>NC_059072.1:208913340-209217090 GCF_020497125.1 Mauremys mutica | reverse complement strand
CGCCAAGTCTATGAGTAAGTGTTTTAAGTTATCCAGAAAAATCAGGGATGTTTGGTTAACTGTTTCCTCAGGTTGATCCCTTTGTGGAATTGTGCACTAAGTCCTTCTTGTTCTGTAGCAATGCCATCTCCACATCACCCAGCTCCCCCATCACAGTGCCAGCAGCATTTTCAAACTCTCTTCTGTACCTGCACCATTAGAACCTGCATTCTTTCAAATTTTCCATAATACTGTACATCCTAGGAGTGTGGTCACCATTAGTGATCCATATTTTACTGCATTCTCATCTTCCTGATTCTTAACTTCTCTCTCCACTTTATCTGTCCCTCTTCAGTTTCCTGCCTTCTCCATATTCCCCTTCTTTCACATACCACCCTCACATCCTTGATGCCAGGCCCAAAATAAAGATATTTTTAAAATTAATTGGAGTTTTAAAAAAAAGTGTACTTACTACATAAATTCTAAGACATGCATGTTACATGCCTAAATAACTGCAAAACTTTTTTATACTCCTTGTGCTCCCTGAGCTTTCATCTCCACCTACTCTCCACCACGCTCTTTCTTATTTCATCTTGTGTTTAGAATAAAATTTGAGAGGTAAGAAAAGTCTGTTTATTTGTGAGGTTCATTGCATGCGGTGTGGCCCTAATGATCATGGTTTAGGTTTTTTTCCAAATAATGTTCTAAAGTCCTGTCTTATCTCTGTTGAGTTTGACATGTGATTCCCATATGCTTTTGTCAGTCTTGATATGCATAGGATTCTTAAGACCTACTTACTTAGAACAGCTGAATTTAGAAATTCAGGATCCACTTTGTTCTTTTTGAGACTAAGCAGCAAGGGTCTCGGCTTTCTAGATTTGTGTTAGCTAGCTGGATAAAGCTGCATACACCGCTGACTGGGTCGTTTAAAGTCCTGGTGCATGGGAGGGGGCGTGGGCTCCAGGCAGCGCTCACCTCAGGCGGCTCCCAGAAGCAGACACATGGCTTTCCGGCTTCTAGGCGCAGGGGTGGCCAGGGAGACTCTGCGCAGCCCCCAAGCACTGGCTCCGCAGCTCCCATTGGCCGAGAACTTTTATTGCACTTTTGCACTTCCTGGTTTGGGTCAGAAGGGGTAGTGCTGAAATAGCACAGGAAACTCTTTTCATGAGAAATATACAGATTTTGCAATCCACAAGGTTCAGTTAAATACCCACAGTTTGGATGCTTATCTAACCTGAAAGTCCTGAGATTCTCCTGTTGCTAGTTTCTGTATGAATCACTTTGATTTGATCAGTAGCCTGCTATTTTTGTAATTACTAGTCATTTTCTAAATAAAATTTGAAGCTCAGATGCATTTTAAGGAATATTTCTATAGTAATGACTGTTGGATTATGCAGCAGGCAACATGAATTTCAGCAGCATGCACTTTTTTATAGGCTGCAATAGTGATTAATATAAAGTATTTGAAGATAATTAAAAGCAAATAGGCATAGTAGAAAATGCGTGTAACATTGTTTTGTAAAGCTTTTGGCCACTGTATAATAGTCGGGGCCTTTTATGAGAGAATTTCACTTGTGATTTCAGGGGTGCAATTATCATGGCTCCAAAATTACAGCACTTTTTGAGTACACAATAACTCTTAGAAGAATTTACAAATAAATAAGTAGTTTCAGTTAAAATTAATCTAAAAGTCGATCCTTTAGAAAATTTAGCACCCAATATCAGTGGGGGTTTTTGTGCTGAATGATCTGAATAACAGAATGATACATACTCTTCAAGTTTCCCTGATACTTGAAGCCCACTGAAATGTTTTGCATAGGCTACATTCAAAGTTGTGTTTTAAGATTAATGGTCATTTTTTGGCATTATTCTGCTTATGTAAGTTTCTCTTTCAGCAGAGCCTGAATAATGTTCTTTAAAGAATTCCATAAAGAATTGGCTGCCATCTCCTATTGTTCCTAAAGGGATTGGGACCACACATTGTTTTCTTAGCAAAAGATTGCTACAGTCTTCGTTTACCTGATCATCACAGTGCTTCTCTTTGCCTTCTGACAGCTTGGGGAACACCTTCTTCCTTAGAGGCAGCCTGGCCACAATCCGATTGGGAAAAATAGTAGGCAGTAGCCACTTTGAAAAAGGATATCTTAATTAAGGCAGCCTTTGGTCTCAATTGCCTTTGACAATAATGGGGAATGACAATCATTTTCAGAGAGAGCAGTTTTGTTAATTTCTCGGAGAGTATTTAATTCTTCAGCCTCACCTGACAACTGTTATGAAAAATATAAAAAAAAAAAAGAGGAAATATTCTACCTATTAAACTTAGAGCTTCTCAACAATGAGGGCAGGAAGGAGAGGTAAACTAGGGGATGGAGTTTGTGCATGAGGTATATGAAGGGTGCAGGACATAAAGGAAAATGAGAACATTTTGTCAGATTTGTGCTGGTCTGTTGTGGTACAAGGCACTGTAAAAAGCTTTTAAGGTTTAATATCTTATATGTTCAAATCATTATAAATATCACATGGTAATATTTTCTTTGGGTTTCTTGTTCATTGAAAATGTATGAAATTTGTAATTTTTAACAGGAAATTACCTGACAAAAATTAAGTTAAAATAGAGATAAGGTTGAGAGTACTATATCAGTAGTTAAGGTTTAGAGTAAAATAACTTAGCAGGACAATGGAACTTTTCAAAAACAAAGCACTACAAACCCTGGAATTTCGAAGTTAAGGTTAAACTTAAAAGATATCCAAACATATTAAGGTATAGAAGTGCACAGTTAGGGCACTCAGGCAACTTTAACTTGTACTGACACCTTAAAGGAAAAAAAAATGAGAGGGGGGGAAAAAAAAGAACGTCTTTCATAATCAGTTTAATCTAAGTTGGAGCTACAAACACTAAAATGCCTTAATCATAATCATATTGTATGATGTCATACGGGAGGCAGAGTTAAGGTTGTTTTGCTGCCCTAACTTTCCATATCTCCGCATGTTTGGGTTTCTTTTAAGTGTAACCTTTATTCTGAATTTCCTGGATTTATAATGCTTGCTTTTTTAAATAATTAAACCATTCTGTAAGGTATTTCACCCTAAAAGTTTTTGATTGGTAATATGTAATAAATAAACTTTAATCTTTATGGCATTATGACAGCAATGAAACATTTTCATAACCTTCCCCCACTGCACCCTCACAAATAGATTAAACACAGAAAAATCCCTGTATGTTAACTTGATTACTTGAACTACTAGGCCGTTTGCCTGACATCCTGTGACTTGATAATATCAGACAGAATGTAGTGGCCATTGGAAATTGTGTACACTGTTTTTAATATAAATGGTTTCAAATTGAGCTAATGAATCTTAATTCTCCATTCTTTATGAGACGCTGATCTTGTAGTCAGCGAGCATTTCTGTGTCTGTTCCTATGTGGAATCATGAAGTATAGTGGACCCAAACTGTAATAAATCAAGGAGCAAGGGGGTCATATTCATTACTTTTTTTGTTGAGTCTGATAAAATTGAAATATTTAGTGATAGTCAAATAATTGTTGGTGGGCAAAGAGTCTGGAAGTGATTGTCTTTATATAAAGGAAGAAATCCTTCAGCAAGGTTTTGCTTTGTAAATTGATACGTGGCAGTGATTGACTATCTTTTTTCAAATGGTAAATCTTGTTCTAGCTTAAAAAAAAAATCAGCTAGAATAGTGTATTGCTTCCTTTCCAGTTCAAGCATTTACATCTATCATCCTTATAAAAGTGAAGGTTTTATGAGTTTTTAGATTGGGACCATCTGTATGTAATTGGTTGTGTAAAGTTTTAAAAGTAACTTCAGTTTCTGACACTAATTTCTGTAATCTTTAACTATAGTATACTTCCAATTATCCGAATAGCATGGAGGACACTGATTTTAATCAGATAATCAAGAGGGCCAGGAGTCATTCAGCAGCAGGGTGGACCTCCCAGGCAGCTGGAGGCTTCTTGTTCTCTTTTTTTTCCTCCCCCTCGCAGTCCTGGCTGTGACTCTCTGCTATGTCCTGCTCATTCACTGCCATGACAGCAGGGCTGCAGAGGGCTCCTTATGCTATCGCAGAGCCAGTGATGTCTGAACTCTGTAGGTGCATGGAGTAGACTCCAGTTCTGGTAGGGCAGAGCAGACACCCTGGGCTGCAGGACCTGCATCTTGTGACTGATCCCTGCAAGCACCAGCCCTGCAGCAACTCAGGAACCCTCTGCACCTCCTCTGTCACAGCCCCCGCTCATTCACTTTCATGACAGTGGGGCTACAGAGGGCTCCCTGCCCTGCTGTAGGAGCCATTCAGCTGCAGAGTGCCCTCCCTTACAGCCAGGGCTCATCATCATTGTTCTCTTTGTAGTCCTGTCTGGTGGTCTTTGCTCTATTATTCAAACCTCTGCCTTAACTAAATCCCGTCCTCCAGCACAAGATACATGCCCTCTACAACATGTATCTTGTGTTTGGGGGCAAGGAAGGGGTTTGGATAATAGGGTTTTGGATAAACAGGACTATGCTTTATTGCAGTGTTGCAGAATTGGTAGTATGTATGGATTTCCTTTCTTTACTGTCATAAGGTTTAATTGTCCTTTTTCTGTACCTTCAAAATCTGCCTCTCAAAATCATACATGATTTAATTAGGTAGCTAATGAGAATTTTATAAACTCTCTAGTCGAATGTTTGATAAACTATAACTATTTCAGTAAAATGCCCATCACACCCAGTGGTCCCTTTTTAAAATGAAAGAATAACTCATGAAGTATGTATGCAGTAGCAAAATGACTAGCATATATACTGCATTCATTTTGTAATAGCTTTTCATATGTGTTACTCCTATGTTTTGTTCTCCCTGCCAAAAGAGAGATTCCAAATTATATTTTATTTCTAATAGCTGAGAATACTGATTCAGGGTAGTTTTTGATCTTCATTCTAATTTTAAACCTGTGGCTGCATTGTAATGTGGTCATTTAAAAATTTCAGTAATATATAATAAATATGAAAAACCACAGAACATTGAAATGTCAGTAATGTAAGTGTTGCAAATTTAAGAAACTGAAGATTTTAGTTTAGTGGACTAATGTGATGCTAGGGCTGATGTTTAAACACACACAAAACCCACTATATCCTCTGTAAACTTTGCAACTCAAAGGTATCCTCATTTTCTTCTCCCATGACTTGACATGTCTCTACTCATTTTCCAGCTATTGGGACTCCCACAAATCTTAAGATCAACCTTGACTGTTATATGCTTTGCTGGGTTAAGGGGACTATAATAGAAAGTCTCTCTATATTTTCTTAAGGTACAATAGAAAAAGTCTCTTTGCCCACTTTGCATGTTAGTGTCTACTTTAAGAGAACATTCAAATTAGTGTGTTTGGAAGATGCTGGAGAGTTGAATGTCTATTCTGGCCAATTTTAAAGTCCCGGCTTATAGTGATACTGAGAGGAAAAAAAAAAAGAAAAATAACCTAAAATTCAAAAGAAAGCACATAAAACATTTCAACTGTCCCCAGAATCACCAGCTTATTGGAAAAGCAGTCCCTTAAAAATTGCTGTTCCACCTTTCTCTCCTGTGGTCATCAGGTCTTATCCTCCCCTTTGCGCCCCAAGATTCTTCCTGTGTTTCCTGTAGTCCTTCTCCCATACATGCAGATATGGTTTCTGTCTCCAAGGGATTCACCTAATACTTTGCCCAAACAGTTTTCAGGCAGTAAGCAGTGGGCTACCTGCTCAGCACTCCTGTACCTCAGCTGTATTAGCTTAGCGAGGCAATGGAGATGAAAGCTGCCTGGCTGCCTTTGAGAGAGAGAGAGAGAGAGAGAGAAGCAGCTACAGAAGGTGGGAAAGAGTGTAGCTTGGAGGTCGATAAGTGCTGCCAACAGTCCCTGAATAGTGGTGGGAACTAGTTTTAGTTGGGTCAAAGATTAAAAACCTGAGTCTGTTCTGGCCAGTTGTGTGTGTTGGCAGGTATATACATACTTTGCACTTTTAAGAAAAAAGGTGTCTCAAAGCTGTGGGATCCTCCTGCAAGATGAGAGCCATGATATTAAAATATCCTGAAAAATGGAAACTAAAACTATTGCAGAAATTTGCCCATTTGTGAAAGATGATGAGACGTTCTTTCCTCAGCCCCACAACTTCCCAGTGTGTGCCCATCCTGTTTAACTCATATTTTACAGAAATAATGAATAATCCAGAATTTTGCTTCCCTACTATACTTTTTCAACTCTTCAGTCAATAACTAAAAGAATTTAGACAGAAAATTCTAACACCTCCTAGTTACATTAATATTCGTCTAGGCCTATTATGTTTAAAGTTTGAAGGAAGTTGTGCACCAGTGGGATTTGGAGCCGAGCCATGTTGAGAGACATCTAGATACCCTTCACATGCATACGCTTTTAGGAAGGCAGTACACTAGAATGCTGTCTACAGGACTCTCAAGAGTCCAAATCTTTTCTGTGAGCCTGGGCTACTTAGGGAGCTCCAAATTCATAACCTCTCTCTCCAGCTGCTGGGAGGGTGGGAAGAATGTGCTCCAACAACCATCCCCACCCCTTTTATAATTTATGTGCTTTCTTTCCTCTAGATCACACCCTTACTGCTAATAATACTTTTCCCAAGCAGCAAAGTGAAAGACCACTGTTTCCCCCGATCTAAGCACCAAGAATGCCAGGGGAAAGGGACACAGGCCACCTCACAGGCAAACTGAGCTTTGCTGGCACCAACTTGCCAGCCTTGTGGAAACGCCAACCTTGTGAGAAATGTGGTCCAGGCCATGTGATGCAGAATCTTCCCACCTGCACACCATTGTATCAGGACAATATTTTTAGTGAGAAAGTTGGAAAAAAATTAAATATTCTGCTAACATATTAGATCATATATCCTGAAACATTTTTCAAGGAAGTCCATAATCCAGTACAGTAGGTGCTGCTTGTCTGATTGAAAACGTTAAGTCCTCCGCTGATAGTATGTGAATAGATGTTGTTGCTCCCACTAACAAATAGCCTACTTCTAATGGATACTGTGAATTTAAGTATAGTTTGATGTACTTATTTTATCCATTGTGAGCAGTAGTGGCAATGAACCAAAGCAGGCATAAGTGTGGTGGTTCTTCGAGTGCTTGTTCACATCAATTCCAGTCAGGTAGGCACATGCCGCATGCATGATTGTCGGAAAGTTTTCCCTTAGCAGCACCCGTTGGGTCGGCCTTGGAGCCCCCTGGAGTGGCACCTTTTTGGCGCTCAGTATATGATCCTGTCGACCTGACCCCCCCTTCAGTTCCTTCTTACTGCCAGTGGCAGTCGATGGAACAGTGTTCGCTTGCCTCGTAAGTGCTTCCTTTAGCTTGTTCTTTAGGTTTAGCTTAGGTTTCAGTTCTTAGTTTAGAGTTCCATTTTTGGTTAGGGACCGGGATTCCACACTGTCCCTTTCCTTGCCTCAGGTCTGGGGCATGCCTCGGGACCAAGAATTTAAACCATGTGGGACCTGCAATAAACCCATGCCAATGGGCGACCCCCACAACACATGCCTGAAGTGTCTGGAGGAAGAGCACCAAACAAACAGGTGCAAAATCTGCAGGTCCTTTCGACCAAGGACGAAAAAAATATAGCAATAATTGCAATTGGAAGGCATCCTTGCAGATGCATCCTCCATTAGACAGCCCATTATAATTAAAATGTTTTTAATCAGAAAAATAATAGGAAACATTGATGTATAAATTGCACAAAATAAACTACCCATAAGAGAAATACTGAACTGAAAAATAAATACTAACATAATCATCAGTTCATATCTAAAGACAGGCAGTTGCTCTGGAGTAAACTTTGGGGATATCAAATGTACATATTAATATGTTCCCCAGTATTTCTCTGTTCCCTATTGAAGATACCCAAGTTTTTGTTAAGGTCCTTCTGCCGCACGGCTCTGTTTCATTTGTTTGATCCTGTAATATTGCTCAAGTGTATTACATCAGTCTGTGATGGACATAATTGATGTCCCAAATACAGGACTGACTTAATTATAGAAAAACGGGTGTCGGGAGCCAACCATAAAACCCAGGAATCAGGTTATTGGGAGGGGTGGGGAATTGTTAATTTTGATTTTTTAATGTAATTTGGAAGATTTCTTCAACATTGAATCCCTTTTAACCCCAAATAATGCTCTCATCAGTCTTATGGTACCCATTTATATATTTTCCCATGTTTAAAGTGTAGAAGAAATACATGGAAAAATAATGTAATATTTTGTGTTAGGGGAAAAAATACTATTCAAACAGGTGTTCCATCCTATAATTTTGCTTAGTTCTCAGTGAATCCTGGAGCCTTTCAGTATCTTTAATGCTTTAATTTAATTTTTATCAGGAGCGGGCATTCTCACCATAGTCTTTATTTCAAATGGAGTGTTCAGAATACTTTTGGAGAAAATGTTGAGGGTTTTTTGCTACCAGTAGAAGCCTTCATCCCAGATTCAAGTAATTATTACTTTTTCCCCTGTGATGCTTCATATCCTTTCTGGGAATATTTGGTTCTCTTTACCCTTCTGTTTCCATGTTGGAATTTCTTTGGATTGGGGAGCTTTGGAGGTTAGGGGATATTTGAACACAATTTTCTAACTTTTTATATGTCGTCTACCAATTCTCCCCTTACTCCTATTCTGTCCTGGCCTCTCTTAGTACATACTAACCTGCTGGGGTACTGAAGATTTACTAATGTTTGTGAAGTACTTGGATAGTCTTTAGAGGTCTGCTGTAGAAATACAGAATAGTCTTCTCTTGGATGTTTATAGCTTTAAAAAAAGATAGAGAAGCAATTTCTCAACACCTGTAAATGGCTGCTTTCTGGATCATGTGGTTCTAGAACACACGAGAAACAAGTTATTCTCATCTTGGAACTAAGTAATGCACAAGTGTTGGTTAAAGAAGTAAGTATAGTTGACCTACTAAATAATAGTGAGGCATAATATAATTAAATTCAGCATCTCAAATGAGGGATTATATCAGAAATCCACACAATACCACTAACCTGTAGAAAAAGGGCCTTGTTTAGTTTATTTAAAAATAAACAAACTGAAATAAAATGAGGAAATTAAAGTCCAGCATGGGAGGCTACAATAAGACAGGAATATAAATAGAGAGTATCCCTAAAACAAGAAAGAAAAAAATGCAAAGGCAAAAAGCGGTTTCAATGTTGAAAGCTCAAAGTTTTACTTGTCAAAAAAGTAGCCTTTAAAAAAAAAATCCAACACAAGTTGACAGTAGAAAGAAGCATACATTTTAGATGATAAAATAGAAGATAGGAATTTGAAGACCAAATAGTCAAGTACATTAAAGCAAGTAAGAATTTTAAGTGAATCTGCTTTTTTTAAAATGCTGGTGGTTGATACTGAGAATTACAAATAAAGTCCAGTGAGTCGTACGTAGCACCAAGGAAAGTGTTTGAAACAGTAAATAAAGATAGTTATAAAACACCTAGATTACCCTGTTCTGAAAAAGAAAACTGACTAATCAATAAGCTAAAATTCTTAGGGCACTTCAGCAAAGCATAAAGTAGTACTCGTTGATATTCATTTGGACTTTCCAAAGCCTTTAACAAAGTCCATCACAAAAGGCTATTAAGGAAACTAATTAGCTGGGGTGAGAGGTAAAATTCTGTCATGAATTAGAAACTGGCTATGAGACAGAAAATATAGTAGGAATAAATGGTTTATTCGGCATGACAAAAGGCTAAAGATGGAGGAAGAGGAAGAAAAAATTATGCACTTTTTGTTTTGTTTTTATGATGTAGAAAATCTAAGAGGACTGTTACCAAAAAGATTTTTTTCTTCTTTTTTATTAGTTAGAAGTTCTGGTCTTGTCTGCTGTGAATGACTGTTGAATTAGTAAAATGGTAGCACGAGAGCTGTGTGTGAAGTTTGAGCGTTTAATTTTTAGTCAACTGAACTATTAGTTTTTGTTAACTTCTGTTTGAGTGTTGAATTGACATATGGGAGAAAGAATGCCTTTGTTAAAGATTCATCTTTATCCCTCCTTCAGTTAAACATGGAAACAACATTTGCATCCTCTGAAACCCGCACAAATTCATCCACGCAACCAGATTTAACATTGCTGATATTTCAGTGGGGGTTTTTTGTTTGTTTGTTTTTTTTAAAAAGGAACAAGGACATTTTATTTCTTTCTGGAAAAATCTTATAGGTCTTAATATACAGAAGTATATGTGTGCGAGCACACACATACAATAAATAGGAAGACTGGCATGTGTTAAATATATTTAATAATTATTTTTAAAAGGAGGTGAATGCAGATTGGCAATATTTGCAGATGAGTTATTTAGAATATTAAAAAAAAATCTTTGAAGAATTACAGAGAGACCTAACAAAGCAGAATTATTGGACAACTTAATGGTAGCTGAAATTTAGTGTAGACAAATTAAGGTAATGTACATTGGAAGGATTAATCTGAACTCATACAAATTTGAGTTCAAACTTAAATCTCACCATTTAGCAGACATACTCAGGGTCACTGCAGAAGGCTGAACATAAGAATACCCATACTGGGTCAGATCAATGGTCCATCTAGCCCAATATCTTGTCTTTCAACAGTGGCCAGTGGCAGATGCTTTAGAGGTAATGAACAGGGAAACTATCGAATGATCCATCCCATTGTTCAGTCCCTGTTTCTGGCAGGCATAAGTTTAGGGACACCTGGAGCATGGGGTTGCCACCCTGGCCATCTTGGCTAATAGACATTTTGATGGACCTATCCTCTATGAGCGTATCTAATTCTTTTTTTAACCCAGTTATGCTTTGGGCTTCATAACAGCTGCTGCCAATGAGTTCCCCAGGTTGACTGTTTTTTGTGTGAAAAAGTACTTCCTTTTGTTTGTTAAACCTGCTGCCTGTTTATTTCATAGGGTGACCAGTGGTTCTTGTGTTATGTGAAGAGATAAATAACATGTCCCTATTCACTTTCTTCATGCCATTCATAATTTTATAGACTATCATAATTCCCCTTAGTCATCTCTTGTCTAAGTAGAGCAATCTATCTTCTTAGTCTATCCTCATATGGAAGCTGTTTCATACCCCTAATCCTGTTTTTTACCCTTCTCTGTACCTTTTCCAATTTGAATACATGGTGAGGTGACCAGAACTGCACTCAGTATTCAAGATGTTGGCATACCATGAATTTATAATAGTGGCATTATGATATTTTCTGTGTTATCGGCCCCTTTCTTAATTGTTTCTAACGTTCCATTCACTGTTTTGACTGCTGCTGCTCATTAAGCAGACGTTTTCAGAGAACTATCCATGATGACTCCAAGATCTTTTTTGAGTGGTAACAGCTAATTTAGACCCCATTATTTTGTACGTATAGTTGCACTTATCAACACTGAATTTCATCAGCCATTTTGTTGCCCAGTCATCCAGGTTTGTGAGACCTTTTATAACTCTTCACTGTCAGCTTCGGACTTAATTATGAAAGAAAATATCCACTCCTAGCGCAGAGAGGTCAGAAAAACCAAAACCCAAACAAAAAAAGGAAGACGTTACTTCTTTCTGTCCCTTTAAGGGAAGCTAGAGACCTAGTCCCTATTTTGGCCATGACAAGGAAAATCTGTTAAGCTTGACAGTAATGCATGCTAAGGAAGAGACTGGGATGATTATTTATTTATTTATTTATTTTATTTATTATTTTAAATTATCTTCTGCTGAGTGTGGAAAGAGACCAAAGAAGAGGCAAGTGGCAGACATGTTGAGGGTCTTTCTATGGTAAGAAAGAGAGGGCAGAGCCTAGAGAGTGCAGCTGCCTTTGGTGGGACTTCCATTAATAATGAGATTGTTAGGGAATGTGTCAGGGTATGCTCTACTCACTGCTGCGTGGCACCTTCTTCTGGCAATTTAGCTTTACCTGGCTCAGTGCCTCCTTTTTCTCCTCTGCCTTTTGCAGTTCTCGTTCACGGAGTTGCAGCATGACTGCTTTGTGATTCAGTCCTCTGGCCAGGTCCCACTGTGATTCCTGCGGAGTCTTTCAAAGTCCTTTTTCATCAGCATTGTCAGGCCATCCTCAGGCCCCCTGCCCTGCCCTGATTATGTCACTCCATCAATCTTCCTATTCACTGCCCCTAGCAATAACACTCTACAGCGAATGGTAAGAGAACCCAGGCCTACCTTCTATTCTGAGTTCCAGTCTAGGGTCTTACAGCAATCAAGTAAGGCCTGCAGCAATATCTACCTTACTGCTTTCACACCTGGACTACTTTCTACCATGCTTCTCATTCTCCACCCTTCCTAGTCAGACCACTATCTCTTAGACCTACTAGGTAAACCCTTCCTCCTACTATAAAATCCCTTTCCTCAGGGATTCCTATCACCCCTTCCTTTCCCCTTGCCTCAGAGAGCGAGACTGCAGGTTTCCGCCCTGCTCGCACTGTTGCCAGCCACCTGGCTTTATAGAAGCCCTGCCTGTTCCCTCACAGGTGAGCTTCCTTCTAACTAGCACTCTCTACACAGCCTAAATCACCCCCATTTGCTGCTTAATTGGCTGATTGGGCCTGTCTGGCCTAATTCAACTCTCTCAAGTTTGGTGTGGGAAACCCACCCCATCACAGAAGGATATAAGAGGGGCTGTGCCAGAGAAGACCAGAAAGGGGCCAGAGAGAAGGTTGGCAGACAAGCAAATATAGGAAGTAGCTTTAGGAGGAGGAGTGAAACAGAGGAGTTGAGGCTGGAGTGGACAGTTACTTCATCGGTTGGAGCCTGTGGTAGATAGAGGGCATGAGTTCCTCCGCCTCAGTAGTGCCATCTGCAGGTGATGTATTCTGTAAGAGAGGGTGGACTCTGCCAACTAAAGAATAAAGGGTCCCTGCAGTCAAGGAGTGAAAGACTAATTTGGTAATCTTGCACCCAGGGGAAAAGTTCAGACAGACCCTAAAGGGGACAGCTGTGGCATAGCGAGAGAGACTAGGTGAAGGTTTTGTGTTTGGACTTTCCTTTCATGTGCACTTTGTGTAACCTGGAAGGGGGACAGTTTTTGGTTTGTCTTGAGAGCTGAACAACCCAATCACTGAGAAGGTAGACTATCAACCAGCAGGGAAACCTGAGACATGGCAAGACATAAGGGACACCACTACAGAGGTGTAAAGAATGGGATAGAAAATGTTACGATATCATTGCATAGTGATGATATGCCCTGAGCTAAAGGTTCAGTTTGGCTTTCAAAGAAGTATAGCAAAGCTAGGAGTCCAGAGATGAGCAAAACTAAAAAAAATAGAGGTATGAAAAGTTTCATCTGAGGAGAGATTGAAAAGAGACCTGTTACATTTAGACAGGGGAATAAGTGGCAACATGATAAAGGTATGTGAAATATTAAATAACTCAGGTAACATAAGAACAAGGTGATACCTAGTGAGATTGAAAGACACATTTAAAACTGATTTAAAAAAATGAAATGCTACTTTTACACAATGTATAAATAACCTGTGAATCTCTCAGCCGTATGTTATTGAGGTCAAGAACTTAATAGGATTTTAAAAAGGATTAGAAATGTATTTGCATAATGGCAACATCCACAATTATAAGGTTTTTTTATTAAGGGATATAATGTCTCAGGAAATATCTATGGGGAAGAAAATTCCCTTAGGAACAGGTTGTTGAATAGTTGTCTGAGATTTACTGCACTTTCCTCTGAAACATATGGCATGGACCACTGTTAGGCACAGAATACTAAACATGATGAACAGTTTGTCCATTCCCTGATTTCTTTGTTCCCATAGAAATTTCTAATGGTTGTTCTCTGCCCAAACAAATGAGTAATTTTCTATTTTGTAAGGTTTGAAGAAAATCTGTTAATCTATATTTTAAATATCCAAATGTGAAGAAGGTATTTTCATAATTTAGGGGGGGAAATCACATGCTATGAAGTGTTCGTATAATTAAAATAATTTATTCAAAACTTGCCATTGACTTAACATACAACAAAGACCAAGTTTATTTCAGGTGTTTGAAGACAGGTGATTAGAAATAACAAAATGTTCCTTCATTTATACTGAACTTTTAATGTCTCTTCAGTTATGCATATGAGTGTATCAGGGCATTGCCTGGTGAAATAGAATGTACACCTGTGGGTTTTTTCAGACTGCTCAATTTTAATCTTGACCATTCAAGATCTGTCTTGCTTGCAAGTAGATCAGCGGTTCTCAAACTGGGGATTGGGACCCCAAAGTGAGTCGGGACCCTGTTTTAATGAGGTTGCCAGGACTGACATTAGACTTGCTGGGGCCCGGGGCCGAAGCCCAAGAGTGGCTTCAGCCTTGGGTGGCAAGGCTCAGGCTACATTTCCCCTACCCAAGGCTGACGCCCTTGGGTTTTGGCTTTGGCTGCCCGCCCAGGGCAGCAGGGCTCAAGTTTCAGGTTTGGCTCCACTCCTGGGGTCGTGTAATAATTTTTGTTGTCAGAAGGGGATCTCAGTGCAATGACGTTTGAGAACCCCTGAAATAGATACATGTGTTTGGTAGCAAGAAAGTGTCCAGTTTAGCATGTCACCAGCTCTGAAGGGCACATTGTATGCTTGGGATTGCAATCCTAAACAAGGCACCAGTCAATTTGTGATCAAAAGATTGTAAATCTTTTAAGTGTGTGGACATCCCACTAACAATAGTCCAACCCACCTTCTGGTTGCATAACCCTACTCACCTCTTGAGTGACAGATGTCCAGTCCAGTTCAACTACCACCCAGCAATAAGTGTAATTTGGTGGGTACCGTATTTATCGGCGTATAACACGCACTTTTTTCCCCTGAAAATAGGGGGCAAATGATGTGTGCGTGTTATACGCCGATATAACCATGTACCCAGGGCCGGCTCTAGGCTCCCGAGCAGCGCGGCCCTAGCCCCCGTCCCCCCCAGCGGCGCGGCCCGAGCCCCCACCCCCCGAGACCCGAGCGGCGCGGGCCCGAGACCCCACCCCCCGAGACCCGGCCCGCGGCCTGAGCCCCCACCCCCCGAGACCCGGCCCGCGGCCTGAGCCCCCACCCCCCGAGACCCGAGCGGCGCGGCCGAGCGGCGCGGGCCCGAGCCCCCCCCCCGCCCCGCCCCGGCTCACAGCGCAGCAGCCGCATGGCTCCGGAGGGGGCTGAGCTCTTTCCCGCTCAGAGCCACGTGGGGAGGGGGCGGGGCCGCAAACTCCAGGCTCAGGTCAGCTGCCTCTGCTGGGCCCGGAGCTTTATTTGAAATTTACCGGTAAGTTTTTTTCCTGAAATTTCCCCCTTAAAATGAAGGTGCGTGTTATACGCCTGTGCGTGTTATACGCCGATAAATACGGTATATTTCACAGTGCAACCATGAAGTACAACTGCAACATTGTTTGATATTTTAAGCCCTGATTGAGCAATGCATTTAAGCACATGCTTTTCTAATGGATTTAAGCACATGTGGATTTAAGCTGAGTCAGGGCCTTGCGCAGCAACTATAACAGGCAAAGTGAACATGATACATTAAGGCATTAAAATTGGGACCTCTTTGAGGCAGGGACTGTCTTTTTGTTCTGTGTTTTTATGGCAGTTAGCGCAGTGGGGTACTGGTTCCTGACTGCGCTCCTAGGTGATATATCACTTTACAAATAATAATATGCAATAATACCAACTGCAGAACTATATGTGCTATGGGAAGCAAAATTATAGTAGCCATGGGAGTAATAATTTTGAGTTTCTTCTCCTTAGGAGTATAAAATTTCAAACACTGCATTGCATCAGCACAGGGTTGTTTTGTTTTGTTTGGATTTGATTCCACTGTTCTGCAGTCATTCCAATTAATTTCTGAATTTACTACATCAGAAACTGAACTAGTATCAGATTAGTTTAGCAAGTAAAATAAATGCAGTACAATGATTGGTATTCACTAACATTTGATCACATATCCTTAACTCTGATGCAGAGCTACATGTGTAACTTTTCATACATCAGAGTTAGAATACAACATGATGAATTTTGATGATGCCCTTTCTCAGAGTTCTTATCTGTACTCTTGTGTTGAATGATAGTGTGTGACAGAGGGTTATTTGTACTGATCATTTGTTGGGAAAGATTTTGTGACTATTTCTAGTCTGAAAGAGGGCCATGTCAATTAGATATTGAGAATATTTCAGTACCCCAAGTAAGTCCTCTTGGCATCACTCTTCTTTTAAAATAAATCATGTTTTGTACATTTATCCTTGCAGGTTAGATAAGACTAAAGAATTTAAAATGATACTGTGATACATAAGCCCCATATGTTTATATGCATATAAAATGTCATCTTTGTTTGGGGGAAAAGGGTTATTAATTTTGTACTTAAAAGTAACTGTATAGTCCCACTACTAGACAAAAAAAATGCAGTATATCTTCGTTAATTCTCACTTCACTAATCTTCAAGCACAATAATTTAGTCTTACTGTGCTTCACAAGAAAGATTTAGAAGTTGACTGCTGCAGGGTGACTAACAAATTATTCTACAATAGGTGTATGCTAGTATACTGTGAAGTACAAGTATAAAATTAAACTTGTCAAAATAAATGAATAAAGTACATTACAGCATGGTAGTTTTTTAATCGTATGTGTTCTTACTCAGTGATGTGCAAATTTAAAGTTTGTGTCTGTAACAGCCTTTTGTGTGAAATTCTGTGAGAGATTCTGTGTATTACCAATTTAATAATGCTATGTCCTCTATTACCAGATAGACTTGATCTGAAAAGTGTTTTTTGTTCCTCACTGCTATGAATGGATCACCTGGTAGTCTGTGCCAATTAATATGGTTCTACTGTACTTCAAGTTAAAAACTATTTGCTATGTAAATTATAATTTAGATTATTTTCTTTATTTTGAGATTAGTTATTTTTTTAACTAATGGTGGTGTTTTTGTAAATTTGGGGAAAGGGGAATAGTGGGATTAATTTAAAATAGTTTCATCTTACTAAATAATGAGAATCCTTGATTAAGATATATCCTGGAGGTTCCACTTAGCCTGTAATTATGGTTTACCCTTGTACATCATTAATATTTTCTGTTGTACACAATGTGTAACTAGCACATATTCAGTAAATATACTTGTAATTTTTTTAATCAAATGTTCACACAGACAGCTCTTTTTCCTTTTTAGGAATCTGGGTAAAAATGGCTTATCTAACAGTAGCATTTTATTGGATAAATGTCCACCTCCACGACCACCGCCTCCACCATACCCTCCCTTGCCAAAGGACAAGTTGAATCCACCTACACCTAGTATTTATGTAAGTATCAACCGACTGGCAGGAATAAATCGGTTAGGACTTTTTGTAACTATATAGCTAGCTTTTTAATTTAGATAAGTATTGAAACAAGGTATCTTATTCAGAGCTAAGTTTTACCTACAGGGGTGCAACATGTGAAAAGGCAGAATTTTGAACCCAAAGAGAATATTGTGATCTATTTAAAAAGAAAAATATTCTAAGTGATTCAAACTGAGAATTCCAGTGTGATTGCTAAATTGAAATGAAAACACATTAGGAATGCTTTTTAAATTTTTAGTACTTCAAGTAGTGATTTTAAAAGTCAGACCATTCATGAGACAGAACTCTCAGTAATAATTTAAATAGGTTTATAAAATATTTTAAGATGCATTTGCATGGGATTACTCAGATGCTTATATGAGCAGATAACTAAATGGAACTCTCCTGTCAATATCAAAATACAGCAAAGAAAATCAATTAAATTTGCAATAACAATATTGTAGCAAAAGGTTAATATAAGGAAGAACCTGAGGTGTGCAAAGCTTTCATGAGAGATTTCCTTACTCATGCCTACTTTCTGGTATGCAGTATATTCCGACTTCAGAATCGAGCAATGTCCCAAATCCTGTGTAAAGCTAAATTCCTTGGTCATGGAGGAGTAACTTATTCTCTTACAACATCTCCATAGTTTCTATCCACACAGTGAAATTGACGTTTGCTCTGGAGACATGACCTATACTGACCCCTAGAGGCAAAATGTTGAAAGATTGGCAACAAGAGCAAAATTAGATGCAACTAACAATGTAGTAATTAAGCATTTTTTTAAAAACTGACTAAAATCAATTGTTCTACTTAATGGTAGAGATAATGTAGATGACATTTCTGTTTTAGGTAGGCAGTTTCCTTTGAACATTATCTAAAGGATTATTTTATAACTTTTGAAAATAGTCTAACAAGACAGTATTATCTCATTATAAAAAAGAATTTGATAGACTTGGAGATTGTACAGTAGAGGACAAAAATAATTCTGTGAATCTTAGTTATTAAAATGCATATTATAGAAATTAGGTATGTTCTTTGGGGAGGAGCAAGAAATTAAGGAAGGAGCTCTTCTGAGGTAAAAATACTGAAGGTATGCTGTAGAGAATACATGTTACTAGATTTTTGGATCTATTGTCAAATACAGAAATAAACTGCAGCAAAATTGAGCTTAGAAAAGCCTTGCACCAAAGCAGTCTTGATAGAATTTCTACAAGGGAGTAAATTATAATAAGTAATTTAATTTCAAAAGGAGTAAAACCAGTATTTAATGAGAAAATAGTGTGTGATATAACTGCTAATTCACTGGAGTGCATGAAAATGGATAGCTTTCCTGACCTCCTCCTGTTTTAATATTTGTTATTTTACTAATGAAAAGACTAACTTCTCCTGAGACATAATACTCTTTTGTAATTTGCAGTTGGAAAATAAACGTGATGCTTTCTTTCCACCTTTACATCAATTTTGTACAAATCCAAACAATCCTGTTACTGTAATCCGTGGCCTTGCTGGAGCTCTTAAATTAGGTAAGTTTGTTTTATATAAAAAACAAAGCACAGTGTAGACTTTTCTTTCCTACATACATACATTCCTTTAGAAAGTGTGGGGAAATCTCTGAAGTGTTCACAAAAGTCAGTTTTATTTCCTTAATATATTCATGTTTGTATAACAAGGAGTTAGGGTAATATGTAGTCTGCAAACTAAGCAGCATTTCTGTGGCACTTTAAAAGAACTTAGCATCCCGCGGCTCCCATTGACATTAGTCAAGCAGGTGCCGAACCATCTATTTCAAAACCTAACACGAGGCTTCTATCTTTGAAGCTCTTGGCCCACATAGTTTTGTGCCTTAGTTTTCCTTCTATAAAATGGAGGCTAATAATTCACCTGCATTTGGTAAAGCATTTTGAGATCTATGGATTAAAATTTTTGTACTTGCTAGGTATCCTTATTATTTATTAGAATATTTTTTGTAGAGGCCAGGATTTGTCTGAAATACATATTTTCAGAAATAGTAGATTTAGTCATATCTGCTACTATTTAGGCAGTGTTGTCTCTTCTAGGCTTTTACAATCATATGTGGGGAAGGCTTTTTACTACATGAATATTTAATGTCAAACCTAAATAAACTGGATTGTATTTATCATATCTGAGAAATTACATATTTCCTTTTCAGGTAAAATATCAAATGTTGTGCTTCATATACCTTTAGTTTCTTTAAATATATTAATATTTACCTTTCCAATGTATAATATAACTTTTTCATTATACTGAACCTATTATTTATGAACTGTAATAATGTTCTTTAGATCTAGGACTCTTCTCTACTAAAACATTAGTAGAAGCAAATAATGAACACATAGTAGAAGTGAGGACACAGTTACTTCAACCAGCAGATGAAAACTGGGACCCCACTGGAACAAAGAAAATCTGGCGTTGCGAAAGCAGTAGATCTCATACTACAATAGCTAAATATGCACAGTACCAGGCCTCCTCATTCCAGGAGTCATTAAGGGTAAGTACATTTTAACTATTTTATAAAGAACACAGTAATTCTGCAAACAACTTGTCCTCAGTAACAACTTAAAACATGATCATATGATTTTTTTTTAAGGAGTCCTTTCCATCAGTTGGTATTGAGAAGAAGGGGATTCCCATTAATGTTAAATGCACAGCTAAGCATATAAATTCCCTATGAATGGATGGGCAAATAGACTATAAGGTGTTCCGCACAAACACCTTCAGTTTCTTTAGTGTAAGACTATTAGTTATCACTTTCACATACATTTAAAACTGTTAACTTAAACTGATATATCAGTAGTTCTCAAACTTTTGTACTGGTGACCCCTTTCACATAGCAAGTCTGAGTGCGACCCCCTTTATAAATTAAAAACACTTCTTTAATATATTTAACACCATTATAAATGCTGGGTGCAAAGCAGGGTTTAGGGTGGAGGCTGACAGCTCGCGACCCCCCATGTAATAACCTCACAATCCCCTGAGGGGTCCCGACCCCCAGTGTGAGAACCCCTGTGATATATAGTAGTATGTAAACTCAGATTTAAAAGTTGTTGAGAACTTTAAAAATGCATTTAAAACTTAAAAAAAAATACAAAAAATATTTTTACATACTATTTCTCAATTTCCAACTGAAAAGTACTTTGAAATAAAATTTCTTTATTCAGAGTATGGTGATATGTTTATGTGCTGCTTTTTAGAAGCCCACACGCACTGTTTTCCTTCAACTCAAGTATTTGATACAGTAGAAATAATGTTACAGTTTCAGAAATATGTCTGTTAATGCTTTCTATATCTGATATTATGTAATGGCATTCTGTGTTTACTGTTCTGTAATTGCCCCTATATTTGGGAATGCCTCAGGTTCTAAAATTAATATTTTCTTTTTATAAAAACATTGTTTTAATACCTAAAGTGAAGTGTTCATGTTTTTTTAAATACATTTTTTTGCTAACCTTATCTAATATTTAAAAAAAAAAGTTTTATAGTTTTTGTGGCCCCAAATTCTAGTGGCGAGTACATCCCTGGAATTAACTTGGGAACTCCTGAACGCTCCACACAGATGTGATCCTAGATACATGAAAATACTAAGCTAAATAGATCAAAGAGTGCAAGGTATTTCTGACCAGCTCTGTCTTAGAAGAGGTTGGGAAGCAGCAGTAGCAGAGGGCCGAACACTGGTATTTTCACTTTAATCACAAGGGAAGTGGTGGTGGGCTGGGTGAGGTGAGAAGGACAGGAGAACTTTTAAGTTAAAACTTGTACTGCAGACAGGAGAAACAAGAACTTTGTGAGCAGATTAGAACAGGGGTGTTGGAACAGTTTGTATAGTGGGAGTGCTGAGAGCTATTGAACAAAACTGTAAACGCTGTATATGATGGAAACCACTTCAAGCCAGGGGGTATGGTAGCATCCCTAGTTCTAGCACTGATGAATTAGAAGCAGTAATATGTGGTGGGAGATCCAATTCTGGATTTGTAGTTGCAAGAAAGTGGAGAGGACTAATCATGGGCTGTGAGAGAAGCAGGAGAAGGAATCAAGGACATACTGGAGGGGGTACATTGGGGGATTTTGATGGCACCTGGATTGGGCTGATCAGGGACACAAATGGGATTTTTCTAGATCTGCAATGGTGATTGGGGAAATGGGATATCCACTGAAGATTTCCGGCTGCTGTTTGGGGAAGTGAGCGAGGATTGTATTCTTCCAGATCATTCCAACGCTGTTGGAAGGTGGGGGCTGCCAGAAGCCTTAAGCCCCACTGGTTCTCAGGGCCATAAGGTAAGCTAGAAAGGGGTCAGAGGATTGGGACAGAACTTTATGCAGAGAGTGGGGTTGGGGAGGTGTGTGGCTGGAGCCCCGGTTATTGTCAGAGGAAGAATCTAGAAATATGCAAAGTATTTGAGATGGGGTCCTGGACCAAACTAATATTTTTGTCAGTAGGGAAGAAGGGGAGTGAATGTAAAAGTGTATGCATAATTTGCTTTCAATAAATTTTAAAATATAGAGCTAATATGTTAACGTTCTCAACTCTTAAGTTTGTCAAAGTGTAGCTGTATCAAAACTTTAAGACATAGAAGGAAAAGAATGCATATAGGCTTCCAGAGCAGCGAATGTTTGATAATGCACATGAACTGGCATGTTACAAGAGGTCAGCCGGAAATCCTCTATTGTCATTAACTTTTGCATGAAAAAAATTGCATAGATGATTGCAGTATTTTCAAATCAGATTTTTTCTGTCTCTTAACAAGTTACTAGTAGCAAAGAAATGTAAAATATACATGTACATGTTAAAATCATCATAACACAATGTTCCTTTTCCTCTTTTATGGAAGTCAACAAAAACACTATTCCTATCTCATTCTTATCCCCAATTTCCCTCTGATCTTCAAAGTGACCTCAGGACCGGCTCTAAAAATTGTCCATATAAAAATTATAGATGCAAAGGTTTTCATATTTTATTTGGTTTGAGATTAAATCTATTAATACTGTATGATAAAGTGATAGGAAATGTCACATTTTTGTTTTGCAGGAGGAAAATGAGAAAAAGAGTCACCACAAGGACCACTCAGATAATGAATCCACATCTTCTGATAAGTGAGTTAGGTATAAATAGTATACTTCTATAGTTTCTGTTCCAAAGGATATACTTCATATGTTTTCATAATTTTTACAGCTCTGGTAGGAGAAGAAGAGGACCTTTCAAAACAATCAAGTTTGGGACCAACATTGATCTGTCGGACGACAAAAAGTGAGTCTCCCTGCAATTTGTCAGTTTTTATAGTGTGACAAAGTTCCTCCTCTACCTTGGTGGGTCCTGCGCTCATTGGCGGATTTGCTCACCGCAGAGATCTTCCCCTCTGGTGGAACCCACAGTCCGGGTCAACTCCTCCTGTGTCTGATCAGGAGTTGGGAGGTTTGGGGGGAACCCAGGCCCGCCCTCTACTCTGGGTTCCAGCCCAGGGCCCTGTAGATTGCAGCTGTCTATAGTGCCTCCTGTAACAGCTGCATGACAGCTACAACTCCCTGGGCTACTTCCCCATGGCCTCCTCCAAACACCTTCTTTATCCTCACCACAGGATCTTCCTCCTGGTGTCTGATAACGCTTGTACTCCATCCTCCAGCAGCACACCCTCTCACTCTCAGCTCCTTGCGCCTCTTGCTCCCAGCTCCTCACACACACTTCCTCTCCTCTGGCTCCCCCTGGCCTGAGTGGAGTGAGCCCTTTTATAGCATCAGATGGACCTAATTAGAGTCAGGTGCTTAACAGCCTGACCTGACTCTTAGCAGGTTAATTGGAGTCAGGTGTTCTCATTAGCCTGGAGCAGCCCCTGCTCTGGTCACTCAGGGAACAGAAAACTGCTTATCCAGTGGCCAGTATATCTCCCTTCTACTACTCTGCTGTTCCCAACTGGCCTGGGTCTATCACAATAGTTTATAAACAAAGTTGAGCCAACATGCCCATCTTTATTATTTATCTAGAGAGTTTCCTATTTTATTTCCTCACGTCTAGGTTCCTGTAGCTCATTTTAATTTTTTTTATTTAATAAAACTATGCATACTTTATCCATATCATTTTCTGATATGTATTTGGATTTGGTTCCCAGTTAATTGTAGAGTTGCTTATCTTATCACTGGCTACATAACAGTTGCTTCGACAGTTTAAAAGAAATATGTGTTTTTCTGATTACACAGCAGCAACACCATATTGCCATATAGGAAACACATATCTTTGCAAAGTGTTAGAATTCCCAACTCCTAAATTAATTGAAGCCAAATGCTTATACAGTTAAATTCTTGGTGTTTTGAGGCAGGTAGATGCCAGTTGCAAAAGTTCTTTAATAAACAAATTCATGATGTGACACAGAAAGTGTTTTTAAAGGCTGAGCTGCATGTTTTTCCTAGCGAGAGCTTGAAGGAAAATTAGGATTTTATCATAAGGCCCCCAGGCTTCTCAATATACTTTCCTTAGTTACAACTCCCAATCACAGTAGCATAATTGAGAGGAAAACAAACTTTAGAAGACAGTGTATATAGCACCAGAACACACCTTTCCTATACAAAACATCCCTTTACATATCTCCTAGTCCGTGTCATTCTGTGTATAAAAGTAAATTCCAGTCTTTTGTTCTCTCATCTTGTTTGTTCCCAAGTATTTCACACAGTATGCATTAAGACTTTAAAATGCACTTCCAAAAGACTTTCATCTTCTCTCCTAACTCTCCTTTCTTAGCAAAGAGTTCTGATGGGAGACTTGTATTTTAAGAGACTATGCACACATTTCAAGAGAAAAGAATGTAGTTTGCTTCCGTTGTCTTTTAGTATAATGCTGATTGGTACTAAGCTAGTGAGCCTAGAGAGAGAGACTAGTATTCGCTGGGAAAGGGGACTGGGACTGAAATGAGAAGTCTTGAGAATTGGAGACTGGGGGCTTGTCTCTGCTTACTGGGGAATCGATGTGTGGCGATCGAGCCACTGAGGGTCGATTTTAGCGGGTCTTGTGAAGACCCGCTAAATCGACCACAGATCGCTCTCCAGTACTTCACCGGAACGAGATGCATAAGGTAAGTTAAAAGGAGAGTTTCTCCCATCGACCCAGCATGGTATAGACACCGAAATAAGTCTCCCTAACATACGCTGATGTTATTCACGTAGCTGGAGTTGTGTAATTTATATCGACTTAGCCCCGTAGTATAGACCTGCCCTGGCACTGGGACAAGGAACCAGGGGTATAGATGAGGCAGGACTGAGACAGTGCAGAATGGAGGGAACAGATTAGGAGTAGTCAAACTTTGGGGAAATGGGCAAAAGATTCTGTGTGCACCAAAGCATACTCCTCTCCAGAGCCTGGAATAGAACCCGAAATCCCTGAGTCTCACCATTCCTCTGCTGCCAGCAAATATCTGTGAAACCCATTGGCAAAGTATCCCATCCCCCAACAGAGGATAACAACGTACTGTTGCCCATCAGTTACTCCATTAGCCCAAGTGGCAGAGGTCTGTATAGTGGATCTAAAAGTTCCAACCCTACTGATGAACCACATGAGTATCAGTACAATGCCATATGATGGATTTTTTGTGTGTGCTTTTTTAAAAACCTAGAAAACTACATGCACAAAACATACTAAAAGAACATTATTTAGATTGCAGGGTCATGCAGTCATAAGTTAGGAAACATAGTCCCCTTGTGTATATGTGCAAAGACTGTATATCATGATCACATACTGTTATTTCCACAGGACTCTCTCTCATTTGACATTTCCTAACTTCTGAGTACTTGATTTTGCAACCTTAATATTTTTTAAACATAGGTTTGTGTGTGATGTATCCGCCCATCATCGTATTCTCCCATTTTTTCTCATAAGCTTAATGTTCACCACTTGGGCTCTACTTTTGCATTCCTATTCCCATCACCTATACACCACCTTTTCTTCATTCCTCCCTCCTATTCCCACTGAAATTGCTTCTCTCCAGGAAATTCATCCTGATCCATAGCCTGCCTCCTCTTCTTCAAGTGATTGCTCATGTGTATTCCACAATAGGTGTGCGTGCTCACCACGTGAACCAGTGCCGGAAGTTTTGCCTCTCCAGGGCACCTCCATGTCGCAGTTTAAGGAGCGCTGCGTGCTCCTCCCACCCTCAGTTCCTTCTTGCCACTAGTGAAGGTGCTTTGGAACTGCTCTGCTCCAGCTTCTCTGTGGCTCGTCCCCAAAACTGCTTGTTCGCTCAGTGTATGGTACCAGTAGTTAGTTAGTTGTTTAGTGTAGCTAGAGCAGACGGGCTGGGGTATGCCCTGTGCCCCAGGTTTTAAGTCGTGCAACACTTGTAGGGGATCTATGCCACTGAGTGATCTGCACGTGGAGTGCCTCCGCTGTATGGGGGAAACCCATCTTAGCGATCGCTGCAAGATTTGCAGGTCGTTTAAGCCTTGGACCAAGAGAGAAAGGGACTTTAGGCTCCGGGCTATTCTGATGGAGTCAGCCCTGATCCTGGCTCTGGCATGTTGCTCCAAGTCAGCACCGGGCACCAAGATGTCAGTGCATAGCGACCCTTCAGCGCCATCAACTAGTCGGCACCACTCTCCATCCATGGGGCACGCCAAGAAGGTTAGGAAGAGGCTTCTTCTTTTCTGCGGCACTGGAGTAAACCCGGGACAGAGGCTAGACCCATCTCAGGGAGTCCTCAATCCCCACCGGCCTCTAGGCTTCCGACTAAAATCGAGCGGAGTAGCCTGGCCCATTCAGAGCAGGCCTCTCCGGATGTCTGGATGCCCTCCACACCGGAGGCCCTGCAGGTGGCCCGGGACATTATGACCAGGCCAGTACCAGGAGCACACCGATGTCAGCCCCGCGCTCCAGAGGCAAGCCGCCGCTGGGATCGCCGCAGTCGCCCCAACTTGGTACTGGTCTTGGACGAGGAACGTTCCTGGCGCAATTAGCCGCCCAGCGACCGTTCAGGGCAAAGTCCACATAGATCGTACCCTTGATGCCCACCGGCTGTCTGGTTCGGTTCCATCTGACCGAGACTCTCAGTACTGGTCCTCCATGTCGGGATCGCAGTCCCGTGGTTGGCATCACTCCCAGCTGCTGCTCCTCCCGGTCCAGAGACAGCGGCAGGTCGTATGTCAGCCCGGCCTCCTTTTGTAGTCATCCATTGATGGGCCAGGCCGAACAGCCAGCCCGATGGTACCAGTGGGCACCATGGCTCCTGACGCAGCCCCCGGTGGGGGCTCGCTCGGTGGCCAGAACCTCAGAAGGACCTTCGGCCTCCCTCTCCAGATCTCCGAAGCAGGAGTCAGTGGGACGTACATCCTCAGCACTGTGCCTGGAGACTGACGAGGTGGTGGACCCTCCGGTGCCGGTGGACACCCAGAGTACAGCACTGGCCTCCTCACCCTCCCTGGATGAGGCGATTATGGCTCCTCCTCCCTCTGTCCCACAGGAGGACTTCAGGGCCCACCAAGAACTCTTAAAAAGGGTGGCATCAAGCCTCCACCTCCAAGCAGAGGAGATGGAGAAGCCCTTGGACTCCCTGTTTAATGTATTGTTCTCCTCAGCACCGGGCAGGGTGGCCTTGCCTCTCCATGAAGGGGTGGTTAAAATTCCAAATGCCCTATTGCAAACCCCAGCTTCATTGGCCCCCATTTCTAAGAGAGCAGAACGCAAGTATTTTGTACCCACCAAGGGGCATGAATACTTATACACTTACCCTGCTCCTAACTCCCTGGGGATCGAGTTGGTCAACCACAGGGAACGGCAGGGCCAGCCAGCCCCTACCCCAAAAAATAAAGATTCAAGGAGGCTGGACTCATTTGGAAGAAAAAATTATTCAGCCTTGAGCTTCCAGTTACGGGTGGCGAACCACCAGGCTCTCCTGGGCCAGTATGAGTTCAATCTGTGGGGCTCCCTGCCCAAATTTGAGGACTCCCTCCAGGAACAGGACAGAAAGGAGTTCAAAGCACTGGTGGAGGAGTGCACAGCAGCTGCCAGGGCAACCATGCAGGCAACTTCGGATGCAGCGGACAAGGCCATGCGGTTCATGGCCTCCGCAGTGTCTATGAGAAGGGTGTCATGGCTCCTGCTCTCTGGGCTGTCCACCGAGGCGCAGACCTCCCTGCAGGACCTCCCATTTGACAGAAAAGCTCTGTTTGTGGAACAAATGGATACAAAGCTGCATGGCCTGAAAGACTCCTGCATGACTCTCCAGACTCTGGTTCTCTGTGTTCCGGCTCTGGCTAAACCTTAGTTCAAGCCACAGCAGACTCCTGCTCAGGCCACCCAGTCAAAATACGAGACCACTTATAAGAAGTCACGGGATTATAAGAGGCGCCCACAGAGGCAGTCTCAGCCTGCCCCCCCCCCCAAGCCTGGGTCCTCCAAGGGCAAGCAAGCAGGGAAAAGGCGGTTTTGACGGGACGCCCGGGGGCACCCTGCCAGTTCTTATCAGGGATCCACCCCCAGTAAAGCTTCCCTTCTCTATTCAGTTGTGTGTCCTCCCAGAGTGGTCATGGCTGACCTTGACTGATGGGTCCTCAACACCATCTCTCGGCTCGAGCAGGAGGTGGGGTGGCTCCTAGTCTTAGGAGTGGTGGAAGCGGTACCGGGGGAGGTCAAAGGCAAGTGGTACTACTCCCATTATTTCCTTATCCCGAAGGCCAAAGTTGGGCTCACGCCCATCTTGGACCTTCGAGGCCTGAACCAGTACATAATGAATCTCAAGTTCCACATGGTCTTCCTGGCCTCCATCATCCCCCTCCCTGGATCCCGGGGCCTGGTACACTGCCCTCGATCTGCAGGACACATACTTCCACATTCAGATATTCGAGGGGCACAGATGCTTCCACCATTTCACTGTGGGACAGGAACACTACCAATTTATGGTCCTCCCATTTGGCTTGTCCACTGCCCACAGTATTCACGAAATGTATGTCGGTGGTGACGGCCTACCTGAGGCGCTGGGGGGTCCTACAGCGAATCCTAGAAAGCAGGCGGCCCTCCATGCATCAAGCCTACTTGGAAAAGTGGTCTAGTTTTCCAGATCGGAAGACGAGCAGGGCATTTCCCCAGTGGCCGCCCTGATCCAGCTTATTCTGGATTACCTTCTTCATTTTAGAGCCCAGGGCCTGGCGCCCTCGGCAGTCAAGGTGCACCTGGCGGCCATATCAGCCTTCCATCCGCCGGTGCAGGGCCACACTGTATTCTTCCATGCTGTGATTGGTCAATTCCTTAAGGGGTTGGATCGCTTCTTCCTGTATGTTAGGCCCCCTGTCCTACAGTGGGACCTAAACCTGGTGTTGGCCAGTCTCACGGGGCCCCCGTTTGAGCCGCTAGCCACGTGCTCCTGGTCAAACCTCTCGTGGAGGGTGGCCTTCCTGGTTGCGATTATGTCAGCTAGGCAGGACTCGGAACTCAGGGACCTGACCTCCAAGCCCCCATACACGGTGTTTCATAAAGAGAAGGTCCAGCTCCTCCCACACCCTTCATTCCGTCCAAAGTTGGTCTCCGCCTATCACATGGGTCAGGACGTTTTTCTGTCAGTCCTCTGCCCTAAGCCCCATGCATCCAGTGAGGAGCGCCGCCTCCACATGCTGGATGTGAGATGGGCTCTGGCTTTCCACCTGGAGCGGACTAAGTGACTCAGAAAGTCTTTGCAACTGATCATCGCCTCGGCCGATCTCCACTCAGCCAATCTCCAACTGGATCACCTTGTGCATCCGTACCTGTTATGACCTGGCAGGAATGCCACCAATTGTGAGGGCGCACTTGACTCGGGCGCAGGCCTCGTCTGCTGCCTTTTTGGCCCATGTCCCCATTCAGGACATTTGTAGGGCTGCCACGTGGTCTTCAGTTCACTCGTTCACCTCGCGTTATGCAATTGTCTCTCAGACCAGGGAGGACGCCAGGTTCGGAAGGGCCGTTCTCGGTCCCAAGAGTTTGTGAACTCCTTCCCACCTCCAACAGATATAGCTTGGAATCACCTGTTGTGGAATACACATGAGCAATCACTTGAAGAAGAAAAGATTCCAACCTTTTTCTTCCCTCCTGCTCTGATTACTGCAAGAATCTGTTTACTAAGAAATAAGAATGGCTGTGGTGGTGAAAAAGACAGTTACCTTTTCCATAACTGGTGTTCTTCGAGATGTGTTGCTCATGTCTATTCCACATCCCGCCCTCCTTCCCCTCTGTCGGAGTTGTCTGGCAAGAAGGAACTGAGGGTGGAGGGAGCGCGCAGCGCCCCTTATACCGCACCATGGAGGTGCCAATCCAGGGGTCGCTGGGGTGCTCCCCTACGGATACTGCTAGGGAAAAAACATAGTGAGCATGCACACCTATTGTGGAATAGACATGAGCAACACATCTCAAAGAAAACCAGTTACGGAAGAGGTAACTGTCTTTTTCACCACCACAGCCATTCTTATTTCTTAGTAAACAGATTCTTGCAGTAATCAGAGCAGGAGGGAAGAAAAAGGTTGGAATTCCACTTTCATATACTGATGTTGACTGGTGGGAATTTGTAGTGCGATTTTTCTTTTAATTGGGGATTGTTTGCAGTTTTAATACATAGAGGTTTTTTGTGACGTGTGTGCTGAAATTTCAAGTTTAAAGAATAGCAGGAGTTTTTGTTACATTTCCAAACTTAAAGTTAGGGATCTATGGTCTCTGAGACCTAAGTTTTCAGAAGTATGTGCACTCAATTGCACACCTAATATGTATGCAGTTACCACAGTTACATGCACAATCACTGTAAGATAGGTGTACAATTCTGAAATGTAATTTTCTGAAAACTTAGGCCAGAATGGACTGTTCTATGATTAAGACTTGGATTCCAATTTAACATTAGCATTAAATTGACATGTGAATTGGTATAATTCTAGAATGAGACATTAAATTGTGTATGAAGTTTTCTTCAAGAAACATGAAAACGTGCAGTAACAGTTTCTATTCCTGTAACCTATATGTTAACAGTTTTATAAAATGCTGTTAATATAATTCCCAAAGTATCCCATGAACTTTAGGGATTCACAGTTGTTGATTTGCTGTTTTACTGCAGGTGGAAGTTGCAGCTCCATGAACTGACAAAACTTCCTGCTTTTGTACGTGTGGTGTCAGCAGGAAATCTTCTAAGCCATGTTGGTCATACAGTCCTGGGAATGAACACAGTCCAGTTGTACATGAAGGTTCCAGGGAGTAGGACACCAGGTAAGTACAGACATTTTCCATGGAAAAAATCAAGCAATAAAGTCAAGAAGGTGTTAACCTGATCACATTGCAGATCCTATATAGTTTGTGATGTGCGTAAATATAACAAAAGAGTATATTAGAGTATCAGTTTAACAAGAAATTAGAAAATGCTTCATGCTGCATATGCAAAGTGACAGTTACTTTCTCTTGTAGCATTGTCTGAAATTTCCTAACTTAAGTGTTTTTATTTTCACAACCTTAAATATTCATTATTGCTAACCTATTGCATTTAATTATGTTTTTCTAAGAAAAATTAGACATGATTGACTTACTTCGTTTGCACATCTTGCAAGCTTCTGTAAGCTTTTCCAGCAGATCTTGTAAATTCCTAGAATGGCAGTTTATAATTAAACCTTTAAGAGCTAAACCTTGTTTAATTTAAACTTTTGTCACCTGAAGGTAAAAGATATCCTTCAGTGATAGATAGTTTTGTGATAGACAGTTCAACTGTCATTGAACTAGGATTTAGGAGATCTTAGTTCAGTTCCTGGCTCTGCCTTTGGCTTCATATGTGACCTTCTGCAAGTCCATTAGTGTATCTGTGCCTCAGTTTCCCATCAGTAAAATGGAGGTAATACTACTTTAGTCTGTTTTGTCTATATAGATTGAAAGCTCTTTGGGGCAGGGATTATTTCTTATTATGTACCTAAAACAGTGGGTCCCCAATCTTGCTTCAGGCCTCCAGGTGCCCTCAAAATAAATGTAATAATTGTGTTTGATTTGAAGCTTAGGTCTAGCAGAGTTCTTAAGATCTACAAGAGGGGAGCCACAAAGCATTATGCAAATAAGAGATTAGAGAAATTGATAACTTTTAGTCATCCACAAATCAATCAAAGCAAAACTGTGTTGTCACTAATACATATCCTAAGCAACAGTGTTTTAATTGTGTATTTTAAAAAAAAGGGTAGACTCTCAAATGCTGTGGTGCTACGCATTATGTACAAATACATATATAATTAAGCTGTGATATAATTTGCCTTAATAATAATTAGTGCTTATATAGTACTTCACGTGTTCACAGTGCTGTCAAAACAAAAGTATCATCACTGTGAAAATAACAGTTTTTCTCATGAATTTCAGGTCACCAAGAAAATAACAACTTCTGTTCGGTAAACATAAATATTGGTCCAGGTGACTGTGAATGGTTTGTTGTTCCTGAAAGCTATTGGGGTGTCCTGAATGACTTCTGTGAAAAGTAAGTTTCAGATGCTGTCCTCAGATGTTTTGAGGGCTTCTGTATGTATACCTGTCAGATGCAGAAACACCTCGCGCAGAAACACCTGTCAGATGCAGAAACACCTGTCAGTGGGGAGGTGAAGGTAATATTTTATAGTTTCTGATGAATCAGAATAGTCTGTTAAAGTATAAAGGAAAAAACTAGATCTTATTCAGCATTTTAATCAAATAAATGGCAACGTGCAAAAAACAGCCAACTTTATGATTATCTCAGTTGCCTCAGGGTAGTTTGCCCCTGACAATCAGCACTTAACTTAGATTTATTTCAGGACTTTTAAAAAAATAAATAAATAAAGGTGGCAGGGGAGGGAACATAGATTACATTGGGGGTTTGTAATGCATATGGAGACTTGTAAGTCCAAGGTTCAAATTCAGACCATATCAGGAGGGCTCAAAAGTTATTACTCCCAGATGGGTGTGGTGGCCCCAGATGTATTTTAAGACCTCAATCCAATTTCCACCTTACAAAACCCATCATATAATCATTGCCACCACTCTCTTGGATTTTTTGTTACGTACATGAATACTAACTAGCACTCTTACTCAAATGGTGGTCTTTCCATATCAGTGCTAAGGTACGTTAGAAGGACGACAGGGAAATATTTATTGCCCCCATACATGATTAATCTGCTCTGTTACTCAAGTGTATTTTGTGTACATGCAAGTGTTTTTGCAGGTTTTTTTTTTTAAATGGCCATAGCGTCTCACAATCAGCAATGAAAATAAATCCATGTTGTGTTGATTCTGTAGATTAGCAAACTTTTAAACTACATTTGGGTTTTCTTATGTGTTCATTATTTGATTGTATGATAGTGATACATTCTTTTCAAAGACTGCACAAAACTGAGCCACTATGAGAATAACAGAAAAAATGTTGTAAAGAAAAAATGTCACCAACATGACAAACAGCTTGGAACTAGAGTCAGAGCATTCTGAAACTGCTAGAGGAAATCAAAAGGTGGAAGGCGAAAAGTCAAAGTAGTTCAAAGAATTTCAGATAGCCTGAATCACTGAAGATAATGCAGCGCAGTTCTGGGCCTTACCTTCTCACAAATAACGTGGCGTCAGGCTTAAGAGCAGCCTGACAGGCCCAAGGGATCAAAGAGGACAGATAAAAGGGACATGCCCAGCTCAAATCAGCCCTTGCATTTAAAATATATGAAGAAAAAGTCTAAAGACGGCCTTCACGAACAGTTTCAAGTAAGATGAGGAAGAGGATAAAAAAAAAAGCCAGTTAGTGATTGAATTATTGATGACTAATAGATCATATGTATTTATTCGCTAGAAGAAATTTATATGAGCCAGAACTCTTCAGTTGATCTGACTGCAATTTATAATTAACAGTACAATTATTATATAGTGGTTAGCATATAGATTGTACTGTTAAATCGGTGGGTTGGAGAATTAATTGAGTCACCATAGCAACTGATAGCTTGGCCTTTTTACTGAGACTGATAAGAAGAGAGCTAGTGGTGGGGGTCATGTTGAAGATGTGTTCACTAGTCACTATGCCTTGTCTAATCTAGACTAGACTAATATTATGTTGATTGTGACTACCAATGGAGTTGTATTAGTGATAGCAATACTGGGAAATGTTAAGAAAAAATAGTGTAGCCAAAACCCTGGACAATAAATGGAGGCCATCTGCTCATTTCGCACATGCAGCCAAATTGCTACATACAGATTCAGGACATAATGACCCTACACTGGATTCAAATCAGCCACTTGGAGAAGAAAACATTGGGGTTGTTTTTTTTTATTTTTTACCATTTCCTGTGTCATCAGTCACTAGTTGGAAGTATTTGTAATAGTGATCACTGTATGCAAGTATTTTGATTAACTTAACTTTATCTTGTTAGTAGGCATAGACCCCTAATTTATCTATTCGTAAATGTGGAAGACTGTTTTTTTCCTATTGTTTCAGAAATAATATGAATTTCTTAATGGGCTCTTGGTGGCCTAACCTGGAAGACTTGTATGAAGCCAATGTCCCAGTTTATAGGTTTATTCAGAGACCTGGGGATTTGGTGTGGATAAATGCTGGCACTGTTCATTGGGTTCAGGCTATTGGCTGGTGCAACAACATTGCTTGGAATGTTGGCCCTCTTACAGGTATGGTGAAATAATATGTATGGTGACATAAATAATTTGTTCATATTGTACCACATGCATCCCAACTCTCTTGGGCTTTTTGTATTAATTGACTATATTTTACTAGATTAAAAATTGCATAGTCTCTTGAAACTGTTTCAGCACAAACTGTATAATGTTAAAACCGGAAATGTTTTCCTCTGAAGGAAGGCTGAAAACACAAGCACCACAGTGCTTTCACGATTTGTTTAGACTAAGCCTCACCACAATCACAACTATACATTTTGGTATAAAGACAAACAGAGAAAGGAAATGATTAGATGAACTCACTCTACCTTGCACTCCAGTTCCTTCATTTCTCCTCTCCTCATCTTATTCATACATCTAGGCAAGAGGTTGGAGGGGACTATCCATCCGGTTAGTTTTTTCAAGACCAATGAGCTCTCCTATTTTTAATCATTACAGGCAATGATAAACCAGTATAAAATACTTGAGTTTTTTAAAAAGCTCCAGGAATATTAGCTTTAAGTACAGTCTTTCAGTTTAAAACCAATAAAAACATTTGGCTAGATGTTTCAAACGTACAGCTACAAGAGAATTATGTAAAGTCATTAGGGTTCAACCTGATATAAGCAGAAAAATAGAAAGATAATCTCAGATAACGGGAGGAAACACAGCAGACAAAAGAGGACCAGTAGGTACCTCAAAAAATAACGATTTTCTTAAATAGTAATGCACACGACAAACTTTATTTTGGTTTAGTGCTATAAGCAGTATCATTCCAAGATCACTTGAATTGACTGGCACGTACAAAAGCAGGAAGTTTTGTCAGTTCATGGAGCTGCAACTTCCACCTGCAGTAAAACAGCAAATCAACAGCTGTGAATCCCTAAATATAAGGGACTATTGTGTAAAAATTTACTTTCAAAGCTGTAAAAATTGTAATGGCAACCACTGTAGCTTACAGTATGTAGTTTTCTCCAGTTTTACAAAATTCAGGTTTTGAGAATGACCAAGAGATCTTATATCCTTTATTGGCGTATCTGAATGTTTCTGTAACTTTTTCTTATAGCCTGTCAATATAAATTGGCAGTGGAACGGTACGAGTGGAATAAACTGCAGAGCGTCAAGTCAATAGTGCCCATGATTCATCTTTCGTGGAACATGGCACGAAATATAAAGGTCTCAGATCCAAAGCTTTTTGAAATGATCAAGTAAGTGTATTTTAAATTTTTGTATATCCATTTCGACAGTTGACTGTTCTTATTTTGACTGTTGTTAAAACAGAATGAAACAAAGTCATGTTTAATTTGAAAAGATTGTGAACTAAAACTTCACTTAAAAAACAAAGACGATCTTTTTTATTTACAGAATAAATATTATCTTCCTAGTGAAATCCATTTTGTTAGATTGTGTTTAGCATTACATGAAATGAATGCTGTTTTGATGTGGTGAATTAGGTATTCAATGTAACTTTTAGGCCTAGATTTCCTGAGATTTTTATCTTAACTGTGAACTCCAGAGTTTTTTAAAAAATATTTTAGGTTTCAATCTTGCAACTTGTATGCAGACAGACCTCTGTTGACTCTGATGGGGCCCTTCACGAGCACAGGGGTCTGCCTATATATAACAACAAGTTGCAAGATTGGATCTTCTGCTGTCAGTAAACTTCAGACTCAGGGTGGGCATGTTTAATTATTTTTACAGTTAAACTAAATATTTTAATAGTAAATTTACTTGTTCATTTCCAGTACTCGCATTTAGCTGATTTATATCCTATCACCAAGAGAGGCAGGGAAAACACCTTGACAAGCAAGGAGGCAGGGTTTGGAAAGCTTCTTCTTTCTTCCTCCCCCCCCCCCCTTTCATTTGAAGAGTTCTGCAGCTGATTAAATTGAGTAAATGAGCTGGTAACAGTCTGGATTCAAAATTGAACATTTTCAAAAGTGTGTTTCCCAGGTTCAAGTCACCTTTAACATATCTTTCAAGCCATACAAATCCATACAAAAATAAATCATCTGGCATCACTTCCACCCTCTGAAATCCTGAGAAAGCAGATGAGCATTCCAGCATATTCTACTCCTAAGGGAATTCTGCGCCAAGAATGCCCTCATTTCGGCCCCATATAGAGAGAGAATAGAGGTTCCATCTGGTACTCTCTGAAGACTCATGTGAGTACCCTTGGGAGAGAAGAGCCATTGTCCAAAACTATCCACTGGACCTGTTCAAGGGGAAAGGGATGGGGCCGCCTGAGAGTAGCTATGTCCACTCCTGCTAGCTTCTGTGCTATATTGCCAACACTTTATAGTCATTGGTTTCAAATATAGCTCATTGAATATCAGCATGAACACTTGATCTTGATAAATTATCTCTTCCTAATTATGAATAAATGCAACAGATGCCAACTCTGTACCAAATGCAGATTTGTATCCAAATTGACACAAGTCAAGGAAATCCAAGGCATCTAGATCGTCTAAAACAGTTGCCTCTTCTGGGAGTTAAGTACCAAAATAGGTAGGAAACAGGGTAGAGGAGGAGTTTTTGCTGAAATAAAAAAGTGACTTGTGCTTCTCATTTGAAAAATAAGCAAAAATGTTCTGCAGTGACGTATAGGCACTGGCATACATGGCAGTGAGTACTATTTAAAACTAAATGTGAATAAGTATACCTGTAAATGTTTGGGATGACTGTGCAAGGGAAAGAATTAAAATGTATGCATTTGAAAGAAAGTTTGAGCATCTTAAGACACCACAATAAGCATGCAATCCAGCATTGTTCTTTTAAATAAAAGCAAACAAAAAGTACTAGAAGCTTATAAAAAAGCAGTGTTCAAAGATCTGAAAGGGGGGCTGGAATTGTTTGGGGAACCAAATAATAATATCCAAAATAAGTTAGATTGCTCTGAGAAAAGATACCCCCATCTCCCAAAAAACAAACAAAAGCATCCCCAGATGATAATAGCAGAAGTGTCTAAAGGGAATAAGAAAGGCATTTACAAATGTATTGGGCCAAAAGAAAAAGGAAATATTAGAGAGAGTGGGGACACATTAACGAATGAGTAGGGAGACAATAATTCTAAAATGATTGAAATACTCAATAGCTTTATAGGAGAAATGTCATTTTGGATGAAATAAAGAAAATGGGAGTTTGTGTAACTAGAAGGCAATGAAGGGATATTGATTATAAAAGCATCAGTAAAAGGATACTTAGGAAATAATTAATATACCCAATCAGCAGATCCAGATGATACTCATCCCAGGATATTTACACCAGAGTAGACAAATTACTGAAGGATATATTTATAGCGAACAGCCTGGCATCAAGGGGATGGACAAGATGCAATCCAAGTTTTGAAAACTTCACCAAATATATAAAGGTTCAGATGCAGACCTCACTGCCCTTCCTCACAGAAGAAATCAGGCTGACATCTCCTTCACAGTGGGTTCACCCAGTGTCTGTACTAGACTGTAAGGTCTACCCTTATTTACCACAAACCTATTCGATACCCTAATAAAGTATACTACTTAGAGCAATGATTCCCAAATTTTTGAAAGCTGAGCCTGCCTTCAGGAAAGTGAAATTAGTCGTGCCTCTCATCAGCCCCACTGTTTTGCTAATTTCTACATCTTTAATCTACCTCCACCCTTTAACAAGTCCTTCAGGCATCACACACTTTGGGAAACACTGGTGTAGATCTTCATAATGATACTCTTCTTTCTTACATGCTTTGATTAGCAATGAAATACTTTAAAATGTCAATATTGTTAACTATTGTCATTGGCATCACAATTTTTAGGCTCTCTAAAAGCTCAGGCAGATATCACTGCAGCATCTGCTCTTGTTTTGAATGCTTTCTTCACAACTATAATAGCTAGAAAACTTTTTGACAGTGAAATCTGAGACTCTGAAGAACAATTGAGGGAAAGGCTTTTAGGCCTGCCCAAAGAACCCATCTAAATATTAGCATGGGAGCACAAAATATTGACAGCTTTTTTTAATTTCTTTTTAATTCAGGGCATACTTCATAAGCAGGTAGTGTATCAGATTTTTTTCCTAAATTATTAAACTAATAAATACGACTTTATTGTGCGCTTTCAGTTACAAAAACAGAATAGCCAGCAGATAGAATAGACAGAAAATTAAAAGGTATCTTTCCAGTCCTCAGATGTCTGATCCCACCTGCTGCCTTCCTATCATTACCCCAAAATGATAAAAATTTAATTGGCTAATCTCAAAGGGCTGATTGCAATGCATGTTGGAGAGAGCTGGGCTAATTAGGGATTGCACGTACCAACAGCCTTCATAGATTTAATGTATTTGATTTTCTGCAGCCAGCAAATTATGAACCCTACCCCATATGACCCAGAAGTCTGCATTATTCTTAATGGCAATTCAGTTAAAGAACTAAATAGATTAAATAAACTGATACTCTTGTAGAATAATTATATAATATGATGGCTCTTAATGAGCAAGTGTATAATTGAAATTCCACTTGCATTCTGTCAAAGGTACTCAGTTTAGATTTAAATATTGGTAAATGCCATCTGATGGGCTAAATGACAGTTGACTCATATTTTGGGTGACCAGACATCCTATTTTTAAAGGGACAGTCCCATATTTAAGCCCTCCTGCACATGTCCCAACTTTTTTTTTTTTTTAAATGGGCATGTTGTCCCATATTTTCTGTCTCTCTCCCTGCTCACCAGCCGCCCACCCACCAGCAGTGAGTGGGGGATCTAGTGACCTATGATGGGGTTGGGTGTGCAAGGCTGGTGGTGGAGCCAAATTGCAACATGTGGGGCTCGCTGCTCCCCCGGCTGGTCCAAGCACTCAGCTTGTCAACAGCCTGGCCGGCAGGCTCCTTCCTTCCCCCACTGCCTCTGGCTGGACCGGGGCCCTGGGAAAGCCCAAGATCCTCCAGCCTGGGGCACTGGCCAGGAGGAGCCGAGCCCTGCACATGCCAAAGCCTCGCACAGTGCTGGCATGGGAAAGCCTCTCCGCCCCTCAGCTAAGCTCTAGAGTGGTGTGGGGGGAAGCAATTTCAAGCCTGTTCATGCCTCAATCCTGCAGACTCCACAGAAGCCCCTGGGCAGGGGCTTAGCACCCTCTTCACCCCCCACACCCTCACCCTGGGTCCTGCCCCGAGGGAGCTGCTTCGTCCCTTAGGCCCCCTCCCCGGCCGGGTTCGGTGAAGCCCCTGCAGTCAGGTTCCCTGGGCCCTGGTGCACAATTCATCCTTGGGGCTTAACCCCTTCCTACCCGTGCTGTAGACTGGGGACAGGAGGCGGCTGGGTTATGTCCATGGACAGCACCAGCCTGGAGGTGTTAGCTGCCTTTCAACTGTGCGGGCAGGAAGGGACAAGCTGCGTCCAGCCACTGGGGAGCGGGGATTGAGGGGTAGAAGAGACGAGCTCTGCAAAGATATGGGCCAGGTCATCACTCCCTCTCCCTCCTCTCCTGAGGCTGGAAGCAGCTCCCTTCCCTTCACCAGTGCCAAAAGGCAGCCGCTGGCCACATTATGATGTGAACCATGGCAGAAATCGGGTGAGGGAGCATGTGACCATGTGTGAACCCCCACCCCCCACCCCCAATGTGTTGCCTCAGGAAGACGCAGTGCCAGATACCAGGAGATATGTCTGTTTTTAAAATGTTTCATTAAAAAATGTTATGGTTTTGATGTAAATTAATTCCCTGATCTCCTGCAGCAAAACTTTTCCAGGTGGTTAGCTCTTGTCTTCTCTGACTTGATCATTCCTGCCTTTGTTTGACATAATCCCAGACCTTTTCTTTTCCATTGGATAAAGTTATTTAAATCACTTGATACTAAAAAAAATATTTGGTTTAAACTTTGTAACACTAATTTGAATGTTTGTGCTATAGCAATTTTAGATTAAAATTTATAATGAAGTAAATTATGCTTTTTTAAAGTGCCACTACATTTACGGTCTCTTATTTGAATTTTACTAAGTTTCTATAGTCAAAAACCAAAATATTGAAAATTAAGGACATGATCCTGCAAATACTTAAGATAGGTACACATAACATTAGCTTTACTTACATGAATAACTCCTTTCATTGACTTCAATGGGGGATTACTTGTGCTTGAAATTAAGCATGTGTATAAGTGTGTCATACATTAGGGGCTAAAATTGTATTTGTATTAAGCATTTCTTATAGTGACGTAAAATCGATCACTTCAAAACAAAATTATCTCAGTGTTAGCAGTGAAAAGTTATTTAGACTTTAAATACGTTATCAAAGTTATTGAATACTTTTAAATTCACAGGCCAAAAAATGTTTAGTTTTTTTTATAGCCTGCATTTTAGCTTTTTCAACTTTTGAAAATTCAGCATGTCAGAAGGTGGTGTCAGTTGCTAATGTAGAATGGGCTTATTTGCAATTTTGACTTGAGTTTGTGTTGCTCTTTGAAGTACAATACTAACAAGTCCCTGGATTTGGGTGTTGCGGCGGGAGAGGGGGGCACGAACATAGATGAACATTTTAAGCATGAAACATCAAAGTCTCAGGGTACGTCTACACTACAAGACTATTTCGAATCAACTTAATTTGAATTTGTGGAATCGACCTTATGAAGTCGAAGTTGTGTATCCACACTAAATACACTAGTTCGACTGTGTGAGTCCACAGTAACGGGGCCAGTGTCGACTTTGGAAGCGGTGCACTGTGGGAAGCTATCCCACAGTTCCCACAGTCCCCGCTGCCCATTGGAATCCTGGGATTTCCCCCCAATGCATGCTGGGGGGAAAAATGTGTCGAGGGTGGTTTTGGGTAACTGTCATCAATGAACCGTCACTCCCGCCCTCTCTCCTTGAAAGCGCCGGCGGGAAATCTGTTCGTGCCCTTCTCTGGTCGGTTACAGCTCGGACACCACAGCACTGCGAGCATGGAGCCCGCTGCGATCATCGCTGCACTTATGGCCGTTGTCAACTCCTCGCACCTTATCGTCCACCTCTTCCACAGTCAGCTGCTGAGAAATCGGGCGAGGAGGCTCCGTCAGCGTGGTGAGGACAGGAAGTCACAGAGTGGCGCAGACCTCTCACAAAGCAGGGTACGCCGCGCAGTGGAGATCATGGTGGCAATGGGTCAAGTTCATGGTGTGGAACGGCGATTCTGGGCCCGGGAAACAAGCACGGACTGGTGGGACCGCATAGTGCTGCAGGTCTGGGATGAATCACAGTGGCTGCGGAACTTCAGGATGCGTAAGGGCACTTTCCTTGAACTCTGTGACTTGCTGTCCCCTGCCCTGAAGCACCAGGACACCCGGATGCGAGCAGCCCTGACTGTGCAGAAGCGAGTGGCCATAGCCCTCTGGAAACTTGCAACGCCAGACAGCTACCGGTCACTAGCGAACCACTTTGGCGTGGGCAAATCTACCGTAGGGCTTGCTGTGATTCAAGTAGCCCACGCAATCGTTGAGCAACTGTTCTCAAAGGTAGTGACCCTGGGAAACGTCCAGGTCGTCATAGATGGCTTCGGCGCGATGGGATTCCCAAACTGCGGTGGGGCTATAGATGGCACTCACATCCCTATCCTGGGACCGGCCCACCAGGCCAGCGAGTACATTAACCGAAAGGGCTACTTTTCTATGGTGCTGCAAGCACTGGTGGACCATAGGGGACGTTTTACCAACATCTACGTGGGGTGGCCGGGCAAGGTTCATGACGCGCGTGTGTTCAAGAACTCTGGTCTGTTTAAACGCCTCCAGGCAGGTAGTTTCTTCCCGGACCACAAAATAACGGTTGGGGATGTGCAGATGCCTACAGTGATCCTCGGGGACCCAGCCTACCCGCTAATGCCCTGGCTCATGAAGCCCTATACAGGCGCCTTGGACAGTGAGAAGGAACTCTTCAACTACCGGCTGAGCAAGTGCAGAATGGTGGTGGAGTGTGCTTTCGGACGTCTCAAGGGGAGATGGCGGAGCTTACTGACTCGCTCGGACCTCAGCGAAAAAAATACCCCCGTTGTTATTGCTGCTTGCTGTGTGCTCCACAATCTCTGTGAGAGCAAGGGGGAGACCTTTATGGCGGGATGGGAGGTTGAGGCCAATCGCCTGGCTGCTGATTACGCTCAGCCAGACAGCCGTGCCGATAGAAGATCCCAGCGGGAAGCGCTGTGCATCCGGGAGGCTTTGAAAGATAGGTTCCTCGGAGAGCAGGGTAACCTATGACTCTCCAGTTGATTTACAGAGAAGCTGAACCTGAGCCTGTTTCAGTGACTGTTGACTTCGATCTGCGGTTACATACCCCGTTCTCCAGGTTTCCCCCCTTCCAACACACGTTTTAAAATAAATTGAATGGAACACTGATTATTAATAAAGTTTTCTTTAATTATGAATTCCTGTTAAAGGGTTGAAACATGGACGCGGACTGTGGTGGGTACGGTGTGCACTGATGTCCAGACCGCTTCTACACTAGAGGAATGACAGGCTCCTGCTCCTACAGCAGTCTCTGGGGGGAGGACGGTTGCAGGTGGGTGTGCAGGAAGGGGTGGGTTTGCAGGAAGGGGTGAGGGGGGCCGTCTTTGGGACAGAGTTTGGATGCAGGCTCTGGACTGGGGTTTGGGGCGTAGGAAGGGGTGAGGGGTGTGTGGGAAGGGTGAGTATGTGTCCGTGGATGAGGGCTCTTGCTGGGGCTCAGGGCATCGGAGAGGCTCGTGGCTAGGGGGGAAGGGCATGGTAAGGGCAGCCTGCCTTGCCATTTGTGGATGTCAGGCGCTAGGACCCTGGGGCAGCATACACCTCACAGACTGACCCGGGGCAGCATTCACCTCCCAGAATGACCCTAGTTCCTAGTGACTGCAGTCTGTGTGTGTCCTGCTGTTGATCCTGCCCCCAAGTCTGTACCCTGGTAATGGAGGCTGTCCTATGCAATTAAAAAACCCCTCCCCCTCTTCACACAAAGTCTTCTGACAAGGAAAACGTGACGGAAACAGTGAATAACAACAAACTACTTTTAATACTCAACTACACAGTGGGGGGATGAAACTTGGATTTGGGACTGGGTGATCCAGGAAGGGAAGCACTTCTCACACTTTAGGGAATGAGAGCTGTTTGGTACATGAGCGCTCTGCTGGGGTGGAGTGACAGTTTTCACGGCCCCTAGCGCCCCTCCTTCTTGTGATTTTTGGTGAGGGGGGGACAGAACTTTGTGGCGGGGGAAGGCGGTTGCAGATACAGTTCAGGGGGGCTCTCTGCTCCTGCCTGCGGTCCTGCAGAACATCTCCAAGGCGCCGGAGCGTGTCCGTTTGCTCCCTCATTAGCCCAAGCAGCGTTTGAGTCGCCTGCTGGTCTTCCTGCCGCCACCTGTCCTCCCGTTCGCTGTGTGAGCGCTGGTGCTGACATAGGGTCTCCCTCCACTGTCTCTGCTCGGCCGCCTCGGCTCTGGAGCAAGCCATCAGTTCCGAGAACATGTCGTCCCTAGTCTTTTTCTTTCGCCGCCTAATCTGCGCCAGCCTCTGTGAGGGGGATGCCGGGGCAGTTCGTGAAAGAGCCGCAGCTGTGTGATGGGAAAAAGGAAGTGATTTCCTTGAAAAGATACATGTTTGCGAACACTGAACACAGTCTAGTCAGTTTCTGTGAACAAGACCATACAGGGCACCTAGTCTCACGAGCTCTCAGGACAAGTTCGAGATTTCGGAATATGCTTTCATTGGCTGCGGTCTTGCACAGGAGATCGGACAAGCGGGGCGGTACAGCTGAATCCGTGTAGCAGCCAGGCCTGGTAAGCACTACACTATAGGCTGCTTAACAGTTAATGGATAGCTGTGCCCTCCCGCTGAAGGCAATCTGTAAAGCATAAAGTCTGACCCTGTTCCAGCCCCTCGCGGCTGTGCACGGGAAAGATCACTGTATGCTTTTCCTCTGTGGCCTCCAACACGTGGCTGTTAAGCGAAGGTCATTGCTATGCAAAGTAAAAGTCAAGCATTCACAATAGTAACAGTACACTAATTGCCCTAATTAGATGCAGCAGTCGCCGAACGAGATTAGCCTGAGGCGGGTCACTCGGAGAGAGAGAGAGAGGATGCTGCTCGAATCCCTGCACAGACCAGGACCGTACGCTGCAATGCTGGTGGAGGCAATGATTCCGCTGTACATTAGGATGGCCTGGCGCGGAAGAGTGTGCTTCCACGGAGCACCAAATAAGGCACCTCTCCCCAGGAACCTCCTGCGGAGACTTTTCGAGCTGCTCTCCGAGAGCTTCGTAGAACTGTCCCAGGAGGATTTCTGTTCCATCCCTATCTGTGTGGACCTTCTCTTTATATAGTTTTTTAAGCAAAAGGTTTTATATAGTTTTTACATATTTTTTATTCCTGTTTTTTAAAAAATAAATGTTTCCATGTTTATAGCACTTACCGACTGATCCTTCCCCTGATTCTGAGTCCGGGTTAACGGCCGGGGAGGGTTGGTAGGGGATCTCTGTGAGGGTGATGAAGAGATCCTGGCTGTCGGGGAAAGCGGTATTGTAAGCGCTGTCGCCTGCGTCATCCTCCACAAACCCTTCCTCATCTTCCCCATCGGCGAACATCGCCGAGGAACTGCCCGTCGACACTATCCCATCCTCAGAGTCCACGGTCACTGGTGGGGCAGTGGTGGCAGACCCACCTAGAATGGCATGCAGTGCCTCGTAGAAGCGGCAGGTCTGGGGCTGTGCTCCGGAGCGTCCGTTTGCCGTTCTGACTTTTTGGTAGCCTTGTCTCAGGTCCTTGATTTTCACGCGGCACTGCTTTGTATCCCGGCTGTATCCTCTGAGTGCCATGGCTTTGGAGACCTTCTCGTAGGTCTTTGCATTCCGTTTGTTGGAGCGCAGCTCCGAAAGCACAGACTCATCGCCCCACACAGCGATCAGATCCAGGACTTCACGGTCTGTCCATGCTGGAGACCTCTTTCTATTCTGGGATTGCATGGACTCCTCTGCTGGAGAGCTCTGCATCGTTGCAGGTGCTGCTGAGCTCGCCCCGATGTCCAACCAGGACATGAGATTCAAAGTGCCCAGACAGGAAAAGGAATTCAAATTTTCCCGGGTCGTTTCCTGTGTGGCTGGTCAGAGAATCCAAGCTTGGACTGCTGTCCAGAGCGTCAACAGAGTGGTGCACTGTGGGATAGCTCCCGGAGCTAGTAAGTTCGATTTGCATCCACACCTAGCCTAATTCGACATAGCCTTGTCGAATTTAGCGCTACTCCCCTCGTCGGGGTGGAGTACCGAATTCGAACTAAAGAGCCCTCTAGGTCGAACTAAATGGCTTCCTGGTGTGGACGGGTGCACGGTTAATTCGAATTAACGCTGCTAAATTCGAATTAAAGTCCTAGTGTAGACCAGGCCTCAGTGTATAATCTAAAATTTTGCTAACATAAAGAAACAAGTATAAAACATACGTTTTCATTTTAAGACTATAAAATGAAAAGAAAGTAAGGAGCTAGCACTATGTTTGAACAACATTTTGGGGTGTGCGACGGGGAAATAAAACTTTTTTCCACTTAGTTTTCCATCTAGCATTTTTTCTTCCCGTTTGTTTTCCAGTGTCTGTAATGTATGTAACTACCCTTTGGAGAGAAAAATCAGAGTACTGCTCAAATGCAAGGATATTTGAGAACTGAAAATTATTGTAAATGACAGAGAAATTTGAAATTTAAAAAAGTCAGGTGACCTATTTTGGCCCACTTATGAGAACACACTTGTAGTTCACATAATATTGGAAAGCAAAATGATGTATTGCTTGACAAAATGAGCTAAAATTCAAATCTGGTTTTTGTCATTTACATAAAAATACTGCAGACCAGGGCCGCCCAGAGGATTCCGGGGGCCCGGGGTCTTCGGCGGCGGGGGGGCCCTTCCGTTCCGGGACCCGCCGCCGAAGTGCCCCGAAGGCCCGCGGTGGGGGCCCCCCCGCCGCCGTATTACTGCCGAAGCGGGACCCGCCGCCGAAGCGCAGCCCGGTCTTCGGTGGTAATTCGGCAGAGGGGGGCCCCGCCGTGGGTCTTCGGGGCACTTCAGCGGCGGGTCCCGGAACGGAAGGGCCCCCCGCCGCCGAAGACCGGGCTGAACTTCGGCGGCGGGTCCCGCTCCGTCTTCGGCGGTAATTCGCCAGTGGGGGGTCCTTCTGCCCCGGAGCGGAAGGACCCCCCGCCGGTGAAGACCAGGAGCGGCAGAAGCTCCTGCGCCCGGTCGCACAAGAGTTTGCCGGGCACCCCGGAGCGAGTGAGGGACCCCGCTCCAGGGGCCCCGAAAAACTCTGGTGGGGGCCCCCGTGGGGCTCGGGGCCTGAGGCAAATTGCCCCTCTTCCCCCCCCCTCTGGGCGGCCCTGCTGCAGACAATTGTAAATAGTCATTTGGGAGCACACTACATTTTTTTTCCTTAATGCAGTAAGCATACCAATGTCAACATTTTCTTCCATTTTTAGATAATAATTTTTTTTCTAGAGAAATCAACAGAAAATATTTTCTAAAACTAGTCTGGGTATTTTTATCCTCCTAATCTATAATAATTTCTACCAGAACTCAAGTTTCCTCACTTTAGGCCACTGGAAGACAGTTGTGTTGAGGAAGTGATTTCCTTTTAGGATGTTAGTGTAAAATGATGCTTTGGGTCGTCAACATAATGCTTTGAGTTTCATATATGAAATGTAAGCTGTTTGTTTTACCCAGTAAGTCAACCAAACTTCTTGTTGATAATGTTAGATTAAAACAGTTGTATAACTACAGTACACTAAAAAGCACAGTATTTCACTGTTTAAGGAAGTTTCATTTGCTCAAATTAAAATGAAATATACTGGGTGTTGTGGTGGGGGTTAAGGTTGAATAAATCAACAGATAAAGTTTAGTTTTTGAGCTAAATACAGGGGAAATGTTTGTGTATAATTATTTACTTTGGATTTCTGTGATAGGTATTGCCTGTTGAGAACTCTCAAGCAGTGTCAGACATTGAGGGAAGCTCTAATTGCTGCAGGAAAAGAGATTGTCTGGCATGGGCGAACAAAGGAAGAGCCGGCTCATTACTGTAGCATTTGTGAGGTCAGTAGAAGTAAAGAACTTCGCAATTTTAAATTGATCTATTTTTGGGATGTCTTCCATTATTATTACTGCTGTTATTAATTCTGTATTTCTTTATTTGCATTACAGTAGCACCCACAATCTGCTAGGTGCTGTAAATAGATATATGTAAGAAGACACATTGCTATCTCCTAAGCCATTACAATATAATCTTTTAGATATGGGCTCTATTTTGCTAAACTCTCTTTTGCAGTGGACATATTGTTAGTCATGCAATGTCTTTTGATTATCTGGGATTCTAAAAAAAGATTCGTCCCATCTGTACTGAATTTGATCCACTGAGCTTGATTTTTAGAATGTTGTTGTATTTCACTGGTCAGAAATAGCCCCAAAGAGAACTTTGGAGTGCACTCTTCACAGAACATGCCTGTCTTGCTAGGTGTTTTGATTCTCCCTAGTATTTAACACTGTATTATGTTTTTAAAGAACAGGATAGCAATTTTGCTAAAGACCAAATGAAAAGCATCATTTTAGCACCTCTGAAAATCAGGCACTTATCCCAAGCTGAGAAGCCAAAAAAAGGGGTGCACTGAAAATTAGTAGGCACTTGAAAATATTGGCCTTAATTTCTCTGTTTACCCATCTGCAAAATGGGTATAATGCTTACAGTATATACCTTACAGGTGTAACCCTCAGCTTATGAAACTTGCTTGGTAATATTCGCCTGCACTTTCTTTAGTGCCTTGATTCAAACATCTTAAGCTAGTAGTAGTAGTAGACATGAGTTGGAAGAGTGCCTACCTCTGTGACTGAACCCTGGAAGTGCGAATTTTTCTTGAGCTACTTTGTCTTTTTTCTATGTTCACGTGCTCACAGTCAGAATATAAATACCAAACCAATCACGCCTTATTTTTTGTAGCTTTCCAAAACCAGATGTCAACACTGATTTGTTTCCTGTCACACAGGTGGAAGTCTTTAATCTGCTTTTTGTCACCAGTGAGAGCAATTCTCGAAAGACCTATGTTGTACATTGCCAAGACTGTGCACGAAAGATAAGCGGGAACCTGGAAAATTTTGTGGTGCTAGAACAGTACAAAATGGAGGACATGATGCAAGCCTATGACCAATTTACATTAGTAAGTTATAGTCAGTGGGTGCAAAACTATCTTTGTAAAGCTGTTGTATGTTGTCTTGGTACCTATTTGTATATGAATACCTTGGATTTTCTGGTTCAAATGGAGTTATAGAATTGTATTTTCAGTTTTTTCAGAAAAAATATTGAAGCAGCAGAAATGCATGGAAAAGTACAATAATTTACTATAGAGTATATAAATGAGTTTGCAGAGAAAAACAGGTGTCAAAATTCACAAGGATGAGGTTTAAAATTCTAATATAGAGGCTACCTGAAGAACACGTCTGGATCAGATGGAGACAGGGCCACCCATAACTGGGGGGGAGGAGGGGGAGACGGCAAAAGGGCCAGTTTGCCCTGGGACCCCCATTTGAGAGAGCCTCCAAAATCACCATAGGGCAGCTGTGCCAAATTTGAGTGACAGGCATTGGGACCTGGCATATGGGTTCTCAGCGCATTCAGGTTTGGCTCAGCCACCCCTTCATCATCATGGAGGAGCAGCTGGGCCAAATTTGAGTGAAAGGCATTGTGACATGGCACACAGGGTCACAGTGCCACTCAAATATGGTGCCCGCCAATGATTAGTGTTGGAGACGACTCACCCATCCCAGCTGGGCCCGTATCCAGCCACCACTGGTATCATCGCACTGGGCCTAAGGCAACCTGCCAGGCTGAGAGTCTGGAGGTAGGAGTGAATTGAGGGGTCTGGGATACTGCTCCCACTGGCAGCTGGACTAGAGGTCTGGAAGAGGTGGAACCAGAAGTGGCTCACTGGCTGCATGCAGGTTAGAGTCCCGCCGTTATCTCCACAGGGAAGGCAGTGACCCCGCAGGCCCTGGGCCCTTTCTTAAACCCACCCCGCCCACTGTATTAAACTCTTCCACCTCCATGGTAAGTTTTTTGGAATGGTGGAGTCCTCAGTTTAAAACTTTGCCTGGGGCCCCCAGAAACCATTTTGTGCTCTTGGATTGTGAGGGGAGGATTAAAAGTACTGAAGCTGAGAGACTAGCACCACGTTTAAGAGAAACTTGGACGTTATTTTTAGTAGGAAATCAAAAAACCTGGCTTTCTCTCTGCTTGGCAAGAGAATTCTCTCAAACAATTCTGTTTGGGGCCTCCTTTGCATCTGAGTTATAAAGCAAAAACCCTGCTATCCATTACCTTTGCCCATTTGTAGGTTTGTTCTGTATGTTGTAGCCTGCTGGTCTGAACTGTGCTAACGCATGATTGTTCATTCATTCCATATGGTTTTCAGTGTTGCAGGCAAGGTCAGATGTCTTGTCCATAATCAGAGTGAGAGTGGTGCTAAATTGATTCATAATGAACCTTGCATTCACAGGAAAGTTGACAGTGGTTGGATAGAGTGTTCCGAGATGTTGTATTGTAATTGAATATGGCAGTCCAGATATGACTGCCTTTTGATTAATTTCCAGCTGCAATTCACAGTGTTGGTTTGGAGAAGTGTTTATTCTCTTTACTAGACTTCTGAGACCTGTAAGCTTTTAGCTAAGGTATCACAATTTAAATATCCAGGGCATTCTCAGTGCAGGACCCTCTATTCTGGAATTTACTCCCTCCATTGGTGTAACAGAGCTCAAAGTTATTGGCTTTTAGTTCACATGTAAAAGACTCAAAATCATTGTTTGTGAAGCACTCAGATACTGAAGTGATTGTTACAGAAAAGTCTATAAATATCTGTTCTCCCAGACTTCTTCTAAGGTGAGCCTGAATATTGTATAGGGAAGAGTTCTGTTGTCTAATTTTTAGCATGTTCATCTAGATAATTGTTGTGATGGATGATTTAAAATAATTGTATATGTGGCTAGAGAGTGTTAATGTAAAATATTAATAAAATGTTAATTGTACTTGAATATTAAAAAAAAAATCACAAATGTGGTCTTAGAAAAATCCTGACATATAAAACCAGTAATGTTAATTTGTCCCTTAAACTTTATACATATTGTTTACATGGATCTTTACTGAATAGTTGCATTTGCCCATTGTAGAAAAAGTAATTTGTTTTTTCTTTCCAGGCTCCTCCATTGCCATCCTCCTCATCTTGACATTTTTCCATGGACATTAAATGAAAACTTTTCTGATATTCAGGAAGTGACCCAGTTCTGCACCACTGATTTTTTTTGTAGCTATCCTGTAAGGCTGCTGGCTTGAAAGCTGTGTCTATGCAACCTTCCAAGTGCGGAGTGTCAACCAACTGGACAGGAGAGAGCACTGCCTCCTATTCCAGAACTCAAAATAAATAAAGCTCATCCAGCTGTACTTCACAAAAATAATAATAATTCCATGTTTTGTATATATCTGACAAAACTGGCAACATTATACAGACTACTGACTTGAAGACCACCTCTTTTGTATTTCTCTGTTTCTGGGCTGATGAATTATTTTCATCCATTTTTCCCCTTCAGAATTTCCCTTGGAAAAAGTACTAGCTTAGCTGGTCATTTCTTTGTAAGGTAGTTAGAAATTTTAAGTCTTTCTTTGGGCAACTTTTTTTTTTTTTAATGTGAAAAGTTAGGTGATATAATTTTTTTACTGCTTTTATGTTTTTCTGTCTTGTTTTGAAACCATGACGGTTACACTTTTGGTTCCTAAAATAAAATTTAAAAAAATTAACAGCCAAGTCACAAAGATAAATGGGTTGCACATAGACTAAGGAATAAACTTCAGATTTGTGATTTTTGTTTCTAATCTTGATGTAAATTTACACTATTTATAAATACATATTTATTGCTTGAAAATATTTGTGAATGGAATGCTGTTATTTTTTCCAGATTACCTGCCATTGAAATTTTAAGGAGTGCTGTAATTTCAAACACTACTCCTATTACATTTTCTATATGTAAATAAAACTGCTTAGCATTGTACAGAAACTTTTATTAAAATTGTTTAATGTTTAAAGTTTTTCTATTGTTTGAGTTTTAAAAAAAGATTTATGTACAGTGCCTAGGTTTTGTTCATTTTTGGACTCTGATTATATATATTTTATATATACTCATGTGTATATATAATATATATAGAATCTGAATATAAATATATGTATAAAAATTTAGAGCCTAAATTTCTCTCGTTTTAAGTTTTACAAATATGGTAGATTTGAGATGTCTACTGTAAAATATTGCTTACAAAAGTATGATTATTTTTAAAGAAATATATGGTATGTATCTTGAAGACATAAAAACCCCTTCAGACTGGTTTATTGTTAAATTGCACTTTTTGCAATAACAGGCTAATAAATAGTTGCCGCCAAAATGTAGTATTAGAAAACAAGTAGTAGCTAACCTTAAAGGTCACAGAGAAGTAATGGGTTTGATAGGAAGGTTAGAATACTTTTAGCGGTTACATGACAATGGTAACCATGGGCTTTGGGAGATATGGTATATAGAATTCAACCAAATTGAAATTTGTATATTCCAATAGTTCCTGTTAACAAACTAAAATAAGACTTTGTCGTCTTGGTGTCAGTTTTGACCCAAAAAGGACATTGTTTTGTAGTATTCTTTTGTATTTTCACATATTTTGTAATAGAAAATCACTGGTAAATTTTTGAAGCACTAGGTTTATTTAGGGTAACTTTATAATATGACTGTAACACTATTTGCAGTTTGAATTGACAATGGCATTTATTTTATTAAGTTGCTCATAATCTTTCTCAGCAGTTCCTTAATGCATTAAAACTAAATTTCAACATTTATAGTTTTCTTAGTGGATTAGAGTTGACTGATGCATAGAATTCTGCATCAAATGAACAGAATTTCTCACTGTTTTTAGTGCGTAACCCAGCTGATTGCATTGTTACCTTTTCCTGTACTCAGTGTGAGATGTTACAAACACAAGGCATGCAGATATATTAATTAGCTAATAATTTGGTAAATATTGAACAATAACTAAGAGCAATTGCCTCTTGTTTTTGCCTCCTTTAATCAAGAATCAGTAGAGCTTGGTTAAGTGCTCTTTCTGCAGTTTAACTAGTTATAAATGATTTTCACACCACTTTTTAGCTGTTGTTAAACAAAAGGGTATAGCGATTAAAAGGAAGTATAAACTCTCATCCTCTTGCCAGCAAAATTATAAACTAGCTGTTAGGAAGCAAATATTTGCAATTCTTTAAAGCTAAGTCAGGGCTTTTGATAACCAATTCTGCAAATAACTTTTTTAATTATGTATTTTATGCAGACATATTGTAATCTTGAAAAATCATGCTGCAGCTGAAAAGTCACTCCTCTGTGGTAGCTTTAAACCAGAATCAAAGCAAGAAAACTTACCTCAACTAATGGTAAACGAAAGATCCTCTTATTTCTTAGTACTAGCAAAGAACATTGCCTATTAGGGAAAGGACTGTTGTGGTGTATTAACCAAAAGGGCTTTGTAGCTTTTTTTGTTTTTTTCCTCCCTCTTGGAAAGGAGAGGATATCACATACCTTTAATAAGGAATTTTTATTACAGCAATGAAGCTGCAGGCAAAACCAGGAGATCAGCAGAGAGAATACTGTGATAGTCTGACTGAAGGCTTTATTGTGGTTTTAAATTGCCATGGAGCTTTAACATTTTACAGTTACAATGTTTATCTTAATTACAGTATTCTGCTGAAATGTGGACAATTTTTAGATCTATAAGCTGCTGTAATTTAGAATGCTTTGTGTTTCATTTTTATTAAAAAGGCACAAGTTAATATATATATTATCAGTTGTAGTTATTAGAGATATAACTTTGTGCTGCTTAAAATGTGAGATACCTGGTGTATGTAAGATACATTTGTAACCATCACAGAATACCTGTGAGCTCTCAACTCATGAAGATAAATGGCTTCTGAGCAGGACTAAAGGGACCAAAAGCAGCCTAATGTCCACAAATCTGTATCCCTTTCCTCTTTTCAATCTAACAGTGGCCTTTTGAACTCAACATATGAACAATAGTTCAAGTGAATTTGATTGGCACACTTACTTATGGCTACAGGTCAGTTTCAATGGCAAAATCAGATGTGTGAGAGAATAGCCAGTTCTTCATAAAAATGGCCCACAAATGTAAAAGTGTTTGTTTTGTTTTTCTAAACTAGCAGTGCTCCAGGCTACAAGTTTTTATGCAGGAGTTCTACCAAGCCCCAGAGCATTTATAAAAGTAGTACACTTCTTTTCTGGAATGTACAGGACTAATAAATAGGGAAGGAGGAGGTATAATGAAAGCATCTATAAAACCAATGTGATACACATTGATAGTTAACAGAGTAGTGGCAAAATATGCTGGCTAAAGGGAATTTAATGGGAAACTGCAGTCCACATCCGATACAGACTCCAGGATTTGAGGAGAGCAAAATAAGCTCTTGCTCCTGGACTAACTTTGAAGGAGTTTGAAAATCAAAGGCTGGTGTACATTTGGGGAGGAAGAATGGTCTTGCGCTTAAGGCATTGGACTGAGGTGCAGGAAATTTGGGTTCAATTCTAGCTCTACCATAAACTTCCTGTGTTATCTTCAGGAGGTCACTTAATCTCTCCCTGCTTCAGCCTACATATGTAAAAAATAGGGGTAATACTTCCTACCTCACAGGTGGTGGGGGGGGGAGCTAAATTCAGAAGTGTTTGTGAATTGCTCAGATGGTGTAGTGATATAAGCCATATAAGTAGACAGTACTGTCCAGACATATGTTTGGTAACAAATGCAGCAAAATGACCAGTCAGAAATCAAAAATTTTACACAGGACAATTTCATGATCCAGAAAACAAAGCATCCTGGATCTACTTCCTACTAATAAGGAGACATATTTTGAAAGGGTAACTAACGTAATGTTGCCTTATTGCAATGAGTGCAAGCTGTTTGAATTCAGCATAATAAGCAATGGGTTCTTGAAATAAAGGTACTGGATTTCAACAAAGCAAACTTCAGGGGTATAATAAACATATTTGCATGGTGCCAAGAGAGCAAGTATTAAAATCCATGAGTTGGGGGTGGAGGATAATTCTAAGAGGTCATATTTGAGATGCAATAGACTACATTTCCGCTGAAAAATTAAAAGATGAATAAATAGGAAGTAGCAACTGAGAAATTGTTCAAAGACAAGTGCATGACTCAGAGAAGGGAGGGAACTGGAAAAGAATAAAAGCTTACAGGAAAAAGTATGGGCAGCCAAAAAAGCAGAGTAAGTTGAATTAATCCAAAGAAGTGAGAGAGGTTTCTTCTTTGAGTGCTTGCTCATGTCAATTCTATTCTAGGTGTGTGCATGCCCGCATGCACAGTCAGAGATTTTTGCCTTAGCTGTATTGTAGGGATGGCTGCGGCGCCCCCTTGAGTGCCGTGCTCATTTGCTGGTATATTGGGCACCGCTGGCCCTACACCCTTTCAGTTCCTTCTTACCGCCTGTAACTTGATCGGACTCTCATTGCAAGTGTGTTAGCGGTTCTTTACAACCCATTGTCTATCTTCTTCGTATATTGTTCATAGGTACTTTAGTTAACCATTAAGTTAAGTGTTAGGTTAGTTTAGTATTTAGAGTCCCAGCTGGGACTTCGTCCTGGAACAGGGCCTGCCCCGTTCCCCCAGCTTCAAACCATGCTCGTCATGCAACAGGCCGATGCCTATTAGTGACCCCCATGACAAGTGTTTGAAGTGCTTGGGAGAGTCCCATAGAAAGGACAAGTGCAGAATCTCCTGACGGCTTGGCTGCTGCATGGTTAAATGCAGAGGAGCAGGAGTGCTCGGCTGGTATCCAACAGATCCTGTTGAGCAGCAGAAAGCCCTCCACCAGAGAGACCTACCTGGCCAAATGGAAGTAGTTCACTTGTTGGACCTCCGATAAAGGCACTTGGCCCAAGCAGGCCTCACTGCAGTTAACCTGGGCTACCTTCTGCATCTTAAGCTCCATGGCCTGTCCATTTTATCTATTATGGTCCACTTGGCTGCTATCTCGGCCTCCCATCCGCCACTGGAGGGTAGATCAGTTTTCATCCAGGACATAACTGCCAGGTTCCTCAGGGGCCTCAAGCGCCTCTATCTGCCCGTCAGGGATCCCGTCCCTCGGGGGGACCCGAATCTTGTGCTGTCATGGCTCACAGGCCCCCAGTTCAAGCCTCTGGCTTCCTGTTCTCTCCTTCTTTCCTGGAAGCTTGCGTTCTTAGTTGCAATAACATCTGACCACAGGGTCTCTGAGATGAGGGCGCTTATCTCGGAACCACCCTATGTGGTCTTTTTCAAAGACAAGGTCTTGCTGTGGCCACACCTGGCTTTCTGGCCCTGTGTGGTCTCTTGGTTTCATATAGGCCAGGACATTTACTTACTTATCTTTTTTCCAAAGCTGTGTAATTCGGAGGAGGAGCATAGATTGCATTCCCTAGACATCAGGAGGGTGCTAGCCTTCTACATTGAAAGGACCAAGCCATTCCGCAAGTCGACACAATTCATCACGGTGGCTGACAGGATAAAAGGTCGTCCAGTGTCTGCTCAAAGAATTTCTTCTTGGATCACTGCCTGCATTCACTGCTGCTACAATCAGGCAAAGGTTCCCCCTCCAGCGTTCATAACTGCCCATTCAACCAGGGTGTAAGCCTGTTCTGCAGCTTTCTTAGCCCAAGTGCCTATCCAGGACATCTGGAGGGCGGCCACCTCGTCATCTGACCACATGTTCACATCACATTACCCACTTACCCAGCAGGCTTGGGATGATGCTGGCTTCGGAAGAGCAGTGCTGCAAGCCTCAATACCATGAATTCTGAGCCCACCTCCGAGGATACTGCTTGTGAGTCACCTAGAATGGAATTGGCATGAGCAAGCACTCAGTCGTTTTTTCTTCTTCATCTGCCTTTTCATAACTGTTCTGTGAGATGTGTTGCTCATGCCCATTCCATTTCCTGCCCTCCTGCTCCTCTGTCAGAGTTGCCAGCAAGAAGGAACTAAGAGCGTAGGGCCAGCGGTGCCTAATATACCAGTGTGTGAGCGCAGCACTCAAGGGGGTGCCACAGCCATCCCTACAGACACACCACTAAGGCAAAAATCTCTGACAACTGTGCACGTGGGCACTCACACACCTAGAATGGAATGGACATGAGCAACTCATCTAGAAGAACAGTTATGAAAAGGTAGGTAACTGATTTTGGGAGTTTTTTTACAAATACATTGAAAGAATTAAGTAAGAATTCTAAAAAGAAGGTAAATAATAAATTAAGCAGGTGTAGATAATTTTCATCCCATGATCCTCAAGTACGTAGATAATGAATGTACAGAACCATTACTTATTTTTGAAAAATCAAAATGTGGGTGGTACCAACAAAGGCAAATAATACCAGTTTTTTAACAGAGTTAAAAAACATGTTTCTGGCAATTGCCATAAATAGAGCCCTGCACAGATACAAAAATTTGGCTCCTCATCTGATCCACATCCGCAATAATTAAATTGTATCCAACTCATGATCCACAGTCCACCTTTTATATGGATCTGTACCAGCACCCTCTAGAGCAGTGGTTCTCAACTGGTCATCAGTGGACCACTGGGGGCATGGGAGCTGGCTTCAGGGGGTCTGAAGCCCCATGGGGCAGAAACCCAGTGCCCCAAGTCCTCTGAGCGGCTAAAGCTTGGATCCCAGTGCCCACTGTGGGGCTAAAGCCCTGAGCCCTGGTGACCCCCATGGGGCTGAAGCCTAGAGTACCGTGGTGGGGTGGGGAGCGCTGGGGCTTCAGCCCTGCAGCGGCTCTGGAATCCAGGCTTCAGCTCCACAGGCAGACCTCCCCTAGATATCCACTACTCTAGAGCTTTGCATGGATTAAAAAAATTTGGATCCTCATCTGATCCACAAAGATGGGAAACAAACTGCGTCCTCAGATATGAAGTGGATATCCATGGATTTGCAGGAGTCTAACCACAAGGTAAGTGTAATTTCAGTCCTTAATATCAGTTTTGGTGTTTGCTTTTTTTAATTAAGTGTAAAAGTCTCTTAACATAGATCCTAATGTAACCTTTACAGTTATAACAGTATGGTTTTACAAAAAACACATAAGACCAGGGAGTCTCAAACTGGGGATCGGGACCCTTTAGGGAGTTGTGAGCTGTCAACCTCCACCCAAACCCTGCTTTGCCTCCAGCATTTATAATGGTGTTAAATATATTTTAAAGTGTTTATGGGGGGGGGTCGCACTCAGAGGTTTGCTATGTGAAAGGGGTCACCAGTACAAAAGTTTGAGAACTGCTGTATAAGACCATTTATTGCTCTTTTTTTAAATATAGAATTAAATGATCGGGACACAGGGAATTGTGTAAGTGTAATATTTCTGTACTTTAATGGATCTTTGATACTATGCTGGAATGACTTTGCTGGTATGCACATCCTCTGTTCTTGGGTACCCCATCCACTGGCTCCCTCCTGACCACCTATCCGCTGCCTGTAACTCCGCTGGCACTGCCAATGGCTGTCAGTGTAGTGTCTGACTACAAAGGGGATGAATCAGGGAAGCTCAGATTTTTCTTCAATTAGTGTCCGCTGTAGATGTGTCTGCATCCCTGCACTGCTGATCGTAGAGATTCAGTAGCAGTGTCCACTGGGCCCGCACATGTGCTGTCTCTTCCAATACTCCACCATGAGGCTGGCCAGAGTGCACAGGATAACCATCCTCAGTTCCTTCTCAATTGTTTCTAACTAGAGATGGGGCTTTAGCGGTCTGTTCAAAGATTGTTAACTCTTTTACAATTGCTAACTTTTAGCTTCCCATGAAGCCTCTTTGTTTCTTTTCCTTGTTCTACTGTTTGGCCATTGCCTAAAAGAAAGAAAGAAAGGACTTTGTTCTTTTGTCAACCTTCAGTGGTGGGGGACCCCCCTGGATAAGGGTATGCCTGGCTCTCCAGGCTTCAAGAAGTGTTGCACTTGCAGTGAGGTGATCCCGGTCGCGGACCAGCACTCCCAGTGCATCCTCTGCCTTGGCAAGGGCCACATCCAAAAAAATTGCCTCTGCCAGCAGCTCTGGCCAAGATCCCACAAGGACAGAGAGCTTCACCGAAAAATTATCTTTATGGAGGCAGATCTCCAACCACGACCTTCCATGAGGCATGTATCTTCCCCTCAACCTTTGACTTCAAAGGATAGTGGGTTGAAGAAATGGATTGGGGACTCCTCTCACAAGTCAAAAAAGAGAAAGGGAAGTCCCCTCAGCAAGCCTATGGATAGCTGAAAGTGATTGCTATCTTGCTTGTTATCCTTGGCACTGAGACCACAATCTAGCGCCCATGCCTCACGGTGACCTTGGTATCCGGTACTGCTGGCAGGCCCACAGACCCTTTGGACATGGGCACCATATCTCGGGTACTGAGACAGAAGGACAAACATCCTAGGAAGATGATCCCAGTACACAAGTTGATATCAGTACTACCAGCGACAATAGGCCACTTGACACCGGAGAGACCGGTACAACCGAGTCTCCCCCTGGCACTGACACGGTGACAACCGATACCAGCAGAATTCCACCAGACTGGTAACCTGGGCATGATGGAGGCACCCAGCTCTCCACCCCTCAGTACCAATGTCATAGTGTATCCACGCAATAATGCCATGCTCTTCCATTGTCAAGTGAGGGGACGGATAGTGAGCCTGAGTAGGGTTCACAATACTCCTCCCAAACTCCTATATTGGACCCACTCTCAACAGGGTCCGGGAATGTACCTGCAGATGGCTCCACCACCGTCTTGGTACGGCCACCCATGGGCACTTCTGCCAGGCCCTGCACTACCACAGTGGCCATACTAGGGCGGCACACCAACAGCTTGCCTCGCAAGCTTCAAGCATTGCCCGACAACCCTGCAGGCATGCTCTTTCACAGCATCTAGGGCCTCAGAGCCTCAGGAAATGGAGGATCAAGAAGATGACACAGAAGAGGAGGTAATGCTTAAGCCATATCCTCTTCCCTGGACTAAGTGGTCATGCCTTTACCACCGTCCATGGCAGACAACTTCTGTCTGTTCCAGCAGCTGGCAAAAAGAGTGGCAGATACCCTCTGCATATCACTGGAGGAGGTCAAAGGAGATACTCTACCAGCTCATTGATATCCTCCTCGAAGATCACCCTCTCAATCAACGAAGTCATCTTAGACCCAGCTTAAACGGTGTGGCAAACTCTGGCATTGGTATCCCTGATGTGCAAGTATGCATACAAGAAATATTATGTCCCTGCAAAGGAATCAGATTTCTTTTTCTTCTACCCATCACCCAGTTCCATCGACATGGATGCTGTAAACTCTCATGACCGACGACATCATTCCAGGACCGCACCCTACAACAGGGACTGGAAGCACCTTGATCTCTTTGGCAGGAAGGCATATTCCTCGGCCACTTTATACTTTCATATTGCTAATTACCAGGCACTCATGGCAAAATATAATTACACAAATTACAATATACTGAATGACTTTATTGATAAGCTGCCAGAGAGTCATCAGAAATCCTTCAAAGCCATCATTCAGGAACTGGTGGCAAAAATATAGCTGCAGTTGGCCCTCACCGCCACTGATACAGCAGCTAGATCCATCTCAACAGCTGTCTTGATGAGATTGGCATCATGGCTCCACTTGTTAGGATTCCGAAAGGAGGTGCAGACCACAGTGGAGAACCTCCCCTTCAAGGGTGTTGAACTATTCACTAAGGGTATGTCTACACTACAAGACTATTTCGAATCAAGTTAAGTCGAATTTGTGGAATCGACCTTATGAAGTCGAATTTGTGTATCCACACTAAATACACTAATTCGACTGTGTGAGTCCACAGTAACGGGGCAAGCGTCGACTTTGAAAGCGGTGCACTGTGGGAAGCTATCCCACAGTTCCCGCACTCCCCGCTGCCCATTGGAATTCTGGGATTTCCCCCCCCCCATGCATGCTGGGGGAAAAAATGTGTCGAGGGTGGTTTTGGGTAACTGTCATCATTGAACCGTCAATCACGCCCTCCCTCCCTCCCTGAAAGCGCCTGCGGGCAATCTGTTCGTGCACTTTTCTGCTCAGTGACAGCGCGGGCGCCACAGCACTGCGAGCACGGAGCCCGCTGCAGTTATGGCCATTGTCAACTCCTCACACCTTATCGTCCACCTCTTCCACAGTCAGCTGCTGAGAAATCGGGCTACTTTTCAATGGTGCTGCGAGCACTGGTGGACCATGGGGGACGTTTTACCAACATCAATGTCGGGTGGCCGGACAAGGTTCATGACGCGCGTGTTTTCAGGAACTCTGGTCTGTTTAGACGCCTGCAGGAAGGTAGTTTCTTCCCGGACCACAAAATAACTCTTGGGGATGTGCAGATGCCTATAGTGATCCTCGGGGACCCAGCCTACCCGCTAATGCCCTGGCTCGTGAAGCTCTGTGCAGGCGCCTTGCACAGCGACAAGGAACTCTTCAGGTACCAGCGAGCAGCGTGACCTGTGACTGTTCAGTTTCTTTACAGAGAAGCTGAACCTGCCCCTGTTTCTTTACCAAGTTACTGTTGACTAGCATCTGCAGTTACATACCCCGTCCACCCCGCTTCCCCCACTTCCAACACACGTTTAAAAATAAAATACATGTTCCACTGTGACTTTACAAAGGTTTCTTTATTGATGACTTTGCGTTAAAGGGTTGAAACTGGGACGCGGACTGTGCTGCGTAGGGTGTGCGGTGATGTAAAGACCGCCTCTAAACTCGAGGAATGACAGGCTCCTGCTTCCAGAGCGGTCTGCAGTGCCAGACTGGTTGTTTCAACGGAGCCTGCCATCCCTCCTTTTTGGGACTCTGTGTGCGGGGGCTATGTGGCCTTGTGGCGGGGGAGGACGGATACAGATTCCTCTGCTGCGTGGCTCTGTGGTCCAGGACAGGGACCGTTGCATGAGATCTGTAACCCCCCTCCTCCGCTTCAAAGTCACGTACCCCCCCACCCACACAGAACCTGCAAACCACCTCCCATACCGACCAGGGTGCCTACTGACTGCACTGTGTGTGTGACCTGCTGCTGATCCTGCCCCCGTCTCTGTACCCTGCTAAAGGTGACTGTCCTATGCAATACCCTACCCCCTTCCCCACCCACCCACCCACCCCTTCAAACACAGCGTTGTGTAAAAAAGCATGACGGAAACAGTAATTAACAGCAAAGTATTTTTAATAATTAACCAGACAGTCAGGGGATGAAACTGGGATTGGGGCTTGGGTGAGTCAGGAAGGGAAGGAATTCTCAAAAATTAGGGTATGAGAGCTTTTGGGTACTTGAGCACTCTGCTGGGGTGCAGTGACAGTTTTCACGGCCCCTGGCGCCACTCCTTCTGGTTACTTTGGGTGACGGGAGGTATGGGACTTTGTGGCGGGAGAGGGCGGTTGCAGATACACTGCGGGGGGGCTCTGTCCTCCTGGCTGCGGTCCTGCAGAACATCCACAAGGCGCCGAAGCGTGTCTGTTTGCTCCCTCATTAGTCCAAGCAGCGTTTGAGTCGCCTGCTTGTCTTCCTCACGCCACCTCTCCTCCCGTTCGCTGTGTGAGCGCTGGTACAGAGAGAGGGTCTCCCTCCACTGGCTCTGCTGGTCCGCCTCGGCTCGGGAGCACCCCATAACTTCAGCGATCATCTCGTCCCGTGTCTTTTTCTTTCGCCGCCTAATCTTTGCCAGCCTCTGTGAGGGGGATGCTGTGGCAGGTCTGGAGACAGTCGAAGCTGTGTGATGGGAAAAAGGGAGTGAATTCCTTGCAAAGATACATTTTTGCGAACAATGAACACAGTCTAGTCTGTGTCTGTGAACAACACCATGCACAGCACCTATCTCGTCCGCACTCCTGCAGCAGGCAATCCTGAAAGCATAAACTCTGCCCCTGTTCTACCCCATCGCAGTGTCCCCCGACCCTTGCACTTCTGGGTTGAGATCCCAGTGCCTGATGGTGCAAATTTCATTGTCGCGGGTGGTTCTGGGTAAAGTAGTCAGTCATTCCTTCCTCCGGGAAAGCAACGCCAGACAATCATTTTGAGCCCATTTTCCCTGGATTACCCTGGCATACGCCATACCGTGGCAACCCTGGAGCCTGTTTTGCCTTTTGTCACTGTCACCGTATGTGTACTAGATGCCGTGGACAGAGGCGATTCAGCAGCGCTACACAGCAGCATTCATTTGCTTTTGCATGACAGCAGAGATGGTTACCAGCCATACTGTACCATCTACCATACCATAAATTGGTAATAAGATGATCATGGTTACCAGTCCTTTTGCACTGTACCATTTGCTGCTGTCATAAGTGCCCCTGGCTGAGATCAGCCAGGGGCGCAAAAGCCAAAATTGGGAATGACTCCCTGAGTCAATCCCTCCTTTTTGGTATCTAAAAATAGAATCAGTCCTGCCTAGAATATGGGCAAGTGTACTAGAGAACCACTGTATCATAGAACCAGAGAGCACAGCTGCTCTGTGTCAGATCCTGCAGAAATTATGGGCTGTATGTTATTCACAGGGGGTGCTCCTGCAACAACCCCACCTGTTCATTCCGTTCTTCCCCCAGCCTTCCTGGGCTACCATAGCATTGTCCCCCCACTTGTGTGATGAAGTAATAAAGACTGCAGGAATAAGACACAGTGACTTGTTAGTGAGAAATGAGTGGAAGGCAGCCTCCAGCTGCTATGATAGTCCAGACAGGACATTAAGCAGTGTGGAGGAGAGGAGCCCAGCATCCCTCTGCTAGTCCAGGGGCAATTGAATCTTTTCTTTACACATGAAGGGTGGGGGCTGATGGAGCTCAGCCCCCTGTTGCTATGATGAGGACGGTTACCAGCCATACTGCACCATCTACCAGGAAAAATTAGGACCAGGCGCCCTTGATTGACCTTACCGATGCTAGTCGGCATGGTTACCAGTCCTTTTGCACTGCCCCATGTGCCAATAGGCTGATGATGAGGACGGGTACCACTCGTTTTGTACCATCAGCCACCCATGGTGGGGGGGGGGAAGCAAGGATATTGGCGTTGAGTGCTGCAGCATCGCATCTATCTGCAGCATTCAGTAAAGATAGGGTGACATGTAAAAGAGTCAAGAGAGGATTGTTTTCCCTTTCACTTCTGGGGGTGGGGCGGGTGCGTAGATTGCCGAGCTACGCCCTGACCCACCGCGGACACTGTGTTTGACCCTAGAAGCATTTGGAGCTCAGCCAAGAATGCAAATGCTTTTCGGAGACAGCTGGAACTGTGGGATATCTTGCGTCCTCAGTCCCCCCTCCCTCCATGAGCGTCCATTTGATTCTTTGGCTTTCCGTTACGCTTGTCACGCAGCAGCGTGCTGAGTCTCTGCTACGCCGTCTGTCTGGAGATTTTTTAAAAATACTTTGGACCAGGCGTAACATTACAGTAATTCCCCTAATTAAGATGCAGGAGTCTCCGAGCGAGATCACCCTGAGGATGGTCACTGAAGGAGATAGAGAGCGCATGCTGCGTGAAAGCCAGCACAAACCAGGGGCCTATGCAGCCATGCTTGGGGAGGCAATGCTCCCTGAGTACCTCCATGAAAGCCTGGCGCGGAAAGGTGTGCTAGCACGGAGCACCCAATAAGGTAGCTCTCCCCAGGAACCTCCTGCGGAGGCTTTTCGATTACCTCCAGGAGAGCTTCGTGGAGATCTCCCAGGAGGATTTCTGTTCTATCCCCATATATATAGAGACCTCCTTTACACATAGTTCAGATTCCTGTTCCATTAATAATAAAAGTTTACATGTTTAAAGCACTTACCGACTGCTCCTTCCCCTGATTCAGGGTCCGGGTTAATGGCCGGGGAGGGTTGGTGGGGGATCTCCGTGAGGGTGCTGAAGAGATCCTGGCTGTCAGGGAAACCAGCGTTGTAAGCGCTGTCGCCTGCCTCCTCCTCCACAAACCCTTCCTCATCTTCCCCGTCCGCGAACATCGCCGAGGAACTGGCCGTCGACACTGTCCCATCGTCAGAGTCCACGGTCACTGGTGGGGCAGTGGTGGCAGGCTCCGTAGCGTCCGTTTGCCGCTTTGATTTTTTGGTAGCCTTGTCTGGGGTCCTTGATTTTCACACGGCGCTGCGTTGCATCCCGCCTGTATCCTCTGTCTCTCATGGCTTTGGAGACCTTCCCGTAGGTCTTTGCATTCCGTTTGTTGGAGCGCAGCTCCGAAAGCACAGACTCCTCGCCCCACACACCGATCAGATCCAAGACTTCCCAGTCAGTCTATGCTGGGTCCCTCTTTCTATTCAGAGATTACATGAACTCCTCTGCTGGAGAGCTCTGCATTGCTGCCGGTGCTGCTGAGCTCGCCCCGATGTCCAACCACGAAATGAGATTCAAACTGTCCAGACAGGAAAAGGAATTCAAATTTTCCTGGGGCTTTTCCTGTGTGGCTGGTCAGAACATCCAAGCTCGGACTGCTGTCCAGAGCGTCAACAGAGTGGTGCAGTGTGGGATAGCTCCCGGAGCTACTAAGTTCGATTTGCATCCACACCTAGCCTAATTCGACATAGCCATGTCAAATTTAGCGCTACTCCCCTCATCGGGGAGGAGTACAGAATTCGAACTAAAGAGCCCTCTATGTCGAATTAAATGGCTTCCTGGTGTGGACGGGTGCGCGGTTAATTCGAATTAACGCTGCTAAATTCGAATTAAAGTCCTAGTGTAGACCAGGCCTAAGAAGACTGATGCATCCTCCACACCTTGAAGGATTCCAGGGCCACCTTCAGGTCTCTGGGAATCTAGACATGAGGGCAAAAGAGATGTTTTAGCGCCTAATCCCAACACAGACCTTATTCATCTCAATTCCCATAACGGTGCCATTATGAACCACAAAGAAGAAAGGGAAAATTCCCAAAATGTAAACCATCTGGTGCACAGTCTTCGACCCAGATGCCTGCCTCTAAGCACCGCTTTTGATGGGCAGGTCGAGGTGCTGCAAGACCACTCCCCACTACTGTCTATGACCATGCACCCATTTGGCCTCCATTTGGCAGCATTCCAGTGCCTGGGACACAGTGTTGGACAAATAGGTCCTAGAGATCATTCAATCCGGATACTCCATCCACTTACTCTCTCTATCCCCTCCACAATACCCTTCCCCATCCCTCTTAAGGGACCCTTCTCATGAAAGTCTACTACGACACAAGATAGATTGACTCTTCCAGTTAGGAGCTATAAAACCAGTTCCTCAACATCTATGAGACAGCAGGTTCTACTCTTGCTACTTCCTAATACCCAAAAGGAAGGGAGGTTGGAGACCCATACTGGATCTCAGAGCTCTCAAGTTTTCTCAAAGCTCATAAGTTCAAGATGGTCACCTTATCGACAATCACACCATCACTGGAATAGGGAGACTGTTTGTTTTTTTGGCCTTCAACCTGCCAGGATGCCTACTTTCATATTTCAGTACTACCAGGTCACGGATGATTTCTCTGCTTCACACTGGGATATGACCATTACCAGTACAGAGTTCTCCCCTTCTGACTTTCGTCAGCCCAGAGAGTATTTTCCAAAGTTCTCTCAGTGGTAGCCGCTTATCTATGCTTACAGGGGATAATGATCTACCCTTATCTGGATGATTGTCTCCTCAGAGCCTGATTGCTCCAGGAGGCTCGTTGAGCCTTCGCCACCACAAAACACTTGTTTTTTGTTTTTGTTTTTTTTAAATCAGGATTATCCCTACACTCTCTTAGGGTCCATCTAATAACTATCAGTTTTTCACCAACCTATAAAGGGGTATTTGGCGGTATTGCACCCAACCATTAAAAGGTTCCTTAAGAGTATAATAAACCTCTTCCTTCAACCTTGACTCCCTATCTCCTTGTAAGACCTAAAGCTGGTACTGAAAGGGCTGACTAGCCCTCACTTTGAACCCATGGCCATCTGTTCACTAATGTACATATCAGTGAAAATGGCCTTTCTGATAGCAATTATTTCAGCTAGAAGAATAGGGGAGATAGCCGCTTTGATGGTGCAACCCTCTACACAGAATTCTTTTTTCTTCGAGTGATTGCTCATGTGTATTCCACAATAGGTGTGCATGCTTGCCACATGCACCAGTGCCAGAAGTTTTTCCCCTAGCAGTACCCATAGGGGAGCGTCCCAGCAACTCTGGGAGTGCCGCCTCCATGGCACGATATAAAAGGTGCTGCACGCTCTCCCCACCCTAAGTTCCTTCTTGCCATCAGTGAAGGTGCTTCGGAACTACTCTGCTCCAGCTTTGCTGTAGCTCGTCCCCAAAACTGCTTGTTTGTTCAGTGTATGGTACCTGTAGTTAGTTAGTTGTTTAGTTAGTTTAGTTTAGCTAGAGCGCTCAGGCCAGGGCATGCCCCGTGCCCCAGGTTTTAAGTCGTGCAACACTGGTAGGCGATCTATGCCACTGAGTGATCTGCGCACGGACTATCTACGCTTTTTGAGGGAAACCCGTCAGCAATTGCTGCAAGGTTTGCAAGTTGTTTAAGCCTTGGATCAAGAGACAAAGGGACATTAGGCTCCAGGCCATCCTGATGGAGTCAGTGCTGACCCCAGCTCCGGTGAGTTGCTCCAAGTAGGCACAGTGCACCGCGGTGTCGGTGCACGGCAACCCTTCGGCGCCATCGACTAGTTGGCACCACTCCCCATCCATGGGGCATGCCAAGAAGGCTAGGAAGAGGGCTTCTTCACCGCAGCACCAGAGTAAATCCAAGACAGAGGCTAGACCCAGATCAGGCAATCCTCGATCCTCAAGGCCTTAGACTCAAGTCAAGCAGAATAGCCCAGCCCATTCGGAGCAGGCCTCTCCAGATGTCCAGATGCCCTCCACACCGGAGGACCTGCAGGTGATCCAGAACATTATGTCCATGCCAGTACCAGAAGCACTGCTGATGCCACCGCTGCTGGGATCTCCGCAGTTGCCCCCAGCTTGGTACTGGTCTCGATCGAGGGAACATTCCCAACACCGTTCGCCGCCCAGCAACCATTCAGGGCAAAGTCCATGTGGATCACTCTCGACGCCCACCGGTTGTCTGTTTGGGTTCTGTTTGACCGAGACTCTTGGCACCGCTCCACCTTGAAGCGCAAACACCGATGGGACTGAGGTAGACATCACCAAAGGTCCTCATCTTGGAGGGGCTATCACAGCTGGTCACAGCACGAATGTTGACGTCATTCCTGTTCGGCATCCTGCTCCAGGATCCCACCACAGCAATGCCTCCGCAGCCCTGAGCATCAATCACCAGCGTCTCGCCATCGCAGGTCTGCCCACCAGAGCTGATCGCGGAGCAGCTGTTACTGATGGTACTGGTCCTCCATGTCGGGATCGCAGTCCCGTGGTCGGCATCGCTCCTGGCGCTCCTCTTAGTCCAGGGACAGTGGCAGGTCGTATGTCAGCCCGACCTCCCTTCATAGTCGTCCATCGATGGGCCAGGCCGAACAGCCAGCTCCGCCAGTGCCACAGCAGATGCAGTGGTACCAGGCCCTGTGGCCAGTCCAATGGTACCAGTGGGCGCCATGGCCCCCAACGCAGCCCACAGTGGGGGCTCGCTCAGTGGCCAGAGCTTCAGAAGCACCTTCAGCCTCCCTCTCCAGACCTCTGAGGAAAGAGTGGGTGGGACGTACATCCTCAGCATTGTGCCCGGAGACTGACCAAGTGGTGGACACCTAAGGGTACCGTGCTGGCCTCACCCTCCCTGGATGAGGCGATTACAGCCCCTCCTCCCTCTGTCCAACAGGAGGACTTTAGGGCCCACCAAGAACTCTTAAAAAAGATGGCATCAAGCCTCCACCTCCAAGCAGAGGAGATGGAGGAGCCCTCGGACTCCGTTTAATGTGCTGTCCTCCTTGACACCGGGTAGGGTGGCCTTGCCTCTCTATGAAGGGGTGGTGAAAATTTCAAATGCCCTGTGGCAAACCCTGGCCTCATTGGCCCCCATTTCTAAGAGAGCAGAATGCAAGTATTTTGTACCCGCCAAGGGGCATGAATACTTATACACCCACCCTACTCCTAACTCCCTGGTGGTCGAGACGGTCAACCACAGGGAATGGCAGGGCCAGCCAGTCCTTACCCCGAAAAATAAAGATTCAAGGAGGCTGGACTCATTTGGAAGAAAAATGTATTCATCCTCAAGCTTCCAGTTATGGATGGCAAGCCGCCAGGCTCTCTTGGGCTGGTATGAGTTCAGTCTGTGGGGCTCCCTGCCCAAGTTCGAGGACTCCTTCCAGGAGTGTGACAGGAAGGAGTTCAAAGCGCTGGTGGAGGAGGGTTCAGCGACTGCTAGGGAAACCCTGCAGGCAGCTTCAGATGAAGCGGATATGGCTGCGCAGTCCATGGCCTCCGCGGTGTCCATGAGAAGGGCTCCTGCTCTCTGGGCTGTCCAGCAAGGCGCAGACCTCCCTGCAGGACCTCCCGTTTGATGGCAAAGCTCTGTTTGTGGAACAAAAGGATACAAAGCTGGTGGCGGCCTACCTCAGGCGCCGGGGGGTCCAGATCTTCCCCTATCTGGACGACTGGTTGGTCAAGGGCAGCTCCCTATCACAGGTGTGGGATCACGTGGTGCTCCTTCTGTCCAAGTGCACCGCTTTGGGCCTGTTGGTAAACAACACCAGGTCCACGTTAGTTCCGGTACAGCGCATAGAGTTTATTGGGGCGGTCCTGGACACCTCGTCAGCCAGAGCCTCCCTCCCACCGGACAGGTTCGAGACCTGAAGGGGCTCATCGACATGGTCACAATGTTCCCGCTGACAACAGCCAGAGCGTGCCTCCACCTCTTGGGTCACATGTCAGCGTGCTCGTATGTGGTCCGTCACGCCAGATTCAGGATGAGGCCCCTCCATCTCTGGTTGGCCTTGGAGTTCTCCCAGGCCAGGGACAGGATGGACTAAGTCCTCACAGTACCCAAGCCAGTGATCACCTCCCTACGGTGTTGGCCCTCCACAAGAAACATGCTCCAAGGGGTCCCGTTCAGGGGCAGAGCCCCGTCGCTGGACCTGGTGTCCGTCACATCAGACCTGGGATGGGGGGGCACTATGTGGGGAACTTTCAGACACAAGGTGTGTGGTCGGCTCAGTAACTGACCCTCCACATAAACGTCAAGGAGAGTAGAGGGCGGTACGGCTGGTGTGTGTGGCCTTCCGCTTGCACCTGGAGGGCTAGGTAGTCAAGGTCCTCACAGCCTCAATGTTCTACATTAACAGGCAAGATGGGGCCCAATCCTCTGCCCTCTGCCTGAAGCCCTCAGGCTGTGGGATTTTTGTATAGCCCACGACATCTGCCTACAGGGCTTCCATCTGCCAGGAGTCAGGAACGCACGGGCAGATCTCAAGTGTGGGGAACTCCCCAGGTGGACCTGTTCACAACTCGGCAGAACCGTTGTTGTCCTTGGTTCTGCTCCGGGGGCGGGGCTGGGATGGGGCACTATCTCCGATGCCTTCCTCCAGTCCTGGTCAGGCCAGTTTCTCTGTGCCTTTCCCCCGTTCCTGCTGATCGGCAAGGTCCTGGAAAAGATAGACAGTGGCCGCCCCAATCCACCTTATTCTGGACTACCTCCTTCACCTTAGAACCCAGAGCCTGGTGCCCTCCTCAGTCAAGGTGCACCTGGCAGCCATATCGGCCTTCTGTCCACTCTCCCATGCTATGAGTGACCGATTCCTTAAGAGGTTGGATTGCCTCTTCCCATATGTTAGGCCCCCTGTCCCGCAGTGGGACCTAAACCTGGTGCTGGCTCATCTCACGGGGGCCCCATTTGAGCCGCTAGCCATGTGCTCCTGGTCATACCTCTTGTGGAAGGTGGGCTTCCTGGTTGTGACAACATCAGCTAGGCAGGTCTTGGATCTCAGGGCCCTGACCTCCGAGCACCCGTACAGTGTTTTCATAAAGGTCCAGCTCCGCCCACACCCTTCGTTTCTCCCAAGGTGGTCTCTGCCTATCACATGGGTCAGGACATTTTTCTGTTGGTCCTCTGCCCCAAGCCCCATGCGTCCAGTGAGCAGCACCACCTCCCCTCACCAGATGTGTGATGGACTCTGGCTTTCTACCTGGAGCAGACTAAGACATTTAGAAAATCCTCACAACTGTTCATCGCCTCGGCCGAGCGCATGAAAGGTTGGCCGATCTCCACTCAGCGGCTCTCCAACTGGATCACCTCGTGCATCCGTACCTGTTGTGACCTGGCAGGAATCCCTCTGCCACCGATCGTGAAGGCGGACTTGACTAGAGCGCAGGTCTCGGCTGCCTTTTTGGCCCATATCCTCATTCAGGACATTTGTAGGGCTGCCACATGGTCGTCTCACAGACCAGGGAAGACGCCGCGTTTGGAAGGGCCGTACTCCATCCCGAGAGTTTGTGAACTCCTTCCCACCTCCAACAGATATAGCTTGGAATCACCTAGTGTGGAATACACATGAGCAATCACTCAAAGAAGAAAAGGCAGTTACCTTTTCCGTAACTGGTTCTTTTCGAGATGTGTTGCTCATGTCTATTCCACATCCCGCTCTCCTTCCCCACTGTCGGAGTTGTCTTGCAAGAAGGAACTGAGGGAGGGGGAACACACAGCGCCCCTTATACCACACCATGGAGGCGCCACTCCAGGGGTTGCTGGGGCGCTCCCCTATGGGTACTGCTAGGGCAAAAACTTCCAGCACTGGTGCACGTGTCAAGCGCACACACCTACTGTGGAATAGACACGAGCAACACATCTCGAAGAACACCAGTTACGGAAAAGGTAACTGTCTTTTCCAGACAAGATTACACTCAGGCCACATCCAAAATTCATCCCTAAAGTAACCTCTCCTTTTCATATGAATCAGTCAGTCCACCTTCCAATCTTCTAACCCAAGCCTCACCAAGACACTAGGAAGGCTATACCATAAATGTTAGGAGAGCCCCTAGCATTCTACCTCAATAGGACAAAGGCCTTCAGGAAGTCCCCTAGATGTTTTTTCTCTGTGGCAGAAAAATCTAAGGGCTCAGCAATATCAGCCCAAAGATTCTCTAAGTGGGTCTCAAATTGCATCAGATAGTGCTATCAAATTTGTAACATGACCCTCCAATTCGATCCATATACCAGGTGGGGCCAAACTGTGACTCATGAGTTGCATGTGGTTCTTTTACAGTTAAAGTGCAGCTCCTGGAGCCTCGCATGGACTCTCCCCACCCCATTCTCCACCTACAAAACTGGGCTGGGGGGGAGCTCAGGACTTCTGCCCTGTGGCGGGGTGGTGGGACTAAGGGCTTCTGTCCCGCAGGGAGGGAGGTCTGAGGACTTTAGCGCTGTGGGTGGGCATCAGGGCAGAAGCCCTGCACACTGACAGGCACGGTTATGCATGTCTTGCGGCTCATGAACTTATGTGGCTCGGAGGGTCAGTAAGTTTGGCCACTCCTGCCATATACATTCCACAAGATTGGTCTCATCTGTCACTATCTTCAAGGATGTCCCTATCTCAGAGATCTGCAGAATGGCGACATGGGCGTCAATCCACACCTTTGCAGAACACTATGCAGTCACTGGGGACTCTGCCTCCGATGCCCTCTTCAGCTCCACAGAACTGTCATCTGTAACTAACCTCACTCCGAAGTCTCAGCCTTCCAAAAGGAGTACTGCTTGGGAGTCACCTACATTGGAGCACCCACAGGGACACTACTCGAAGAAGTTGTTACTCACCTTGTAGTAATGATGGTTCTTCAAGACGTGTCCCCCTATGGGTGCTACACAACCCACCCTCCTCCCTTCTACTTCGGAGTTCTGTGGTAGAGAAGGAACTGAGAACGGTTATCCCATGTGTTCTGGCTACCTTATGGTGTAGCACGAAGAGAGGCAGTTCATGTGCATGCCCAAAATACAATGCTACCAAACTTCTCCGATCAGCAGCACAGGGACGCAGATCCACCTACAGTGGAGCACCCATAGAGGGACATACCTCAAAGAACTATCGTTGCTGCACAAGGTAAGTAACTTCTTAGGCTCTAGCTTAGTTGCCAGCAGTTGTTATAGCAAGCCCAGCACAAGCAGCTAGGGTCAGGATTGGACCTGACTGATGGGCAACCCAGCAGCCTGTTGGATGTTTTTTGTACAGAGGTGTTACATCTCATTTTGATTCATCTCACTCTGCTTAGTCTAATGGTCTTAGCCAATGCAATTGGGAACTTGGATATAAGGTGACTACATTTTTAAAGGGAAAAAACATTTCAGTAATTGTTTGTTCATTGAGTATCTAGTTGTTACAAGGAGGAAGAAAACATTCAAACAGAATGAGGACGCATCTACACTACAAAATTAAGTCAAAGGAAGTTAGGTCAACATACAATTGCTGCAGTAATTAAATTGCTTGTGTCAGTGGTGCACATCCTTACTAGCAGCGCTTGCATCAATGCAGAGAGCAGTGCACCATGGATAGTTTTCCCAGTGTGCAACTTGCCACCATCTAGAGCAGGGTATTTTGGGGGAGAGTTTGCAAAGCCTCCTGGGGGCAAACTAGTCATGCAGGGGTGACTGGGATCATGGTTTGAACATCCCGTGATGCAGTTTGCACCTTCCCATACTATTATCTGCATCCCATAATGTTTGTGCCTCTTTTCAAAAGCCCCACAAACCAGTATGTCTGCCATCTCTGTGAGAAGCATGGATCCTGCACTACTCTTCAGTATTGTGCTGACCATTACAAACACAACGCACCTGGTCCTTCAGTATTTTCACAGCTGCCAGAGGAACCACGAGGGATATGACGATGCCTTTCAGGCTTCCTTGCTGACAAACAGAGAAACAATTCAAGGTGGTTGTTGGTGTTCATGGAGCAGCTGCAGACAGAGGAGCACTGGTTCTGGGTCTGAGAAACAAGCACTGAGTGGTGGGATCACATTGTTATGCAGGTTTGGGATGAAAAGCAGCGGCTGCAGAACTTTTGGATGTGCAAGGCCACATTCATGGCACTGTGTGCAGAGCTCACCCCAGCCTTCCACCTCAGCAACACCAAAATAAGATCTGCACTGACAGTGGAGAAGTGTGTTGAATCTAGCCATGCCAGATTGCTACTGATCAGTTGGGAATCAATTTGGAGTTGGGAAATCTGTTGTGGGGGTTGCTGTGATGCAAGTGTCCAGGGCCATTAATCACATCCTGCTACAAAGGACTGTGGGTCTCGGCAATGTGCAGGACATTCTGAATGGTTTTGCAGCAATGGGGTTTCTGAACTCAGATGAGGCAAAATATGGTACACCCCTCCCTGTTTTGGCACCCGACCACCTTGCTGTGGAGTACATCAACAGAAAGAACTACTTTCCTATGGCATTGCAAGTGATGGTGGATCAACAGGGATGTTTTACCAACATCAAAGTGGGCTGGTCAGGGAAGGTGCATGATACACGCATCTTTAAAAACACAGACCTGTTCAGACAGATGCAAGCAGGGATTTTCCAGACCTGCAGATTACTATTGGGGATGTTGAAATGCCAATAGTGATCCTGGGAGACCAAGCCTAGTCCTTACTCCTGTGGCTCATGAAGCTGTACACTGGCCACCTCGACAGCAGTAAGGAGCACTTCAACTACAGGCTCAGCAGGTGCAGAATGACTCTTGAATATGCCTTTCGCGATTTGAAAGGGCTCTGGCCCTGTCCACCCATGAGATTAGACTTCAGTGAAAAAAATATCCCTATGGTTATAGTTGCCTGCTGAGTGCTTCATAATACATGTGAAGCAAAGGGGGGAAAGTTTCCACAATAGTGGAGCATGGAGGTAGAATACCTGGCTGCTGATTTTGAGTAGCCAGTTACCAGGGCTATAAGAAGAGCTCAATAGGGAGATGTATGGCTCAGCGAGGCTTTGAAAGACCATTTCAATAGTGAGTCACGGTAATGTCTGGTGGTGTTGTGTGCCCTTTTTAGCACCCTGGTATGAACATTGTAATGAGTGCTCTGTGTGTGGTTATATAACGTTACAAATGAACCTATTACTATTATCTTTGAATGATGTCAGCCCCAGCCACCATATGTTGTAAACTAATAAAGATGAATTAAGTTTCCATAAATAGACTCTTATTCCAAACACAAGCAAGCAAACAAACATAATTGTAACTGAATGAAACAGTATAAATACCAGGGGAAAACTTTGAAGAAGAAAGAACCATCATTATCATTACAAAAACACATACACCAATGGTGTCTCTCACATGTCAGAGTATGTGTGCCTGTGATTGTGTATACTCTCCCTTGGGGTGGAGTGGTAAGGGTACTGCAATGTCAAAGCAAACTGCATACGCACCCAGAGGTTCCTTCCCCTGCGTTAGGCTTGCTGGTGCTGGACTATTGGGAGTGACTCAACTGCTCCGGCGTCAGAAAGAGGTCCTGGCTCGCCGTGCCACTGGATCCCCTAATTGCCTGTCCCCCTACTTCTCCCCTTCCTCATCCAACACCACCTTCTCCTCACTATGCATTGTGGGGGCCTGTGACTCCATCTCTCCCAAAGTATCCATGAGGCTCTTGGCAGTGGTGGTGGTCTCCCCCACAGTAGCATGGCATGTAGCTCCTTGTTGAAGCAGCATGTTTGCGCCCCCGCACCAGAGTAGTTTTTTGCTTCCCTTGCCTTCTGGTATGCCTTCTGCAGCTCCTTGATTTTCATGTGGCACTGCTGAGTGTCCGTTGCATCCCTTCTCCCCTGTACCCTAAGCAATCTGCTTGTATATGTCAACCTTTCTATGGCTGGTTAGGAGCTGTCCCTGCACATCCTCTTCTTCCCGCAGACCCGGGAGATCCACTACCTCCTGTGTAATCCATGCAGGAGCACATTTGCTATGTGGAGCTGGCATGGTCAGCTGGGCAGTTGCTCTGTGAGCTCTCCATGCCTACCAAACAGGAAATGAAATTTCAAAAATTTGCAGGGCTTTAAAAAGAAAGGGCTGCTAGGCAGTGGTGGTCAAAATGACGACCAGAGCAGTCACAATGGGGCATTGTAGGACACCTCCTGGCAGGGCCATCCCTAGAGGGGTGTGGGGCCCGGAACAACCCCCCTCCTCTCTGCCCCAGGCCCTACCCCCACTCCACCCCTTTCTCCAAGCCCCCGCCCCTGCCCTGCCTCTTCCTGCCCCCTCCCCACCCCCATTCCACCCCAAGCCTCCGCCCTGCCTCTTTTTCTAGCTTCCGCCCCCTCCCCTGAGCAATGCTGAGAGCCAGTGGGACAGAGGGGCAGGCTGGGGCAGGGTTACTTGCTGCTGCTGGCGCCAGGTCCTCTGCTAACCTCCCAGGCCACCCTGGACCCTGGGTCTCTCTGAAGCACTGGGCCCGGGGTGGTTGCCTCAGTCTGTCCTATGGACGGGACAGCTCTGGAGGCCACTAAAGTCAATGTTACTAATGCAGTGCCTACACTGACACTGCATCAACCTAAATACATAAGCCTAAGCGCTATGGCGCTCTCAGGGGTGGAGTTATTAAGTTGGCGTAGCAGGCAAGTTACATCGGTGAGAGTGACATTTTACCATAGACACTTATAGAGTTAGGTCAATGTAAGATGCCTTGTGTCGACCTATATCTCTAGTGTAGACCAGAACTGAGTGTAACTTAGAGACTTTTCTCCCTTTACGCACTTTAGCGTTTCACAAATTTTTGAAAGCAGTGCCCTTTCAGGAAAACGAAACCATGCCATGTGCTGTTAAATACTTAAACATTTCAATTTATACATCTTCCATAACCCACCACCTTCCCACCCCCATTTGGGCAAATGCTGATTTAGATTTTCATACTTTCTCTCCTTTTTTACAGTCTTTGATAAGCAGGGAAATACTTTAAATGTTAACATTAACTATCATCACGGGCATCTGATTTAGTACCCCTTGAAATTAATGGGACAATTCACACCTTGCAGCTATTGTTTCAGGGTCTTTGCAAACTCAGGCATTTTCGTTCACTTTTTCTTCTTAGTATTATAGGGTTTCCGTTAGTTTTTTCTTCCCTGTTCAAAAAGAGGAAAAAAAATTAAGTTTTACTTCACCCATCCCTCACACACACACTGGAAATTGCCCCCAGCAGAGGGCAGGGCATGTCTGGCTCCCCCATGTTTAAGAAATGCCTCTCCTGCAGGGAGGCCATACCAGTAACAGACGGACATTCCTGCTGCGTATGTTGCCTCACAGAGGCCCACATTCCACAAGCCAGATCCCCCCCCCCCCCAAAAATGGGAACTAAACTGAAACTATTTCTTATGGAGGGAACTTTTCAACCTGCGACTGACCTATGTCCTGAGTCTTCTCAGCGATGCAAGTAATTTCCGCAGCCTTCTACCTCTAAAGAGCATGAACTGAGGAAAAAGCCTTCAGATTCCCCATGCAAAACCTCCAAAAAGAGAACTGTGAGCCCTCACAGTGAGACCCTCCAGCACATTGTCTTTTCAGTACCAACAGCTCACTTTCTTCCACTGATCAGAAATATGCACACAAAAATTATAACAGACAATATAGCATGCAAGCATTACATAAATAGTCAAGGGGGTGCCAGGTCATCCTGCCTGTGTACAGAAGAGCTAAAGCTATGGAACTGGTGCATTCACCACACTGTCTTAATATCAGCAGCCTGCCTACTGGGAGTACAGAATATAACAGCAGACAGTCTCAGTTGCAAGTTCTCACATGACCATGAGTGGGAAATGAACCCAACAGTGCTCCATAGCATATTTTATCAATGGGAGCCCCCGACAATAAAGTTGTTCATTGCTTCCCTGAACAGGAAATGCCCACTCTATTGCTCTAGAGCCGGCCTCAGGAAACACTCGTTAAGGGACGCTCACCTTCCATGGGACAAAGGAATCCTATATGACTTTCTTCCCTTCCCTCTGCTGCTGAAGGTCCTGAAAAAAACTAAAAAGAGCAAAAGCAAATGTACTGATTGTTGCCACCTGGCTCCCACCATATCCACAAATCCCCCTTCAAACCCAACCCTTACCTCCTATCTCAGAACAAAGGACAAACTTTCCATCTGAACCTGCGGATCCTCTGCTCACGGCTTGGCTCCTTCATGGTTCCAACACATAGAGAGCTGCTGCTCTGAGGAGGTGCAGGAAGTGCTACTACATAGTAAAAAATTGGTTACCCAACGCACTTACCTGCAAAAGTGGACTAGGTTTCAGGTTTGGTGCAATTCCAGACAAATTACCCCAGCATGTTCCATCCTGCCCATGGTGTTGGACTACATACTGGATCTCAAGCCATCAGGGCTATCGCGTTTTTCCATAAGCGAATAGAGAGAGACTCTGTTTTTGCCCACCCAACTACAAAGATATTCCTCAAGGGCATAGTGAGTCTCTATGCTCAGCCTAGATACCACACTCCAACGTGAACCTAAATCTAGTGTTAAAGAGCCTGACTAGACCACCGTTTAAACCTATGGCCAATTGTTCACTTGCATACCTGTCAATGAAGACTTCATTCCTGGTGACCATCATTGTGGTGAGAGGAATAAGGGAGATAGCAGCACTAAGGACATCCTCACCCCACCCCTTCACAATATTTTTTAAAGACAAGTTTACTCTTAGCCCACACCAAAAGTTCATCCCTAAAATGACCTCATCTTTTCACCAATTCATCGTCCAACAATTCATCTCCCAACCTTTTACCCTAAGCCTCACCGTGATAACAGGGAGGCCATACTACATATGCTACACATTAGAAGAGCCCTGGCCTTTTATCTGGAAAGGATGAAGGCCTTTAGGAAATCTCCTAAGCTTTTCCTCTCCATTGCAGAAAGATCAGCAATATCAGCCAAGAGACTCTCTAAATGGGTTTCTAACTGTATCAACCACTGTCATGTTTGTGAGGAGTTACCTCCATCCAGAATCCCCCCACACTCCACAAGGTTGGTTTCCACCTCTTGTCACCTTCCTCAAGAATATTCCTGTCTTGGAAATCTGTAATGGCAGCCAGTTGGGCATCTGCACATACCTTCACAGGACACTATGTGATTATTGGAGACTCTGTTTTCAGCTCAGCAGTGTTGTAATCTATAACAGATTCGACTCTGAAGTCCCAACCTCTGAGTGGTAGGCGCTGCTCAGGAGTCACCAACAGCAGAACACTCATAGGGACACTACTCAAAGAAGACGAAGAAGTTACTCACCTTGTGCAGTAACTATGGTTCTTCAAGATGTGTCCCTATGGATGCTCTGCAACCCACTCTCCTCCCCTTTACTTCAGAGTTGTCAATTAGGAACTCTGCGGTAGAGAAGGAACTGAGGGTGGTTTGCCCACACAGCACTAGTTAGGCTGGAGGCAGACCATGTGAGGGGGAGAGCGCATGTGCAGGCCAAACGACACCTCTACGAAAGATGTCCAGTCAGAAGCACAGGGATGCAGACATACCTACAGTGGAGCACCCATGGGGGACACATCTCGAAAAACCATGATTTCTGCACCAGGTGAGTAACTTCCTCTTCTTCAGGTCAGAGACTTTCTCTTACTCTACGTAGAATGCCTAGCACAATGGAGTCTCTCCCCTTTCCCATTTCTCCGTTGGAGCTTCTAGGCACTCCTCCTCCTCATCATCATCATCAGGATAAATACCAAAGGGACATGTCTTTGAAAAGCAAGTGCTCCTTGATGCTTAAATTCACTTAAAGCCGGCCCTGGCCCAGACCACCGCTCCTCCGTGGTCGTCCTACTCTGAGACCTTGGAGTCAGAGGTGGACTCCTATGGCTCCAATAGGACCAGGAGCAGCAGGTCCAGATCCCGTTGTGACCACCAGCCCTACCTGGCACTGTGGCCTCTGCAGTGGCAGCCTTCAACACAGTGGCCCTTTTGGACACCCTGGGCGTATCACCAGGGTCAGGTCCAGGGCCCAAGGTCCAGGTCGGCGTCTTTGTCCTTGGCATCCTTCACCCCCCCACCCCTGCAGCAATTCCGGTACCACTGGCAGCGGCACCGCCAACACCACTGTTGCCCCCTACAGCTCCGGCACCAACCCTCCCAACAGCAGCATGGCTGGCAGCTACAGTATCAATACCACTGGCATCGACAATATCGGCACCGCCGGAAACAACAACTTCAACACTGCCTGACTAGGCACCAATGTTTCTGTCCCGCATGGGTCCAGCACCACAACTTTTGGAATAGCATGTGCCATGAGACCCATGGGGTGCTGAAGGGAGCGAGCAGGGCCCTGCTGCCAAGCCTCTCCTCCTCATCCTCCCCAGATGAAGCTGTGGCAGGGACATCGATGGCCCCAGCTCTGGAGGATAACAGCGTCCTCCAGCAGCTGTTACGTCGCACTGCCCAGAACATGGGCATACAGGCGGAGGAGGTGGTGGAGTAATCCAACCCAGTCGTCGACATCCTTGTACCCCCCAGTCCCTCTCATATTGCCTTTCCCTTAATAAAGACAATACAGCAACAACAAAAACCCTGTGGCAGACCCCTGCATCTCTGGCCCCTATGACTAAGAGGAATGAGAAGCTGTACTTTGTCCCTTCTAAAGGATAGGAACATTTATACACCCACCCACCCCTGACTCCCTGGTGATTGATGCAGCCAATCAGCAAGAGCACCAGGGCTACCAGGGCCCCTCCCCTAAGAATAGGGAGGCAAAAAGACTCGTGAGCAAATACGCACACAACACCTACGCTGTGATGGCCAAGTTTGTGGAGCTGCTGCCACAGGACTCACGCACAGAGTTCTCAGCATTGGTGGAGGAGGGAAAGCTGGTCTCCCGAGCTTCCCTATAGGGGACATTGGACTCAGCAGATGCAGCCTCAGGCACAATGGCCATGGGGGTTGTAATGAGGAGCATAGACTCCGATTTCTAATGGTGCCGGTGGGTGTTTGACCCCCTCTGCCCCTGGCCCTGCCCTGTCTCCACCCCTTTCCCCGCCCCCATTCTAACCCCTTCCCCAAAGTTTCTGCCCCCTCCCTGCCCCTATTCGACTCTTTCGCCAAGTCCCCACCCTTGCCCCTGCCTCTGCCCTGCCTCCTCCCCTGAGCACGCCACATTCCCGCTCCTCCCCCGTCCCTCAAGGAGTTTGCTACAGCTGTTTGGCAGCAGTAAATGCTGGGAGGGAGGAGCAGGGATGTGGGGTGCTTGGAGGCGGAGGTGAGGTGGAGTGGGGAGCTTGGCTGCTGGTGGGTGCAGAGGACCCACTTATTTTTCCCCGTGGGTGCTCCAGCCCCGGAACACCCATGTAGTTGGTGCCTATGATGAGGGGGGTTCCTAGTTGCAGGTCTGCCCCATGAGGTCCAGCAAACAATCCAGGACCTCCCCTTCACGGGTTCGGACCTCTTTTCCGATAAGATGGATAAGAGACTCCATAGACTGAAAGACTCAAGAGCAGGGGTTCTCAAACTGGGGGTCAGGACCCCTCAGGGGGTTGCAAGGTTATTACAAGGGGGGTTGCGAGCTGTCAGCCTCCACCCTAAACCCTGCATTGCCTCCAGCATTTATAATGGTGTTAAATATATTAAAAAGTGTTCTTCTTTGAGTGATTGCTCCTGTGTATTCCACAGTAGGTGTCCACGCTTGCCACGTGCACCGGTGCCGGAAGTTTTTCCCTTAGCAGTACCCGTAGGGGGGAGTACCGCTGTGACCCCTGGAGTGATGCCTGTATATCGCGCTATAAGGGGAGCCGCAGGCTCCCCCCCACCCTCAGTTCTTTCTTGCCGACAGTGAAGGTAGTCGGAACTTTTGTGCTCAAGCTCAGGGCCTTAGTTTGACAACAAGAGGATGATCTCGAGCCAGATCTGTGGCTTCCTGTCAACTTCTTCCTGCAGTGGCAGGCCTCCATGACAAACAAGAAGGTCCTGGAAATACGTTAGCTGTTCTGCTGCAAGCTGCATTAGGGGCTGCCATAGAAACAGAGAAATAAGTCAGGTGGTTCCAAGCAGCCTCCCACAATAGCAGATGTATGTCCACGGTAGGGAACAGAATGTCTTTGGAGTCCTATAGCTTTTCATCTTGCTATTGCCCTTTACTCTGCCAGCCTGTATAGCCTCTCGACTCTCCAGTCCCTTCTGTTCCTGCCCATCAAATTAAATCTGGGTTTTATAACCATTTAGAAACCGTTCATCTGGTAAAATCCCTCAGGCACATGGGTGCTGGAGTACAATGTCCTGTTTGGAGACTCACTGCTTACATATTCCAGCTACATCAAGCACAGTAAAAAGCTGTTCTGCTGATTCTTTGTGCTCTGCTTCACTTTGGCTTTTATCATATTTTCTGAGACTTCCTGATCATCCACTGTTTGTGGTTTGGGCTCCCTTTAAGGAAAAATAATCCCTTTCACTGGAATTTACCAGTATTTTAAGATTGGTGTTTTTCATCTGGAACTCTCTTCTCTTCTGTTCCTCCTTCCCAAAATTAAAGAACGGGGACTCTGTTTGTGATTCATTTTTTAACAGTGGGAGTTCTTTTTTGACTCAATTGGGTCTGGTGCTTCCTTTGACAACTCAGTCCCTGTTACACTTTGCAGGTAATAAAGTCTAAGGTCTAAGCCGGACGTAGGTACAGTTCACTTTCCACATCCTCTCTAGTAAAGACATGCAAAGAAACTATTTAGCTTCTGTGCAATGCCTCTTGGTCTTTTAACTCCCTTATGGTTCAGTGGACACACTAACTACACCGTCTGTTTCCTGGTTTTGGTATACTGAAATAACGATTTGTGTTTGTCTTCGGCTATTTGCTCTTCCAGGTCTTTCTTAGTCCTCCTAATTTCCACCTTAAATTTTACTTGCAGTAATTTATGCTCCTTGATATAGCTTCATTGGGACTGGATTCCGTTTTCTGAAGGAACAGGAGTACTTATGGCACCTTAGAGACTCACAAATTTATTTGAGATAAGCTTTCGTGGGCTAAACTCCACTTCATCAGATGCATGCAGGGTATGAAGGGTACCTGTTTAACTCAAATAACCTGCTTGAACCTCGCCATTTTACTGTACTGTGGGTTATTTTTCTTGTCTTCCAGCTTCCTGGTTTTAGAGGTTTCTGTGCCTTCTTGTGTCTCTTTTATGATATGCTTCAATAGCCTCCTTGCTAAGTCAGGGAGAGAAGGAGAGTTGCAAGCCACCAATCCATACCAAAAGTAGTCCTGGGTATAGCTGGCTGAAATTCAGAACTGCTGCTCAGCAGGATATTTGGATGTTTTGAACTTTGGAACAAAATATATATATACCCACACAAACTGGAAATTCTGCAAAATGTTCCAAAACAAAATATGCCCCCGAGGTCCCTGGCAGCCACTGGCTGACATTGACTTAGTTGGTGTCAGCTTTGCTGCTACCACCCACCACAGAAGAGCAGCTGGGAAACTGACAATAATCATATCAGTTTCAGTCAACAGCTGCCAGAAGTCCCAGTGTCTGCAATTTTGAGGCACCCCATTATGCGGGCTGCCCCAGAGCTGAGGACACACAGTGCAGCTGGTTTACCAGGCTATGGGAGTCAAGCAGTCGGAGGAACCATCTGTCCCAGGCATCTGTAAACCCCGAGGTCCCTGGGACAATCCACCAGGTGAGGCTACCCAGGAGCTGTGAATGCTGGAAGCCTGCGATCCCCAGCAGCCCATCAGGCAGGTAACCAGGCAGGGTCCCATCAGAGGCCCGCCTGAGATTTGTTGAAAGTTCAGTGAACTGATACATTTCCGCAAAACATTTCAGGTTTGACAAATCAACGTTTTCCAAAGAAATTCTCTTTTATTTTTTTCAGAAAATGTGTGACCAGCTCTGGTTCTGGGCCCCTTCTAGAGAGGGGGTTAGAACGTTCAAGTCTATGCAACTGAACTCAACATTTTCAATTCAAGAAGCTGTGTGAACTAAACAGGGCGAGCTTTGCACAGCCCAACATTCTATGCCCAAATTCCCAATAAGAAAAATAAGCTTTAAGAAAATAAGGTGGGTGAATGGGCTGAGAGTATCGTGTGTGTATTTTTGTATAAGGAAGCAATTTTCACAAGTTCGGCTCCTGGATTTCCCCAATGTCTGCTTATAAATATTAAGTATTTTAGGCTGTGTTCCCAAAGCTAGCACCAAATTGGTGGTGTGTTAAGGCAACTCTTCTTCATAGCTGAACAAAGATGAAAACAAAGAGCTAGCTGTAAATGCACATTACTTTGTGTACAGTATTTTTAATAATTCAAAATGATATAATACCTGGCTCTCATATAGTCCTGTTCATCTGTAAAGCTTGGTATGTTAAGGTAACACGATTTTTTCTTAAATGGACAATGTTTTGTTAGACCTAATATTCTATTGTCTGGTACTCTAAAAAGTAATGTCACTTGCTAAGAAAAAAGGTTAAATATCTTCTGAAGTTGTTTTGATGTTCTTAAACTATTCTGGCTACAGAATTCTGCTGTGTTTTATTCAGATTTATGGATTTGTAAAAAATATTCTTCTGCTTCTGGAATTTACAATTACTGCTTTCTTATGAAGTTACATCTGTCCACTGCTTTGCAGGGGGAACCTGGGTGGATTGGCAATTATTAAAATTTTGCCATTTTGCTGCTTATCAAAATGTCCCTCGATGGGAGTTGCTGTGAGACTGTGCCTCAGAGGAGGAGGAATGTATTCGCAGGGCACCAGTAAGTGTAATTTAGCTTCTTTACCTTGTCTGCCTCTCTTAGCACAGGGAGATTCAGACTTGAAAGCTGGGTCTTATTAAATATTTGACACCCAATCCTATGTGTTGCTGGAAATTTAGTAGATAGTGTTGCAGACATGTGATTTTGGAGAGTATGAATGTAAAATTAAAATTAACCATTTATGTGGATTTTCACTATGACTGTTCCCTTCTGTTGGAATTTTTTCCTTGATTCTTTTTTGTTGTTGCTTTAAGTGAGATGTGTAATGTATTTGTGACAGGGATTTACCACAGGATATGCCCAACACAGTCTTGGTGTGTGCTACTCAGGCCCTTTAATCTGTCTAGATTTTCCAGAACTTTAAACGCTATATTTCTGGGTACTGAAAGGTTAACACAGTGGCATTTCTATGAGTGAGAATTTGAACTAGGAAGTAATTAGTCTTTTGGGGTTTGGGCAACTGTCCTAATTCCTTGCCCACCTGCTCAGGAATTTTCAATTTAACCCATTAGAAAGTATGCCGTTTGCTGCATTAAGTGGACATTTTGCCCTCTTTAAATCACTGCTTAAATACTGGTAATAGTTAACACATTATAACTGGGACAGAATGTTTGATACAACGGCTGTACCTGATGCCACAGTTCTTCCAGTGGGCAATAGCTGCTTCCTCTCTTCTCCTGTCCCTAAGCAATCATCTCCTTGCTTTATTTTTTAGCCGATATAGTTCCATACATTCCATGTTATTTTCTTTTAAATGTATCCACCCTGTAGAAACTTGAGGGAGGAGGGAGAATAATGCTTAATTCTGTGGAAGCATGTTTTATCCAGAGCAGAGTGAATGCCCATAGTTGTATTTGCCTCTTGTTCTTCATATATACAAGCGTACACAAATAATAGCAGTGTGGGAGGCTCCAATCCTGTAAGAGAAGCTCTGGTCATTCTTACTGGTCTGATTACTTTTCATAGAATTTAAAAAGCAGGTAAAGTGCAATTTTAAGGTATTGCTAGAGAAATTAAATTGATGTGCCTTTTATCAGATTGAATGTTTAAGTCTGAAAATAAAAACAAAAAGGTTGGCATGACTGACGGTCCTTTTAAAACACATAATGCACTGAATTTTATATGTCTATGGGGGTTAGTCATAGAAGCTATTTTCATATGTAATGTAACAAATGAACAATGTGAGGCAAGGGTTGTAGTTATGTACATTGTTGCTCAGTAGTAGTATAGGATTTTAAAACCTGCCTCGCATGTTCCCATAAAAGCTGTGCTGCCCCTGGGAATATAGTGACGTATTCACTTTCTCTTTTAAACAACTGCAAAAGTCTTTGCCCTTTCTAAAAATCACAGTTGCAGTTTATACTTTAAGTCACAAAAAGATTATGTTAATGCTTGTGACTCTGGCTAATCCTGAGGAGTTTTAACTTCAGAACTGACCGGTTTCTAAGGTTCAGTGAGGCCTGTGCAGACGTTATCAAGGAGGGTTTGTGACTGGAGGAGGTGGAGTCAGGTCAGTTCTCTTGAGCAAAGCTAAGCTTATGTCATCTCTCCCTGATATGGAAAACTTTTCTTTCCTAGTTCCCATGGTTCCACTGGTCCTGCTGATTACTCCTGGGGCCAATGTGAGCAATCAAAAACCCCCAACCTCGCTGCTAGAGTGGTAATTAAAAAACAACCTGCTGTATTTCAGCATTTCTCTGGTGGCGAGTGTGGCCCCCCAGGAGTAAAGAGTATAATTGGTAGAGGTTAAATTCTCTGGGAATAAACATTTCCTCAGCACAAAGTAAAGCCCTGTGGAGAAAGAAAAACTTCCTCAAACTCTGCTCCAGAAGTGCAGGAACCAAAAGACAGCAAGAAAAATCAAACTATAGGAACAGATATTCTTTTCTAGGCCGAAAAATTGGTTATTCACACTGTCCCTTTTCCTCTTACAGCTTTTCTGTGGGCATATATGTAACCCCCAAGGAGATTACATAGATTCCTGGAGCTCTGTCTGCTGGCAGCTCAGGGAGGAGGAGCCAAGGCAAACTCAGAGTCTGCCCAGCAACCAATAGGGAGTGGAGATGCCCCTCCCAGGGAGTTGAGGAGAGGGGAGAAGCCATTTTGAGGAGAGGCTGGAGCCAGCCAGGGCAAGGGCCGGACTGGCTGTGAGGGGGGGCTGGTGAGTCCCAGGCCTGCAAGCAGGGTTCCCCCTGAGAACTGGCCTCTAGGGACCTGACCGCAGATCCCTCAGCTGGGTTTTCCTTCCCCACGGATGATTCCCAATTGTTACGCTTGCTGAGAAATTTCCCCAGCCAGGCTGGGTTCGCCTCCAGCTCCCCTGGTGAGACCAGTCCCCACATGGTCAGCGCTGCTAGTCCAGGGCTGCTGCCTGCTGAGTGCGTGACTGCAGGCTAGGCGAGGAGGCGACAGTTTGGACATGAGGGTAGTTGTATAACCTACACATTGAGCCCTGCGCCCCTTTGTGGTGAGGGGAAATCCTGGGACCGACGCAGCCTGATTCCTGCCTGAGGAGGATCCCTGACCGCAGACAGCAGCCAACCTGCAGTGACTGAGGAGTCCAGCGTCATCCTCAACCCTGAAGATCATCGTGAGTGCCTTGTCTTTAGTTAGTCAGTCAGGGAATTTGTTTTGGGGACCCTCTACTCCCTGAACTGTGTCCTCAAGCCAGGGAGTGAGGGTTTGCGAATTTTATAACCTACCGCTTATTACATCTGTGGAGGGATTCACCACCTCCTCCCACTTGTGGGTCTTTTGGGCTGTACTGAACCCAGTCAGCCACACGGCTAAACCACTGCAGAGAATTGTATAGGTCATCAAGGGCCCCAGCAAGGTACGCCTACCAACAGGACACTAGTTTTACATTTGTTACATCCAGACACGGGTATTTTAAGTGTGGGCACCGGTGACCCTAAAAATAGTGTTTCCACTGTTATGTTGTATTTGTTGCCTGTTTAATATAATTGTTGTGTTGAATATATGTTTATGTGTTGTGTTATTTCTTGGAAGTCTCCAACTATCTGGCAAATAAGTGGGGATTCCTCTGTAGTTAGAATTTTCCGCCCAAGCTGCCCTGGTGACCCTGCCAGGAAGGAGCGAGGGGGGTGGAGGCACCGCCAAATAATTTCATAACAAAAAAGAAAACAAGATTCACCCTGCTGAGTGGGTGGCGGGATCCAAAAGAACCCAGACCTGTCCATCAGAACCTGTAAGCGGATTGCCATTAAAGGAGGTAATCAGGTGGAGAGGGGCGCTACATATATATTCAATATTTTCCCCTCATTCATCCACCAGAGAGCACTCTTCATCCCCTTGCATTCTCTTTTAGGAGGCTGTCTCTTTTTTCATTATGAAAGGTGTGGTCTGGTTTGGTGGTTGGATTGAATGTTGCCCACTCAAGCCATGGCTAAGAGCCAACCCTTCTGGGCAGTTCTGTAGTTGTCTTTTCCCATTTTCTAAAACATGATAGACTGCACATTGAGTTCTCAATGGAAGCAGTCACTGGGTGTGGTTGTTTTCGTCTAACTCTCCTGCTCCCTGAAATTCATCTTAGTTAGTTTGTTTTTTACTTGGGGATTGCTACAGAGATCCCATCAGTTCTGAATTAGTCACTGAGGGGATAAAAATAGCAAAAATTACCAGTTAATCGAATTCATGCATCTAAGTGAACAAGTTCAAAATCATGCAGTGTTGCCAACTCTCCTGATTTTATCATCAATTTTATGTTAGTCTTAAGGCCCTCGTTTCCAGATTCATATGATTGAAAGAATCTCAGCGCGCTCTCTCTCTCTCTCTCTCTCCCAGTTTCTAGAACTCCTCGTTACGGGCAATAGCTTGCAAACAGGATCCAAGTGCATCCAGAATGCAAATATAAAAAGCATCTACAGTTTATTATTCATAAAAATCTCATGATATTTTGGGCCTGACCTAGGATTTTATAACTCCTGGGGGTTGAGAATTCTGAGAATATCCCATTCTGCAAAGAACTAATTAAAGATGCAAATATTTTGAAATAAGTGGTTTTGATGTATGGGTTAGGTTTTCCTTAAATTTAAATGGCTCTTGTTTTGTTTCCCATGATGTTTGTGACCTTGAGGGGAAAGGCTTATAGCCTGTATGACTATTATTGCTTCCGTTACGGGGAAAAATAGAATTACTTTCGACAGATATACTAGTTGCACAAGTATGGAAGGTTAAACTGGTGACAAGAGCAGGATATGGTGAAAGGAAACTTTAGAAGGCTGTCAAACTTTTATTCTTGCTTGTCCAAATAGAGAAGGAAGAACAATCTATCATTTCTGAATTAGTCATTCAGTGAGAGATACAGAAATCTAATTTACAGGTTAAAAATGTAAATTTTTATGAGTAATTTTAAGCACTTCTTTGCATGCAAATAACTCAAAAACCGATTCAGTTCTAGGAGAACCAAATGTGGCATGTGTTTTAGTACTAAATGAGTGCCGGTTGCTTTTCCGAATTTGGGAGGAGAAAAAACTTTCATTTGAGATGTGTAAAGTTTACTTGCAAATGATGATGTCACCATGTGCATCACTCCATGTTAGTAATATTCAGACAATGTACTTACACTCAATCCTGATGTCTTAAAAATGCACCCGTCCTAAAGCAAGGGAGTTTGTCTTTATAACAGGAGGCTAATGTTGTTTGGCTGCAATTCATTCCCTGCAGGGCATGTGACATCCTAAACCCCCAACAATAGGAATCCTCAATGCTTAGCTGTCGTAACCTCTGTGCCCTCAGTCTGGGAGAGCTGGGATGCTGCCATCTGGATGAGCGACTAAACCAGTACTTTGGAAAGAATCAAAGGCTCTATCCATGCTACCTTTGTGGAGCTGAAATCACTAGAGTTCACAACCTACTCAAATGTCCAATCTTGTCCCTAAGAGACAATTGGAGTAAATTGGAGCCCAGCCCCGAAGCAAGAGGAAAACCAAGGTCAAGGTAGGCCTATTACTTTCCTCCCTCCCCCCCTCATTGAGTAACAGAAAACATGGAAATGGCAGAAGTGCTAAATGACTTTTTTTGTTTCACTTTTCACCAAAAAGGTTAGTAGTGGATGTCTAACATAGTGAATGCCGGTGAAAATGAGGTAGGATCAGAAGCTAAAATAGGGAAAAAACAAGTTAAAAATTAGACAAGGTAGATATCTTCAGGTCACCAGGGGCTGATGAAATGCATCCTATAATACTCAAGCATTGTAAACAAGATACAAAAAGTAGTTTTTACACTCTATTCCACACTGGAGTATTGTGTCCAGTTCTGGGAGCCACATTTCAGGAAAGATGTGGACAAACTGGAGAAAGTCCAGAGAGAGCAACAAAAAATGATTAAAGGTCTAGAAAACATGACCTATGAGAGAAGATTGAAAAAAATTGGTTTGTTTAGTCTGGAGAAGAGAAGACTGAGAGGGGACATAACATTTTTCAAGTACATAAAAGGCTGTTACAAGGAGGAGGGAGAAAAATTGTTCTCTTTAACATCTGAGGATAGGACAAGAAGCAGTGGGCTTAAATTGTGGCAAGGGTGATTTTGGTTGGACATTAGGAAAAACTTCCTAACTGTCAGGGTGGTTAAGCACTGGAATAAATTGCCTAGGGAGGTTGTGGAATCTCTGTCATTGGAGATTTTCAAGAGCAAGTTAGACAAACACCGGTCAGGGATGGTCTAGATGATACTGCCATGTGTGCAGGAGACTAGACTAGAAGTCCTCTTGAGGTCCCTTCCAGTCCTACAATAATGCAAAGGGCTTTGAGATATGCTATGTAAGAACCCAGGATACACAGAATACTTGGCAAGGGGGATTTTTCAGAGCCAGCTGATATCATCAAGGACCACATTTTATGAGCACAGTAATATTTATAGCAGCAAAGAGTCCTGTGGCACCTTATAGACTCAGGGCTTGGCTACACTTACAAATTTGCAGCGCTGCAGCAGGGTGTGAAAACACACCCTCTGCAGCGCTGCAAATTGCGGCGCTACAAAGCGCCAGTGTAGTCAGAGCCCCAGCGCTGGGAGAGTACGGACAGCGCTGGGAGAGTTTTCTCCCAGCGCTGGTGCTTTGACTACACTTAGCGCTTCAAAGCGCTGCCGCGGCAGCGCTTTGAAGTGTAAGTGTAGCCAAAGCCTAACAGACGTATTGGAGCATGAGCTTTCGTGGGTGAATACCCACTTCATCGGATGCATGTAGTGGAAATTTCCAGGGGCAGGTATATATATATATATGCAAGCAAGAAGCAGGCTAGAGATAATGAGGTTAGTTCAATCAGGGAGGATGAGGCCCTCTTCTAGCAGCTGAGGTGTGAAAACCAAGGGAGGAGAAACTGGTTTTGTAGTTGGCAAGCCATTCACAGTCTTTGTTTAATGCCACAGGACTCTTTGCTGCTTTTACAGATCCAGACTAACACGGCTACCCCTCTGATAGTAATATTTATATAACCTCTGGCACATAAGCCAACCTCAGAAGTCAATCCTAATCCCTAAATGTTGGCTATGTTTGAACAGAAAAATTAACATGAAGAGTGGGAGCAGTACAATTAAGCAGGATTTCAGCTTTCTCTAATTGAAAAATAAACTTGCATATCTATGTGATGGGAATATTGCATGGTTCATAATAGAAATTATCAGGCTTGTTTTACTTTGTGTATTATTGTATATCTTCAATACTGAAAGGTAGAGATTCCAAAAATATTTGCATGTATGTTGCACATTTTAAAAACTGTATAAACAGAGGAAAGTCATTCAAAATACTAATACTGTTTTATTCTACTTCTCTTCCTTTTCCTCTCTCCTTCCCATCCAGGGACTGACAGTCAGAGAGACACAGGCATCGACTTTCCATTATGCTGGGGGTGCTCGACCCCAGGCCCTGCCCCAACTCCACCCTTTCCCTCAAGGCCACACCCTGACCCACCTTTTTCCACCCTGCTCTTTCCCGCCCCGTTCCATCCCCTCCCCTGAGCATGCCGCATCCTCGTTCCTCCCCACCAGCCTCCTGCACACCACAAAACAGCTGATTGCGGCATGCAGGAGGAATGGGGAGGGAGGGGGAGGTGCTGATTGGTGGGGCCCGGGGAAGGTGAGGTGCTGACAGGGGGACTGCCAGTGGGTGCTAAGCACCCACCATTTTTTCCTTGTGAAAAACAGAGTTGGTACCTATGCAGAGAGAGATCATATTTCCACTTCTGGAAACCATTTTACACTGGTAATTGTTGGTCCAACAGAAAACAAATCCATTGCATTACTTAATGGAAGTGTGTCGTCTTTAACACAATAAATGAATAAGTTAAAGTACAATATGCTATAACATGCTCCGTTCAAAGACCCACTTGAACAAATGCTGTTAGCATATGCTGTGCATTCAACAAAAGAATGGTCTATAAAAGACCGTTGTACATTAGTGGTTGGGACAATGCTCTGGTAGCTATCTTTATCTTAAAGAGTTGGTGGGTGGGTAAATGGGTAATTAGCTTAGCGTTAAGAACATCATTGAAAGAACCCACAAGAGAAGAGGCAGTTCTTGATTTAGCCCTAAGTGGAACACAGGATCTGGTCCAAGAGAAAACTATAGCTGAACCACTCAGTAGTAGTGACAATAATTTAATTGCAGCAAAGAGTCTTGTGGCACCTTATAGACTAACAGAAGTTTTGGAGCATGAGCTTTCGTGGGTGAATACCCACTTCGTTGGATGCAATTTAATTAAATTTAACATCCTTGTAGGGAGGATAATACACACTCACACTCACTCACAGTAACATTTAATTTAAAAAGGGGAACTTCCCAAAACTGAGGACACTTGTTAGATGCAAATTAAAGGAGCTGTCACAAGGGTTAAATGCCTGCATGCAATATGAAGACTATTTAAAAACAGCATAATGGAGACTAAGGCTAAATATATACCTCTGTGAAGCTCTGTACCTTGGGGGTGGAGGGACAACACCCTTCACCCCCATGTTCATCCTTATAATATGATTGTGTGGTAGCCAATGCAAAGTTGATCGTGTTGGGTGTCTTCGGAAGGCTCATGATGCACTGAGCATTGTTGTTACAGTAATTGTTATAGTAATTATGTTATAGGTTGTAATTTCATGTATATAGTTATGAGGCTGAAAATGTGTCCTCATAGCCTAAAACAAGCCCAGGCAAAACCTCTGCAAAAGCAGAGAAGCAGTTCACACCTCATCAGGGCATGTATGGGACAAACCCAGCCCAGCCTCACAGGCACAAAGGACACTGGCCTAGGCAGCAACAAAGGATCTGTTGGACTCTTGAGTGAGTCACCCACCACCCCCTCCCCTGGTCCTTTGGTCAGTTTGGTACTGTGATGAGGTAATGCTCACCTGACTTTGAAGGTGGGGGGGAGGGTAAAGCCAAGAGTGAAGAAAGAACCTGATAAAAGGGAGAGACATTTGCCATGCTCTCCCTCTCTTCCACCTCCATCATCCTACACACACCACGACCAAGCAACTGAAGCGCTGATCAAAGGGGAGAGCTTTGCTGAAGGGAGCGCAACCAGCCAGCCTGTGGTGAGAAGCATCTAAGTTTGTAAGGACATTGAAAGTGTTAAGATCAGCTTAGAATGTGTTTTGCTTTTATTTCATTTGACCAAATCTGACCTGTTATGCTTTGACTTATAATCACTTAAAATCTATCTTTTGTAGTTAATAAATGTGTTTATTTATTCTACCTGAAGCAGTGCATTTGGCTTGAAGCATGTCAGAGACTCCCCTTGGGATAACAAACCTGATATTTATCAATTTCTTTGTTAAATTGACAAACTTAGGGTATGGCTACACTGGCGAGTTGCAGCGCTGGAAAGCCTCCACCAGCGCTGCAATTAGTAAGTGGCCACACCTGCAGGGCACTTCCAGCGCTGCAACTCCCTGGCTGCAGCGCTGGCCGTACACCTCACTCAGCATGGGGAATAAGGATTCCAGCGCTGGTGCTGCAGCGCTGGTCATCAAGTGTGGCCACACACTTATATAAGCTTGCAGCGTCCAGCAGGCATAACTGGACACTGCAAGACGGAGGTTCCTAGGGTTGTGTCTGGGACCGGTGATATTGGCTAGTGTCATTCGGTTGCACAATTCAAACAGTTTACATGCCAGAGGCTGTGCATGGACAGCCCTGGAGTGGGGGTTCTCACAGCAGAGCAGGGTAAGCCTGGCTCCCAGAGTCAAGAATTGCAGTGACTATTAGATCACTGGTCCAGATAACACCAGGGGAACGTCACACCCCCCAAATCAGAAAAGACAGTAAGAGGACCAGAAGAATGTCATCATGACTAAACATCAGAATAATGGAGGCCATTGGGGGAAAAAAGACATCCTTCCAAAATTTGGAAGTCAAATCCTAGTGAGAATAATAGGAAGGTGTGCAGACCTTTTACACTTCACCTGTAAAAAAACAAAAAGCAGGCCAAGAAAGAATTTGAGAAGGCACTAGTTAAAGACAACAAAAAATAGTAAGAATTTTCTTAAAGTACATCAGAAGCAGCAAGCCTGCCAAACAGGTAGTGGGGCCGGCTGCTAGATGACTATGATGTTAAAGAAACACTCAAGGAAGACAAGGCTATTGCAGAAAAGCTAAATGAATTCTTTGCATTGGTCTTTACTACAGAGGATGTGGGGGAGATCCCCTCATCTGAGCCATACTTTTTAGGTGGCAAATCTGCAGAACTGTCCCAGATTGAGGTGTCAATAGAGATGGTTTTGGAAAAAATTGATAAATAGTAATAAGTGACCAGGACCAGCTGGTATTCACCCAAGAGTTATGAAGGAACTCAAATATGAAACTGCAGAATTACTAACTGTGGTATGCAACCTATTGCTGAAACAAGCCACTCTAGCAGATGACTGGAAGGGAGCTAATGTAACAACAATTTTTTAAAAGGGCATCAGATGAGATCACAGCAAGTACAGACTGGTGAGCCTACCTTGTGTACCTGGCAAATTGGTAGAAACTATAGCAAAGAGCAGAATTATCAGAAACACACATAAACATGATTTGTTGGGAAGAGTCAACAAGGGTTTTGTAAAGGGAAGTCATGCCTTGTCAATCTATTGGAATTCTCTGTGGATGTCAATAAGGGTGATCCAGTCAATATAGTGTACTTGGATTTTTAAAAAGCTTTTGACAAGGTCCCTCACGAAAGGCTCTTAAGGAAACTAAGTAGTAATGGGGTAACAGAGAAAGTTCTCTCCTGAATCAGTAACTGGTTAAAAACAGGAAACAAATGGTTGGAATAAATGGTCAGTTTTCACAATGGAGAGAAGTAAACAGGATATATACTGGGAACTGTACAGTTCAATTATCTGGGAAAGGGCATAAATAGTGAAGTGGCAAAGTTTGCAGATGATACAAAATTATTCAAGATAGTTAAGTCTAAATCTGACTGCGAAGAGTTAAAAGGGATCTCATAAAACTGGGTGACTGGGCAACAAAATGGCAATTGGAATTCAACATTGATAAGTGCAAAGTAATGCACATTGGAAGAAATAATCCCAATTTTACACATACAGTGATGGGTTCTAAATGAGCTGTTCCACTCAAGAAAGAGATCTTGGAATCGCTGTGTATAGTTCTTTGAAAACTTTGGCTCAGTGCTCAGCAGCAATCAAAAAGGCTAACAGAATGTTATGAACTATTAGAAAAGGGATAGAAAATAAAACAGAAAATATTATAATGCCATTGTTCAGTTTACAAAAAGAGACAACTAAGGGTACATATGATAGAGGTCTATAAAATCATGAATAGCGAGGAAAAATGCATACAGAAGTGTTTTTACCCTTTCCCACGATATGAAATTCAGGGGTCATCTGATAAAATTAAGAGGCAGCCAGTTTAATATGAAAAAAAAGAAGTACTTTTTCACACAGTGCATGCTTAATCTGTGGAACTCATTGTCATGGGATGTCCAAAAGTGCCCCGGGTTCAAAAAAGAACTACATATAGTCAAGGAAGATGGATCCATCAATGGCTATTAGCCAAGATGATCAGGGATGCAACTACATGCTCAGAGTGACCCTAAATGTCTGACTGCCAGAAGCTGGGTGAGGAGGGGTCACTTCAACTATATGCTCCCCCGAAAGCTCCAGTAGCGGCCACTGTCAGAGAAAGGCTAGTTGGTTTAGCTGGACCATTGGTCTGACCCAGGATGGCTGATCTTATGTAACTGATCGAGTGAAATTTGGAAGAACAAGAAGGATTTAGGAGAGAAGTGAAGGAAAACAATTATTTAGGGTGGATGAAAAAAGGGGAATAACACTTGCTAAAGGTTCGTATATCCAAGTGCTGTCCCAGAGAGACATGAGCTTATTGGAATATGCCATTAAAGAAGCTATTCCAGGAAAGCTATATTTGTATTGGTAGACTCTGTTGCCACAAAGCCGACTTTTAAACAAAAAACTGGGACAAAGGACAGTGAGGAAGTCTCCAGTAGAGCTAAAACTCAGGATTTCCTGCTTCATGGGAAATCTCAGTATTTCACGATTTGGCTCCATTCTGAGTCAGAACTAAATCACATTTTTCAAAATTTCGCACAAACTGGAAATCCTGAAAAAAAAAAAAATTCACTTCAGAAACACTGACACATGCTGCAGATCCTGGAAGCTGTCCCAGGCCCTTCTGGCAGGGAGCCTGGAAGCCCTGGGAGCACTGCTGCTGAGCCAGAGCTCCCAGGGCTTTTGGACTCCCAGCTCTGCAGCAGACTGCTTCAGGGTCTCAGATCCTGGAAGTCCAGGGTCCTCTGCCTGGGGGCAGTCCACAGAAGGTTGCAAAATGTAGGTGCCTGTGTATAAAGGAAGCATTCTGAAGGAATGCTAAGTTACCGCAAAAGTTGTTGCATTTATTAGCCCGATCTGGAGACAACAGCTGCTGCTTATAGGACAAAGCACATTTAAAGTTATGTCAGGAACAGTGTGTAAGACCAGCACAAACTTGCTGTCAGAAATAACTCCGCTTTGAGGAAAAAGTCACTCAAGAGCAAACTTTTAGGAGGGGTTAGGTTTAAAATAATTGCCATTTATAAATGAATTTCACAACCTTTTGGAGCCTGGCTTACTAATGCTTCAAGGCCTGATTGAATCAGTTTCTAAAGGGTGGGCAGTGATTCCCTGGTCTGACTGCCAAAAAAAAAAAAAAATTGGCAGTGTCAAAAGAACAAAGAAACACTCTTTAGAGATTCAGTTTAGGACAGTGATTGCTCTGAAAGCCATAAACTAATTTGGTGGCTGGCACATCACAGCCCTACTCTTATGTGAGTCCAATCTTCCTAAGTCACCACACTCAAAGGAAAACTTATTGGGAACAAAGCTCTACTTCCTTAAAAAAAACAAAACATAGAATATTAGGGTTGGAAAGGACCTCAGGATGTCATCTACTCCAACCCTTTGCTCAAAGCAAGACTCATCCCCTGGTAGATTGTTACTCTAGTTCCCTAAGTGGCCCCCTCAAGGATTGAACTCACAACCTTGGGTACTGCTTTTTTACATTTCTCATATTGAGGCGAACCAAGAAAAGCTTTTATGAGCCTGAACCAAAATCCACTGAAGTCAATGGAAAGACTCCTATTTACTTTAATGGACTTGGATCAGGCCCGTAAGAACAGATGCTGTATGTCTAAAAGCTTCTCTTAGCTTAAAGTTGTTCTTGTGCATCTGGCAATGCAGGACTATTGCAGTTTTCATTTCTGTGTATCATATTTTAGGATACAATGTTAGCAGGGCTGGTATCTGGGGACCTGATCCTCCTCCCGCTGAGGCAAATGGAAAAGCTCCCAACTGTGTCAGTGGATGCAGGATTTGGACCTGAAATAAGATGCTGCTCCTGGTTTGAAAGTAGGGCAAGGGATTGCCAAGGAAGAAAGAGATTTTGCAAGTGTTATGGTGCTGCTGGCCACAGGCTCAGGCTGTGTTATACCATGGCACCAAGTGATTTCTCAAAGAACTTGCCACAGTTCTATGGCTTGGAAATTCTCTGGCTGAGCTCACATGACCTAGCCAAGATCTTTCGCCCACCTCTTCCTTGACATTTTGTAGCCTTCCTTACTCTGTTGAATTGCATTAAACCCTTACTTCTATTGCTAATTGAAAATCAGTTTACTACTGATCCTAGAGTTACCTTCACTGGCAACAATTAATTTTTTTCTGATAAAACTACATACAAGATTTTGTTCCTCTTTTTAAATGCATTGTTCCTTGAATACAGGATGGCAAGGCAGTTCCCTCTTCACTGGAGAAATTCTCGCTACTGACGGTAGGGGGCAGACATATTTAATTTGTTTAATTATCAAGTAAAATCACAGACTGAAAATTTTTTAGATAGAAAGGGGTTAAAGAAAAACTGTTGAAAACAGATTGCTAATCAGCCTTCTGGGTCTAGGCGAACAGTACTTTCTCCTTACTGGAACCCAGCCATGGTGTAGAAATAGACTGAAGTCATAGAAGAGGGCTGCACAATTGCTTTTACTATATATTAAAACATTTCTGCTGTGATAATATCTGGGCTTACAGCTAAATTTGCCTTCAGATTATTTAAAAATGTTTCCACTTCTTAAGAGTGAATGGTGCACTTACTATTTTGTGTCAGGAGTGATAATGGGAAAGCGAATTCATGGATCTGATTTTCACAAGATCAGGCATGTAACTGAACATGCAAAAATGGGAGTATATTTGCATGTCTAATTTATGCCTATAATACCTTGTTTTAATCTACAGTCATAGTAATCTACATACACAATTGACGCTTGGAGCAGCTCACAAGCTGGGGGGTGGCAGCTTTGCAAATGCCAGCTGGTGAAAACATAGGCACATACGGGCTTAGGTGGCAGCTGGGTTTTGAGACCATCAGTGGTGCCTAAGTCAAGTGGATGTAGACACTTACTTATCTTTGGCCCTAACTCTATAATAATACTCCCCCGCCGCGCAGGGGTGTTACGAGGGCAGTTAATCCTCTATCAACACAACTGCGAAGGTACAAATGCCTTGAGTTAAACCATAATTTCTAGGGAAAAGAGATTTTTCAATGCAAACATGAGGATTTAACTAAATGGAGATTTACTTGAAGCCAGCTGGTGTCTGCCTTCAACAGAGTTGCAAGTGAAATACAAGTATTTTGACTGTTTTGAAAATTGTACTGGGATTGTATTGGGGAGAAAGTGAAAAATACACTTTAGTTGAATCAGATCTGAGGGCTTTTCTGTCTTAAAAAAAAAAGGATTCTTAGAAAGAGGACTATGTTAATGCAAACATAGGTGCCTTTTAGTTTGCACCAGCAGCGTACCCACAGGGCACTTAGATGGCAAGTCTTTGGTGTGCTCTGCCATTCACACCTGTGTAGTCTGCACTACGGTGCAGTGTAGACACTGCCTTACATGCCAATTGCCATCTCTCAACCCAGCAAAGATTAAAAATCGTGCTATGCAATTGGGAGTTAGAGAAATGAAGACATAAAAGAAAGGGGAGCTTTCGGCTCTTTAATGCTATCTATTGCTTCTTTCCATCCCATATAACATCAAATTAATTGGCAATCATAATAGTAACATCATGGTAGCAAACCGATCAGATAATTCAATTCAGATAAGATCATTTTTATGGCATTAATATAGCCCCACAAGGACAGTCTTAAATGTTTCCATCCATCTCATATAATTTGTATAGTCTTTATCAGCAGGATCTGTGTTATCTGCCAGTATACGACTCCACCTAGTTGTGACCAAGATGGCTTAGTATTTAATTTCTCTTTATGGCTGCCATGGAAAATTCCTCTAAGACCAAAATGCATTAATAAGATTTATTCATCTCTTAACTCGGGTCATTCAAGAAATGTTATAACACTTAAGTGAAGACTTCACATCATACCAAACACACCAATGTGATGTGTCTGAGTCAGATGTAAACCCTGCATGTGTTGTGCTGCCTTTCTCTGGTATCATGCTAGGAAGCCAGGGCTTCTATGAATCCTCCTTTCATCTCCATCCTGAAGCCTCTTCACTTTCTGTGAGAGCTGAGCTGTTTGCACATCACCCCACTCTTTCAGGAAGAGCTTTCTCTCAGCCGTTAGTATTTGTCACTGTATTTGCAGTCAGGGTAGCGGTAGGCAAAATGGGAATCACAAGATTGCAAAGATTTCAAGAGCTCTATCAACTTTCCAGCAGCATCATTGACTTCCTGGTCTGCTCTGAAGCTGTCTGCACAGAGCCTTAGGAACCTGTCTATTTTCTCCTGAACAGGTTGGAGGAATTTTCCCTGTAGGAGCTTAGGCAGAAGCTCTTGACACACCATGATGAGGCTCTGCTTCTCTGTGACTGAATTACAGGAGGGAAATGCAGACTGGCAGTCCGAAGCCAAACAGCTAAATATGTCTTTATACTCCTGTTGCCCATCAGTCATCTGGAGACCTAATAAAGGCAACAAAAACATTTGTTAGAAATGTACAAATCTTTTATAATAATACATGCTTGTAATTTTGGTAAGAAAACGTCATTTAAAATAGTGTATACCTATGTTAATAATAACCTCGGTTAATTTAGCACCTTTTGACCCAAAGCACTTTATAGGCTGTATGTATAGGGTCATTTTCCACACTTCTGAAATGCATATATGTCTCTGAAAGGTTGAGGTGAAAAGAACTCATTGCTACCCCGCAGTGTTTTATAGACGGGGGAGAAGAATAATGCATTCCATTAAAATAGCAGAGGAACTTGAGTACAACGTAAATACTGAGCTGAAACTTGAAATTCCTATAGAAATTGCCGCAAGTACTTAAGGCCTCAATTTTTCATTTCATCCCAAACCAGTAAGACTCAACAAGAGGTGATCTGATTGGAGCTGGACCAATAATGCGAAAGAGATAGAACTGAAGGTTTCACTAGAAGATTTTCACAAAATCAGTATAAATTTGTGACCACTTGAGAATTATTCAGATGACTGCAGAAGCTGAATGCATTTTTTTAAGTGTGGGGGAAAAAATGTGAAATGTGTTAAGTTTATTAGATGAATACTCTTTGCCCAGCTCTAGTTTTGATGGTGTCTAACTTCACAGTTTGCCTGGTGAAAGGCAGAGCTTGAACTGAAGACAAACTGACAGAAAGGGGTTTTCCTTTGTTAATAATTCTAAAGTCAATGGGATAAAATGGCCTGGAAGGATCTAAGGGATTTGGCCAAATATTTAAAACTGAGATAGGCCTGTGAAGTTTCTGTCTGTAAATTAATTTTTTTGTGACACCAGTTTTTAAAGAAAGAAGTGGAAGCTGTTGAATATTAGCATTCAAATATTTCTGTGTCGTCCACTGTCGCTAGATACAGATATTACCAGTGTGTAGCTGTGTAGTGCTACAAAAACTGTTCCAATGCTCTTTAATGTAGTGGTAGTCACAGCACCATTTACGGTACCAGTGAAAGGTCTGTAACATTCTGAATACAGAGCTAAGCCCTGCAGGAGCTGGTTCTGTTTTTATTGGCAGTAAATTTCTCCTCTTGAACTTTTAATTATCCAATTTACTGAGCAATTTCTGATGTTTTAAATAAAACTAGCATAGCAGGTGAAAGATGTTTTTTCTCCTGCCTTGCTAAATCCTCCTATGACAGATGCTTATTCAGAGATCATACTGAGTACCTTCCTGCTTGTCAATGACTCCCAGTGTGCTGGCATCCCGGATGAACAGAAGCCCATTGTTAAAAATGCCAAATGTGCCAGCATCAACCTTGACGAAATAAAAGAAATAGTTCATGTCATTGTTCCTCATGGAACTGACAATAGAGAGGAGCTGGAGAGCCAGATCTGCTGCCACCTCAGGAGGAGAGCTGTAGAACTCCTTTAAAGGCCTGGTGCTGGCAGTGACAATCAGCCGGCCACAGGACCCCAAATACTTTGGAAATGGCCATCCCTCCGCTTCTGGGAAAATCTGTGGGAAAAGAAGGAAAATAATGGATCTAGTCACTGTAAATTCTGAGGTGCGTATGTGGTGATGCACACATACAGAGTCTCCAGGAATATGCAGTAAACAGGGGCGGCTCTAGCGATTTCGCCGCCCCAAGCACGGCGGCACGCCGCGGGGGGCGCTCTGCTGGTCGCCGGAGCCACCTGCCGCCCTCCCGGCGACCGGCAGAGCGCCCCCAGCGGCATGCCGCCCCACGCACGCGCTTGGCATGCTGGGGCCTGGAGCCGCCCCTGGCAGTAAAGTGTGTGTGTGTAGTGGGGTGGTCACCCTGCTCCAGTTAGGAATGGGTTAAAAGCAGCCAAGGGAGGCTCGTTGGGGAGTCAGTCATAGGTGTGGTTGCACCAAATTAGGACACAGCTGGCCCTGATAAAAGGGCAGGCTGAGAGAGTGGAAGAAGAGACACTTGCTCCAGCTGGGGAGCAGGGAGGACCAGGCTGCCTGGGAGACCAAGCAGAGTACCTGAGGCAGAGCAGAGTTGGGGAAAGGCAGGCAGAGCTGAAGAGCTCTGGCCTGGTGAGTCCCCAGGCTGAGGCCTTGCTAAAGGCCAGGGAAGGTACTAGGGCTGCAGCAGGGCTGGCCTTACCATGAGGCAAACTGAGGCGGCCACCTCAGGTGCCAGACTGTTGGGTGTGTGTGTGTGTGTGTGTGCCACTAGGATCCAGATGTTTTAAATAAAACTAGCATAGCAGGTGAAAGATGTTTTTTCTCCTGCCTTGCTAAATCCTCCTATGACTGCTGCTGGTGCATATGTATTCTCTCTGCTCTTGATGCACAGGGATGGTGGAGTGCTGTGCTGGAGGAAGGAGGGCACAAGAGACATTAACAGACAGGCAGGAGAAAAAGTGAGAGGGAACAACAGAAAGTAGCAGGAGCTGCGGGGAGAGAGAGGAGGAGGAGGAGCCTCTTCTGTACCTGAAAAAAAGTGTAGATCAGAGAAGAGTGTGGTAGAGGCGCAATAAACAGCTGCTGCTGAGTTTAGTTCCTTAAGTCTAGATGATCCAGGACTGTGGACCCACTTGAGCAGTAGCCTGAGGGACTTCCTTGTACTGTATGGGCCACAGCAAGTGAAAAACTTCATTTTCCCCAAAGACAATGAAAATGGAAGTGTCCATCCAACACTTTACTGGTGTGAAATCCCCAATGGTGACAAAGTGGAGAGGCCATGGCTTATGTACTCAAAAACCCAGAATGCTGGCTCTATGTGCCAAACAATGGAAACTTCCTCAAAATTGTGGAGCTGATGGCTGAGTTTGATGCTGTACTCCAGAAGCATCTAAGGGAGTCACCACCCAAGAAATGTACACACACCACTACCTTGGCAAAACAATTCAAAATGAGATCATATAGTTACTGGCAACAAAAGTCAAATAGAAGATTGTGGCAGATCTGAAGTCAGCAAGATATTACTCTGTTATTCTGGACTGCACACCTGACATCAGCCATATGGAACAAATGATTTTAATGGTGCGTTTTGTAACAACAGAACCTAGTGAAAATGTCCCTGCAATGGTGACAGTCAGAGAGCATTGTCTAGAATGTATTGACATTGATGATATTACAGGAGCTGGTATGACAAATGTGCTTCTTAAAAAGCTGGAAGATACGGGAGTTGCAATAGCTGACATGAGAGGTCAGGGCTACGATAATGGTGCCAACATGAGAGGAAAGAACAGAGGAGCACAGACAGAGATCTAAGAGTTAAACCCTCGAGCTTTTTTCGTCCCATGCAGTTCATTCATTTAACTTGGTGGTCAGTGATGCAGCATCAGCTTCTAGTGAGGCTGCTGATTTTTTAAATATAATTCAAAGCATCTATGTATTTTTCTCTGCATCAACTCATTGATGGCAAATTTTGAAGCAACATCTGGGAACATCCTCTCTGACACTGAAACCACTGAGTGGCACATGATGGGAAAGTTGAGTGGAGGCGATAAAGCCTATCAAACACCAAATTGGGAAGATAGATGATGCCATAGTTGCCATTATGGAGATTAATGCTATGACAGGAACTGTTCGTGGGAGAACAGGGGCAGAAGGAAATGGAATCACCAGAAACATATATAACTTCAAATTTCTGGGTGGCTTAGTGTTGTGGCATGACATACGGTTTGAAATAAATGTTATAAGCAAGAGACTCCAAGGTGTTGATCTTGATATATCTGGAGCAATGGAACAACTGGACAAAGCAAAGTCATACCTACAGTCTTACCGGTCAGATGAGGGACTTCAAAACGTTCTGAAGAGTGCACAGAAATTGGCACAGGAACTTCACACTGAAGCAATTTTCCCACCCATTCAGGAATACAAGAGTCACCGAAGAAGACGACATTTTGATTATGAGGCAAGGGATAATCCCATAAGAGACCCCAAACAACAATTCAAAGTTGAATTCTTTAACCAGGTGCTAGATTGTGCAATACAGTCAGCTGAAGAATGTTTCATGCAGCTCAAGGAACACAGCTTTATATTTGGGATGTTGTACGATATTCCAAAACTCCTCACTATACCTGAAGAAGACCTACATCAGCAATGCAGGACACTAGAGACAGTGTTGAGACATGATGACATACGCGATATTGATGCAAGTGATTTAGGTGATGACTGAAAGCCCTTTCAAGATACATTTCAGCAGGATCAGCTCCAAAGGCTGTTCTGGAATATATGTGCACAAATAAGATGACCACCCTCTTTCCAAATGCTTTTGTTGCTCTGCGCATACTTCTAACACATCCTGTAACAGCTGCCAGTGGAGAACGCAGCTTCTCCAAGCTGAAGTTAATAAAAACACATCTACATTCCACAATGACACAGGAGAGGCTGGTCGGCCTTGCAACCATCTTGATAGAGCATGAGCTGGCCCAGACTATGGACCTTCAGAAAGCAGTTCAAATCTTTGCAACAAAGGAGGCATGGAAAGCACCACTTTGATTATTCAAACAGATAAAAATGCCAGTGTTTACTATGCAGACAAGGAAAGTTACATTTGCTGTTCAGGTGTTTGAAAGTTGTGTTACTTAAATTTTTGAACAAGGCATTTTAAGTTGTTAGTTCTCTGTTATTGGGGTAGGTAGCAGAGCAGTACCATGAGAGGAGTAGAACTGGAGGAAGGCAGAATTGAGACCTTTCAAAGTTTTGGCCCAAGCGAGGGGTCATGGGGGCGTCATTTGAACTCCCCGCCTCATGTGCCAAAATGTTGTGGGCCAGCCCTGGGCTGCAGGGAGGCAGCTGGGGCTAGAAAGGCAGCAGGTCCAACCCCCCTTGCTGATGATGAGTGGCCACTTCAGACTGCAGTTTGCCCCTGAGTGAAGGGGCTAGATGAGGACTGGCAGTGGGTCACTGAGGCAAGGTGGGCTTAGGGGATTGGGGTTCCTTGGGGAGGGGAGACCCAGACTGTGGGGCACTGCTGTGGGGCAGCACCCCAAAGTAAGGGGCACCAGGGTCCGGGAGGGACGCGGGGCCTGAAGTGCTATAAGTGGTGGAGATCAGAAGGAAGCAGGCACCGGTAGGAAGACACTGGTTAGCAGGAGGTGCTGGAACTGAGCTAATTCCCAGATGAACAGCAGGAAGCACCGTGGTGGTGAGTGCCCGCCATGCTACAGAGTGTGTGAGAGAGGGAGAGAGTTTGTATGGTTTCAGGTGGGTGGTGTGGCATGGAGAGGCCAGCGAATGGAAAGTGAAAGTGTTTTTGGGTGGTGCACTGTCTTTTGCTACATTAGCAGCCTCTGCTGTGAGGGCTGTGATTGCATTAAAGGATTATTGTATTCTTTAAGAAATTGTATTCTAAACTCACGATTTTTATCAGGAATCTTGCAATTTGGGGTTATTCTTAAAGCCCCTAACTGGTGGGATTGTGTTATTACCTGAAAGTTGACTGACTTGTATTTTTTTAGAAAAGAAATTTCTAGCCCTGATGGCAGCAATGAAATATGTCAAGACAACTAAAAATAACCCCACATTTATTATTTTTAAATATCTCATAAATGTGAAGCCAGTGTAATGTTGGGGGGGATTTCCATATTATTAAACATTTGAGATTGACAATACTGTGGTCTCATCATAGTGTTGCCAAGTTTTGTTATAATTGGTGTTTCTTCTTAAAGCGCCAGCTCCTGGAGTCATGGGAATAGGTGAGGGCTTGGCTGTCACTTTTTAAAAATAGTTCCTAGAGCTCATGGTTTAATAGAAAGTCATGAAAATATGACTCCACTGCACTTTAAAGACTAAACACTGAGAAGAAAATAAGAACCCAAAATGTATTATTTTTTTAATCATGACTTTTGGGGCTTGCCTAATGATTTTTGAACATGTGGCATTTGGACAGCAATACCAGATATATGTCTGATGCTACAATATATAGTCAGCATGCGTGCGCATATACACACATACAATGCTCCTGAGATAAAGAGCAATTGCAGCACTATTTGATATACGGTGGAAGCCTACAATATATTTATCATGCGCCTTTGGCCATATTACTTCACCTCTGCCTGCTAATCCATCTTCCACCCCCAAGACAACTTCCACCATTCCAAAGCCCTGAGCTGTTTCAAACAACTGCTCTTGTTCTTTTAAATCAATCTGCTGCAAAATCAATCTGCTGCTGTTTTCTGTTTTTCATCCCCCAGTGTGGAGTTACTCTCCTAAAATTACCTGGAACTGAGGCCCAGGGATGGGCTTGGACCAGCTACATTTTTTTTGTGTCATGAATGTAAAGTCTGAGATCTCATGACCCAGAAGTTTTATATCATTAGGAAAGGGAAACTCAGAACTCTCTGGAAAGGCCAAGATAATTATATACTTTAAAGTCATGACATTTTTAGGCATAGAAAAGCTATTTTTAGGTTATTTTTGGATGGCTCATGCCTAGCCCCATGCAGTTGAAGCCAGGGTAATTCAGGAAAGGTGGAGGGCGGGGAGGGGCAGAAATAGTTAACATTTTTCAAAGATTCTCTAAACCATTTATAAAATACTTTCCTGTAGCATCCCCAGAATACATGGCTATGTGATATAGCATAAAGATTCTATCTGCATTCATGAGGCTGGACTCGCCTCTCCCAAGCAATGCAGTTATCATACTACATCACATCAAGAGGGAATCTCTCTCTTTCTGAACCTCACAAACCCAAAGGTTTTGGTTAGATTATTACTTTTCAAAAGTAACTTTCTTTTAGGCTCCCTAATGCATTCTGAAACAGGCTCTGCAGAGACAGAACTTCTACTTTTGATTAAGCAGATGTCCTGGTATGCCAGTTCTGTGTTCCTGAACATTATTAAAGGCTGCCGTTCCCTTTTCTGGAAAGACATTAATTTTTCTTTTTGTAAAGTGGTTTTTTTAGCTACTAAATTTTGAAGTGGACTAATGAGCATTGTTGTAATAAAAGCTTACCCTAAATGCACCCTAGTGTACACCATCATAGTGACCTAGCAGGCTGAGGTAAGCAGATCTCCATGATGACATTAGCGAAGTTTGCTGAGAATGTCAGAGATGATCTGAACATACACCACTGGCGGAGTGAAGAATAAGACAAGTGTCCTTGTGAGTGACCAGGAGCCAGATTTCAGAAGAACTTGGCACCCACTCAACAGCTCCTAGGTAGTGGCAGAGTTTCAAAACTGCCCGATATCTGCCACCTCCCACTGAGAGCAATAGGAGCAGATGGGAACTGAGCATATTTGAAAATCTGGTCCTGGAGATCAGCCTCAAACCTGCAGTCTACCCAGATTCTAGAGGTCACTTCTGGGCATGAGTGAGAGTGTGGGACAATGCTGGGAAGGTGTATGGATCTGAGACAACTGACAAGGATGGGGAGTCAAAAAATAGCCTATTCCGGGAAAGGTGCTGTAGGAAAATGGACAATATAGGGGTTGATATGAGTTGGCCATGAGGAGTAGGAAAGAAGTGGTCAGTGCTGTGGAGGGGGATCAGAGGTTCTCTCTGAAATGGCTCTTAGGAAGAGGAAAGAGGATGATGCTAATCCAAATGTAGCACTGAATTTTGGTTCAGTCCTACTGTGTCTGATGCATGTAAAACATGAATATTAATGCAGCATTAAGGCTGAGGAATCACATAGCAGGAATCAACCATAACTCTGACCCCTTGCGCTAATCCATTAGTCTGGGTCTCTCTGTTTAGATGATCAATTATTTGGGATTTAAGGCAATATATTAACAATACAAATGGAACGTGACCCACTGGAATTTTGTTGTTTCCTTGCATTCCAATCCACACAGGTTCTGATTTAGAGGTGTTGAGCCACTGCAGCTGTCTCTGCCTACAAAGGGAGTTTCAAGTGCTCTGCACTTATACAAATCAGGCCCAGGTTCTTCAGAGTTGACTTAATTTTTTTGCCTCAATGAGGTACAAGGAACAGTGGCATTCCATAAAGCTTAGCATGATAGTGAAAGAACCTGCTGGGTGTCCTGAGCAACTGGAGAACATCATACTTGAGATTGGTTTCAGGATATTTCACCATAGGGAGAGGCATCATACCTGTAACAGGATGGGATGTGCATTCACTGACAGTGTGAAGAGGAGGCGTAGTTTGTCCCGGTCTGTGAGGTGATCCATGTAGATACTGCCAGCATCTGGCACCTCAGCATAGCGGCGCACTATTCTGTCTAAGAGCCGCTGTGAGGGACAGCGCAGCATTGGACTAGGTAACCCCTGGGAGGAAAGAACAAAGGTACTTGGGATGACTATACTTGGCAGCTGTAAGAGTTCATAATATTTCAGCCTAGTAGGATCTGCTCTATATGCTATTTGAGAACTCTGCCAGCAGGTTTGTACCAGATCCCCCTTACAGCTACCTTTATAACAGATTCCTCTCAATTACTGTTAGAAACGTGGAACAGTTTAGGGGTATTTTACAGTAGACTCTTCTTTAAACACTGAACTATCTTGGCTACAGTCCCATGTTTTAGACTTTCTCTACGCTATGTATTCATGAAGGTATCTCAAAACGGCACACAGTTTCTGAAACATCCAATCCAACCTGGAGGTATCGCTCCTGTCTGCCTCTGTGTCAGTATATTGAACTAATTTTGCTTTTAGGGTCTGTGTCCCTCTGTGCAAATCTCTGTATGAGTGTTGTTCATTCACTGGTGTTCTCCATCTTTCTGGAGCCCACTTCCTTCTTTCAAAGAGCATCTTCCAAGCACATCCTTGTTCACCTTAGCCTATGTCTGATCTTTTTCTATGATATTATTCACTAGGGATGCTAGATAAAATTTAAAAACTCATATATGCATATTGTATGTAGGTGCCTGTATAGGATGTATTCTCTTTCTGATAAGGTTTACATATAGGTTTAAATAATTTGCATATAGGTTTAATGTCTTGCTTATACTTGCAGATACCAGCAACAAATGATTCTCAGGTTTATGGATTCATCACATGGTAAGCTGCATTTTCTATATTTGAATATCTGAGTTATAAAAGTACATAAAAATCTGCAGCTGGTATAAATGGCAATGTTTATTTACACTGATGTACTTTGACATAGCTTAATTTTTAAAACACATGCACTTTACTTTGTCAGTTATGGAGAAATGACACGGACAATTAACTCTGACAGTATCTAAATGTTACTAGTCCTCTTATATTTCTCTCTTCCAGAACAGCATTAGCAAGAAGATATTTATTCTTTGTCTAACACAAAATTAAGCAGAAAAATGGCAATTCTGTCTTACAGTTCTCTCAGACATGTTATTGCTGACTTCGAGTCACTTTTCCTTTGGAAGAGGAGTGAGGGGGGAAAAAGAGCCAAGCAGAATTGTGTTAAATGGTTGATAAGTGGTGACAAAGTTCTCTTGCAGCTGAGAGTGTATGCAAATATTTGCAGCCAAAGTTAGAAATCCCTGCTGCCTACAGGAGTTTGTAATGCAAACGTTGAGTCCCATAACTACATGCTGTAGGAGCAAAAATGGTGATACTTTAAAGCAATCAAAAAAAATGTAACTTCCAACTTCATAGCTCATCCTATTATATGAACTTGGCAAATTGATCAAGGCTGTTCACTTCCCATGGAATTATTTTTGGGATTTCCTAATTAAAACTGTGACTGGCACTTTTTTCCCAGTACAAAGATCAGAATCCTATAGCTGCCTCATTCACACCGCTCAGCAGGGAGCAGATAAGTGAACCTGAAATATAAGTCGATGTGAACATGCAGGAGTATCCAATGTATGTTTGTCATTAATTTGGGAGCCAGAAGACACCCACTTGAGTTAAATGATCTTCAGACTGTGCTCATTCATACTTTCTGACTTGAGGCCAGTGCTATTTATGGCATGGAAACAGAATGAACAAGAGTGAGGCTGGAAGCTGAATAGGTGAAATCCCTGTTTCCCACATTTATATTAACAATTAATACAATTTCTTAATATTTTAATTACTTACCAAAGACCTCGGTCCAGCAAAGCACTATTCAGGTAAATAGGCTTCATTAGCTTCAATAGGTGTACTAACATGCTTAAAGTTTAGCACATCTTAAGTGCTTCACTGTAGTGGGGTCAACATTTTTAGGGGGAAAGAACAGTGCTATCTCTGCTGCTGAAAAGAAAGCCAATTAAAAAAAATTAAATCTAAAGTTGTAAAATTGTCAGACAGAATCCGCTGACTGGACACACACCTGAAGATCTTGCAATACAAAGCACTAGAGATAATTGGTTTATCTACAGAATGTCTTAAGTCCCTTGCAATGTCTTCTCACCCTAGAAACTAAGGCTAGATCTACACTGGGGGGCGGGGTCAACCTAAGATACGCAACTTCAGCTTTGCGGATAGCGTAGCTGAAGTCAGCGTATCTTAGGTTGATTTACCTGGCTGTGAGGACGGTGGTGAGTCGACCACTGCTGCTCCCCTGTCGACTCTGCTTCCACCTCTCGCCACAGTGAAGTTCCGGAGTCGACGGCAGAGCAATCGGGGATCGATTTTATTGCATCTACAGTAGACACGATAAAATCAATCCCCGATAGATCGATCACTCCCCGCCGATCCGGCGGGTAGTGCAGATGTACCCTAAGGCTATGTCTACACTACAGCCTATGTTGGCATAACTTATGGTGCTCAAGGTGTGAAAAGCCACCTCCCTGAGCAACATAAGTTACGCTGACATAAGCATTCCTGTGCACAGCGGTGTGTAGGCAGGAGAGCTTCTCCCGCCGACATAGCTTCTGCTGCGCGTGGAGGTGGTTTTATTATGCCGATGGGAGAGCTCTCTCCTGTCGGCACAGACCGTCTACACGAGATGCACTGCAGTGGCGCAGCTGTATCGCTGTACATATAGCCTTAGACATGCCAAGTCATCTGACAGCATGTTTGGCGCTGAATCACAGTGCTTGGTTTGGTTTAAAAACAAATCCCACGTTTGTGTCTAATAAGGGACTGACCCAGCTAGATCAACTTTCACTCAAATGGAATTTTTTCCTAGTCCATGACATGCAGCGGAATACAAATTGGTGTGTGTGTGTGTGTGCGCGCGCGCGCGCTCGCTTATTTGTGCAAACAGACTCAGAGCTCTTCCTAACACAGAAGTGACCTCTGCAGCACAACCGTCCTGTCTTTATACTGTCACAATCACAAAGTACTACCAAACAGTCAAGGAAGGGATAAACTCAATCCTGAATCACTGCCATCTGCAGTTCACACTAAGGATTGACTGCTATGTGTATTATGTGAATTAATACAATTAGAAATGAATCCAGGCTGCAAAAAATTTGAATCTGGATTTCAAACCAGCCATAGGTTTTGGGTGTTTGAATCTGAGACTTTGGTTCAGCCCATGGCAGAGATAGAGGACTATTGCAAAAATCAGGATCTTGTTCGAGCTTCAGATTCCAGCATTATCCTTCTTCACTTAAAGTTCAGGTTTGTTCAGACCTGGAGGTTTGGTTCAGGCACATCTCTAGTAACAAGGCAATAAGTAAAAAAAGAGTTTGGTCTGGGAGATGGCTACGGATCAAAAATACTTTCCTACAAAGGACTAGGCATTAGATGAATGAACCGCTTGCTGACATTTAATGAGCAAAGCGAGGCTTTAAAGGTTGCTCCTCAGGCCAGATACCCAAAGATGGTGGTTATGTGGTGGGAGCTGGACTATCAGGCTGATTAACAGCTTCACATTATAATTTACATGTGCAAAATGGGCAAGTTAAAAAACATGAGGGGTTTTTCTTGTACCTTGATATTGTTCACAACTTTGTGCCTCAAGCCTTTTCTTTGCTGTTCTTGGTTGTTAGAATTACAAATTTGCCCTGCAGGAGATCTCTGCTGAAACTAGCCTACTTTTTTATTGTTCACCTCACACCGAAAAAAACAAGCAGCACGTGATGTGAACTCTGACGCTGCAAGTGATGAACTCTGGAGCTTGAAACAGACAAAACAGCATGTTGCTATTACTACTGTACAGGCTAATACGTGCAATCCAGTGCTGCACACAAACACAGAGTTAAATCAGGATTGTCTCTGGGGCAAGCATGATTTCAGTACTGAAGCATTTGTAGCTTGCAATAAAGATTTTCACTGTGGCAGATGAAATAATCATTGTGGCAGGCAGCCCAATTGATAGTTGGGTCAGGCAGGGCAGTCAGTGAAAAGTGAAAAACATTATTTCATGGTCTGTCATTTTGATTCAAGTATGTTAAGGTTTGTCATAATTTTCTGTTCTATAAAAGAAAATTACTTAAGCCCAGTAGTTTCTGTCAGATCTCATATATATCCAAAGCTACAGGGAGGCTGGTGCAGCCACCAGCTTAGTGGCCATAGTTTGATGGGGAATACTGCTACCTTGACTACGTCAATAGAACCCTGAGTGTTACCAAAAATGCCAATCACTGAATAGTTCTTGTGTTAAGTGTTTGCAGTTGTTTATCATCTCACGAAACAAAGCATTCACCCCGACATTGATTTGCACTGCAAATACCATACCACTGAAATCACAGTTCAGAGGGGACACACCTCTGGAGCTCTTGCTGTTTAAATCTCAGGAGGGGTATCTGAGAGATCTCCAACCTCCTGCAGCTGAACAGGTCAGAGAAATGCACAGAAAACCTGTCATCCATTTTACAGTGGGACTAAACCAGAAAACCTGGCTCTGAATTTCAAACACCTCACATTTCAGGGATGTTAGGTTCCAGGTTTTTCGTTCAGCCCATTATAAAGTGTGGTCATTAGTAAAATTTGGATCCACATTTGGCTTTTAGGGGAGGTATTTACAATCTGGGGTATTGGTTTGGGCTCACCTTTACTGAGAATTAAAAGTGAGGGGAAAACAACTGCACTTCTAAAGGAGACTAAGTTTATATTCCATTCAAACCAAGTGATGTCAGTTTATGCTAGTCTGCTTCATTTTCAGATTCAAAGACCCATGCAGCTGTGAAAGCTGCAATCCTAGATCAGTGTGTAAGGTGTGTTTTGTCGATTGCAGAGCACCGTGCCCTGCTTTGACTGACAGGACCAGAAAGGTTTGAAAACTTGCTGAAATTTGCTCAGTGAGTTTGTTCTTGAGTTTGAATGATGCCCTGGCCTTGGCACCAGCAATTTGGCTCTCGGGCATGAGGGAGCCTACGTAAGTTCAGCATTCTCAGATGTGCACAGAGGAAATTCTAGATTGTAGGAGGAAGTAGGCTGCAATGCCAGGGGGCGCGCAAACAGAATTCACTGTGTGTTGGGATTTTGTTTCGTGTGACGTGTGTTTGTGATACTATCCAGCCCAACTGAAACTGGGGTTCAGAGAAACTGAGGAAGTGTGGGAGGAGCAAGGGGGCTTTATGTAGTGGCAAGAGCCTTTGATAAGACGGGGACCCCAGGGAGAGGAGTTGGAGTTGAATAATTAAACATCTCTCTAGCAGATCTCAGGAAGAATTTCTCCCTTTTGAAACATACAGGTTTCTTGAGTTCAGTAGATAGATATTTTAAGCACGTCAGTTTGTTTGGCCATTGGTTTAAAGTAATTCTGCCCCACTCTCATGACAACGCCCAGTTTTATACACAACCTCTCATGAAACTTGCTCACTAGATGGGTTTCACCAGCTTGCCCTGCTATACTATTGGGTTTCCCACCTCAGCACCAGTAAAACACTCCACACTGCCATCTTGTGGAGAAAGACTGCCGTAATGCACGTGGAAAACCATTCACGGCAGGATTTCAAAAGAGACATTCATGTAATGCAGCTGATGAGAAAATGTGAATCTTAGATAAGGAATCTTTTTTGAACATTTGCTGTAACCCCCAGTTGCCTTTCCTTCTCCTCTTTTATATGACTGTTAGATGAAGTACAATATATCTTCCAAAAAGTGTGTAGCCTTTTCCCAAAGAGATATTCTCTTCTGTCCCAGGTTTATTTTGTCTTCCAGCTCAAATGTGCTCATTTTTCTAGCTGCCAGCTCTGAGAGTCACACTGGGCTCCTTCCACCTTGTTGCCAGTAATAAAGGTTCTGCTCAACCAATTAGCCCCACAGTGACACCTGGGTAACTCTTGTGCTGTCAGTGGTTTGCACAGGTGCCCCGATCGCAATTTAATCAACAACCCTGTTACTGATGATGCCTATGGATTTGCAGTTCACTCTGTCTCAGCTGTGCTTGCTCTACAGGCTAGCAGGAGTAAAAAGCAGCAGAAACTCCTTATTGCTAGGAGTCAGCAGAGCTGAGTGAATGTGCCCAGGAAGCGGATCTGGTGGGTTACAGGCTGACAGTTTTATGAGGTTCCTTTTCAAAGCAGATCCCCACTTTAGAGAGTGACCCTTTCTAGCACAAACAATCAGCTGAATGATCCTCCTTCCATCCCAGCCACCAACCTGCTCCTTTCCCTCCTTTTTTAGCAGTCACTACAACCCTTCGCTCACGGGGTGAGTGGTGTTGGTCTCTTGTCTGAAAGCCATCTTCAGCAAAAGGCAGCACCCTGCCCCTTGGCTGGAGCAGAAATGGCGCCTTCCTCACACACTCTGCAGCAGGTGCTCAGAGCTCAGTGCTTCTCCAGAGCTGGTTTGTTTAAAACCTGCTCCCGCCTTTTCTGCTTCCTGGTTATCAGCTTGCACCATATGCCTTTTATCTCGTCTTCTCCTCCCTCTCCCTAGTGGCAGTAACCACCCGGCGGCTTCCCTGAAGCTGTGACTGACACGCCTGTCTCTCCTTGCTTACCCTGTGACATTTAAGGATTCCAATAAAAAGGCCAGCAAACTTCCTCTTGCATGACACATGTTGCTATTGATGGCCTAGAGATTAAGAAATAGGAATCCTAGTCCAGTGCCTCTGGGCTCCTTCCAGGCCTGTGGAGTGAGTCCTGCAGTGCCCTGGGGTTAGGATGCATGTGCTCTGCCTCCGAGGGAATCTTGGGTGCCCCCTCAGTGTGGTGCTTTCCTCTCATGCACCCACAGTGCGCATTGGGATCAGCTGAGAAAGCAGGTATTTCCTGACCCTCCGAGAGGGAGGGAGTTAGTGGTGACAGACAGAGAATGACAGAGAATGGTGCTGTCCTCCCCAAGGGCTGCTGAATGCTATAAATCCCCTCTCCAGGAGTGAGGGGAAGGCTGACCTTTCAGAGGAAAGAAACAACTGAAAAGCAGTTTTTTTTAAAAAGCCCTGTCATTTATCCAATGACAAGGGGAACAGATAAATAATCATTGTAGCAGGGTTCAGTGCTGGCAACTTTCTTAAAGCCCCAGCTCCTAGAGTCAGGTGATTACATGAGAATCTCTACTTTCATTGGAGAAAACAAAGTTTCTAACCCTCATGGTTGCACAGAAAAGCTTGAAAATGTGCCCCTTGAAGCTCAAACCTGGTGGTGGTAGGTGTTAAAAAAAACATTATTATAATAATTATTATTTATTTTAAATCTCAGGATTTTGGGGGGCTTGACTCATGATTTTTTAATGCATGAGTTTTGACATATTGGAGTGTTCAACAAGTAGATGGCTCAGGCAGGATCCCAGTTTGGATTACAGATCAAAGCTTGATCCTATTTCTCTAAGAGGTCAAATCTGATCCCTGAATTAAAGCACCTCAAATAGTGGGAAGATTCAGATTTTGAGCCCTTGCAATTAGAGATGTTTGTATCTGGACTTTAGAGTCTGTTCCATTATGGGCCAAGTCACAGCCTGGAGAGTAAGGACTCGTAAAATCAGCATGTTTCTTAAAAGTTTGCTGCACATCTGTGTTCCCTGCTCACTTTTCATAGTCCTGGTGGTGTCCCAACCCTCCTTCACTTTAAAAACAATCCTAGTTTTAAAGTCTTAGTTGGTTCATTCTACCTCTCCTCCCTGGAGCTTAATCTTGTTCTCTCCAGCCATTCTCCACCAGCACTTCCTGGCAATCGTTTCCTGTGGGATGCTTTCTAAGGGGTTGATGGACCAGTAGCGATCAGCAGAGAAGGCAGAATGGAACTGAAGGAGCTTTGTAAAAAGCTGCCAGTTCTAGTCTTGATCATTACAAAAGAAAATTAAAATGGACTGGTTTGGGATATTAACCTCTGATTCATTTTTATGTGGGAATCATCCACGTGGCGCTGAAGACACTTTCCCCCTCTTCTTGTGTCCCCACTACAGTGCTCTGAGAGGGTCAAAATCCTATTTCTTGTGGAGCCCTTCAAGCTTAGAGCTTACACAGCTCCAGTGAGTCACAGTCCTTGATTCTTTATGAAGTTTTAAAAAATAAACAAACGAAGCAATCAGAGAGTCCCCCCCAGACTCTGTTACAGGAGGTAACTGCAGTAGCTGCCAAATTGGTGTGCTCCTCATTAACAGGACCTTGCATACTCACCTGCACAAGGTCTGGTGTGAGGCGCTTTGCTTTCAGCCACTTTTGGAATCTCTCCGTCTTCCTCAAGACACGCTCGATGCTGCAGCTTTTTGCCTTGGAAAGGGAAGCACAGATTCTCTTGTCAGCTTGGTCATGCTGGTATTTGGTGGTTAGCCTGGAGATCTCAACCAGCCGCCAGCTTTTGGCATCATCTGTGTAGTTCCCGGAGTAACTGGGAAGGTAGTCGGGAGGCAGTTTTAAATGAGAAGCGAGCCAGTTGTCAAACCTGCCAAAGCAAAGCAAGTTCCCAGCAGAGAGACTGTTAATAAACCACATGATGTTGGACAATTCAAGCACAATTTCCACTTTTCTTATTTAAACTCCAGGGGCTAGAAAAAGTATTTGATCATTTCTAAAATGTTTTAAATTGCAGAGGGGAATGGTGAAAAGGACACTAGCAAGTTTAGGAGGCCCCACATTTGTTCTCATGCTCTCTCCCCGCTCCCCAGACCCGTTGGCAAACCTTACGGAAATTTGTGCGCGCGCGCGTGCGTGTTATGTTTTGTTGAACAACAAAAACTCAACCCAGTAGCCTTGTACTTACGAGCAGCCCTACACTAACAAAAGTGTGCACATTCAATAGAGGAAAGACACTTTTGGTAACTAAGTAGATTCAGCTGGTAGTTACAAACAGAGGAGGAAAATGAGAGTTGTTCTAGTGCTAGGAATTGGGTAGTAGCCCTTTAAATAGTTTAGGAGCACTCTAGTAGCCAACCTGTCCTCTAATGCAGAAGCCACCAGAGCCCTGCCAGAGTAGCAGTGTACATATGTAGCTAGGCCTGGTATGGTTTTGTGTAGTTAGTAAACACTGTTATTTGGAACCCAGCAGGGTCCTTGTAGTTTCATCTTCTCATAATGCCGTGCAGAGAACATAGATGCTACAGTTATAAACGATTAAAAGGTTTAAAGCACCCAAGGATTGCGCTGTACCTCAGTGTATGGTGCTGCTGTGGAAAACAAAAGTAAAACTCTAGAGTCTCAAGGTACCTGTGGAAGAACATGTAGGTCTGTAAGTCTGTGTCACTGTCCAATGATGTTGATCCCAGGGATATGAGAGAGACAAGGCGGATGAGGTAATACCTGTTACTGGACTGACTTTTGTTGGTGAGAGAGACAAGCTTTCGAGCTGACGCAGAGCTCTTCTTCAGGGCTGGCCCAGATCTCTATTATCCCCTCCATTCAAACTGTGCTACAGGAGCTTTAATTTGCGCTGCAAAGGCAGCATGGACCTTTCTTTAATATCTCATTGGAAGGATTCAGTGTATCAACCCCTTGTCATATTGCACTTTGAGGCCAAACTTTCAAAGCTATGTACCCCAGTGCCATGGGTGCATGTGTATGTCGTCTGTTGCACACGGCCAGTTAGACCCCTTACTAGTGATGTATGCGTATATACACACATATCTGATTTGCACGTCTAATTGTGTTATGTGCATTATTAAGCCGCACGTATCTTTGATGGCAGCCTTGGATATGAACCCAAATCTGAGTTCAGGTTGTGAACCCATGATCACTTGTCCAGGAATCAGGAGTGTTGCCAGTTAAATGCTTTTTTGTGGACTTCCTGCATTATCACTGCATCACCAGTGTCTCGCTGTTGTCTCATCACTACAATTCCTACGGGGAGTAGTGGGTGTCACTGCTGGTAGCAGAATGGATATGTCCCAGTTCCATTCCAGATATTTCTACTGTTGTGATACCATATGATCTGCATTGGGTGGTGATTTTGTAAAGTGAACAAATACCCGCTGAGCATAGGCGGCGAGTTCTATGGGCCCGTGGAGCCCAGGCCCCACCCATAATCCTGAAGGTGGGCCCAGCTCCACCAATGTTTGGGCCCCAGGCCCTGTGCTTATGCCGGGTGCTCTCACCGCAGCGGCAGCTCCGGGGAGAGGCCCCAGCAGCAACTGGGCTCACAGCCCATTGGCCGGGAACCCCAGCCAATGGGAGCTGCCGGGGGCGGTGCCGAGCTCCCTGGCCGCGCCTCCACAGCAGGGAGGGGGAGCGAGCCACCGGCAGCGTCTTGAGCCCTGGGCAGAGCAGCAGCAGGGTCTGTCCCTATCAGACAGACTCAGCCGGTGAGCTGTGGGGGCAGCTAGACACATGGACACAGCCGGGAAGGGGGGGTTTGGTGGGGACAAACAGACACAGCCGGGGGTTGTGGGACAGACAGACACAGCGGGGGGGGGGGGGGGAACAGACACACACAGCCGGGGGTGGTGGGGGCAGCCAGCCAGACACAGCCGGGGGGTTGTGGGACAGACACAAGGACACACCCGGGGGGTTGTGGGACAGACACACACAGCAGGGGGTGGTGGGGACAGACAGACACAGCCGGGGGTGGTGGGGGCAGCCAGACAGACACAGCCGGGGGTTGTGGGACAGACAGACATAAGGACACAGCCAGGGGGGTTGTGGCACAGACACACACAGCCGGGGGTGGTGGGGACAGACAGACACAAAGACACAGCCGGGGCGGGGCGTTGGTGGGGACAAACAGACACAGCTGGGGGGTTGTGGGACAGACACACACAGCCGGGGGTGGTGGGGGCAGCCAGACAGACACAGCTGGGGGTTGTGGGACAGACAGACACAAGGACACAGCCAGGGGGTTGTGGGACAGACACACACCAGGACACAGCTAGAGGGGTTGTGAGGACAGACAGACAGACATAGCTGGGGGGTTGTGGGGACAGACAGATGGAACCGTGGGAGGGGAAAGGAGCAGCAATGGGCACCCCGGGGCTGGTATAAAATACACAGGATGGGGGGAGCTTCCTGAGGGGACTATAGCAACACCCCCCGCAGAGCAGACCCAGGTTGCAGCTGGCTCCGCCCATCACAGCCCCCTGCTCCACAGAGACCCACACAACCCTCTGCCCCCTCGAGAGACTCCCAATGACCCCTGTGCCCCTGTCACTCCTCTCCAGAGAGCCCTCCCCTTTGTGCCAGCCCACTCCCCTCCCCCACTGCCTCCCCTCCTCCAAAGCTCCCTACAATCTCCCCCTTTGCCTTCTGCCCCCCAGCCCAGCCCATTCCATTGGCCGGGAGGCTCCCAGTCTAGTGGCTATCAGGGCCCATGGGAGCTGCACATGAGGCAGGGTACCTGCCTGCAGATGCAGACCTGCCTGGCTGTGCCTCCACAGCACAGGGAGGGGGAGCCACAGGTGAGCAAGCCCTGGTCATCATCACAGGCCCAGTAATTCTCTGGATATTTAATTTCACTGAGGCAAAATGTGTGCAATTTTATGGGTTGAATGATTGAATGACATAATACGCACCTGCCCGCATTGTCCATCACTAAGTCCAGTAATTTTGTCAAGTGTTTGTTGCACAACATGGTGGTGCCTACCCCTACCTTGTGCTTCAGGGGGTGATGGGGTCAGGGCAGCCTGTTACAGAACTACCTGATTAGTAATTGGATATGTTGGCTGGCATCTTTTTTTACATGTTCGCTCCCCCTGATGTTAGAACCTGGCTACACCACTGGGGAGGGGAGCTTCCTAGACCTGTGCAGCTGGGGCTTAGGTGAATTTTGTGATACTGTGCCTCTCCCCAGCTACCACCCTGCAGTCCCCACTCCTGCACCATGCTGGGCAAGGGGCAGCCCCATCCCCAGTGAGGCTATGGTGAGGGGTGGCAGCAGCGGAGGCCACACATGATGGCAACCTCCCCCCTCGGTACCCACCATAGGGGAGGCGAGTGGGCTTTCTGGACCTGAGAGGGACCTAGGAGCATGTGTAGTGAACTGCGGGGGAGAGGAGGGGTCCCTCCCCTGGAGCTTGCTGCTGCCAGGGAGGGTGGAGGGGAGTCCTCTTTGGCCCTAGCCCTGGGGCAGCCTGTCTGCACCCCAAGTTCCTTATCCCCAGCCCTGCCCCAGAGTCCTCACCTGACGGGAAAAACACGCAACTTAAATTTGGTGGTCAGTTTAGAGTATCATAGAATATCAGGGTTGGAAGGGGCCTCAGGAGGTCATCTAGTCCAACCTCATGCTCAAAGTAGGACCAATTCCCAATTAAATCATCCCAGCCAGGGCTTTGTCAAGCCGGGCCTTAAAAACCTCTAAGGAAGGAGATTCCACCACCTCCCTAGGTAACCCATTCCAGTGTTTCACCACCCTCCTAGTGAAAAAGTTTTTCTTAATATCCAACCTAAACCTCCCCCACTGCAACTTGAGACCATTACTCCTTGTTCTGTCCTCTGCTACCACTGAGAACAGTCTAGATCCATCCTCTTTGTAACCCCCTATCAGGTAGTTGAAAGCAGCTATCAAATCCTCCCTCATTCTTCTCTTCTGCAGACTAAACCATCCCAGTTCCCTCAGCCTCTCCTCAGAAGTCATGTGCTCCAGCCCCCTAATCATTTTTGTTGCCCTCCACTGGATTTTCCAATTTTTCCACGTCCTTCTTGCAATGTGGGGCCCAAAACTGCACGTAGTACTCTAGATGAGGCCTCACCAATGTTGAATAGAGGAGAATGATCATGTCCCTCGATCTGCTAGCAATGCCCCTACTTATACAGCCCAAAATGCTGTTAGCCTTCTTGACAAAGGCCAGAGGAGGGAGTGTTAGTGCCTGTGCGGACTTCTGGGAAGTGCATGGGGTGGAAGGGGATGCTGGGATGCTCTGGAACCACTCCTTCAAAGCCAGTCAGGACTCTGGGGGAGCCTCCTCTCTGAGCAGACTGTCTCCAGGGCAAGAAGCTTATACCTTCCTGGGTCTGACCTCAGAGCATTCAGCATGCCCTTCCACACCATGCACTTTCCGCAGTGAGTCCGCCCAGGCGGGGTCCTGGGGCAGCCAGAGGTCCCTGCACCCCAACTCCGCAGTCATATGTGACTCTCAGCCAGACTGTAAAACAGAAGGTTTATTAGATGATGGGAACACAGTTTAAACAGAGCTTGTTGGTACAGAAAACAGAACCCCTCTGTCAGGTCCATCCTGCGGGGTGGGGAGCCCAGAACCAAGTTCTGAGTCTCTCCCCATTTCTCCAGCCAGCTCCAAACTGACACTCCCTCTTCTGGCCTCTGTGTCTCTTCCGGACAAGGAGGCCACCTGATCTCTTTGTCCCCAACACCTTCAGTTGGCATCTTGCAGGGGAAACTGAGGCACCCACACAGTATTCAGAGAAAATATTAAGAACATTCCCACTTCATCACAACAGGTGCAACAAAATATAATACTGTATATTGAAGTAGGCAAGTGCTGCTTCTGACTTTCCACTTTTAATTGACCCTTGTAATCTTGTGGCGCTGACGCATTGTAGCTTCATTTTATATTGGCTTACAGGGCGGGAGCGGGGGAGGCCCCCACCATTTTGGGCCCCACCAAAAATTATACAAACCTGCCGCCTATGCCGCTGAGGACTGAACTGTGTTTTTCCACCCAGAGGACAAGTGTATTAAACAGCACCAATCAGTTCCTATTTGAATGGCTAATTAACTGTCTTTGCGCCCCTGTTTTCTTTCCCCCAAAATTGTTGTGATGGTGTGTGTGAAAACGGATAGTGCAGAGGATTCCCCAGCAATCTTGATCCATACTGTGTAGAGTGGAGGGAACAAAATCTGCAGCAGATGCCACAGTGGGGCCCTCTAGGTGGAGAAAAGGACTATGCAGCAGAGCTGGTCAAAACTCAGAGTTTCTGTTCTGTGGGAAATTCTGACATTTTTTACCTTTCTTTTCATCCTGAAATGGGAAGAAAAGTCAAAATTTCCCACAAAAACATTCTGAAATTTGGGTTGGAAATACAGACGTGTCCTTATTGAAATCACCTGATGAAGCATGCCTGACCACATGGCATCACTTTTCATTTAGGCATGGTTGAAGCACTTCATTTTTACTATTCTTCTGTGAGTTTTTTTATTTTTGCTGAATGAGTATTTTCCGACAGAAAACTGTTCCATTGAAAAATTCCAACCAGCTCTATTCTGCTCCCTGCTCTGGGTAGCTGTTTTTCTGCTCTGAGCCTATGGGTCACCCAAGAAAAATGGACAGCCGGAAGAGGCGGAGCCATGCTAAGTAGCTGGCTTCCCCACCCTCAAATGAGGAAAACCTCCTGAAAATTAATGTTGTTTGGGACAAAATTAACACAAACTGCTCTGGGAGTCTCCTCCACAGCATTACAGGGCACAGCTGGAGTCTGGCAGCCAGTGACAGCATGGCTACTGGTCCTGCTGTGCTCTCATAGCCAGGGTGGGGTGCCTCATGGGAGCACAAAGGGGAATCCTTTCACAAAATTGGACAGGAGTTGGAGGACTGGGTGCCTGACCTCCCCACTTCTTTGGGGGCAGGGAAGTGGGGGGAAATGTTCTGGGTATGCAGCTTCAGTGTAGCCATGGAGATTTTTCACTAACTTGTTCCCCTCCACACAGTATTGCACAGGAGGGGAGCATATGGGCCGTGTAATTAGATTCTGGAGATGTTTCTACTATCAGCCCCCTCAGCCCTGCCCACACACACATTTCATATGTAATAATTTAGGGGCACAGCTGAGTATTTTGCAAGTAACACACTCGAATAATGTGGCTTGAACTCTAAATTTTTGCTAGCCTAATGTCAAACATGCGGTGCCAATAAAAATGTCCTAATTATAATCAGCCCTGGGAGCATTGGAAAGCATTTCCACATAAATTAATGTCGATAATTTGAAGCTAAAATAGGATTGGCAAGAGACTCCATTGAGGGTTGGGTGAAATAGATGAAATGACGTTAACAAAATAAAGTAAGTTTGAAAGCTACAGAGGAAACCTTCTTGACTTTCAGTCAGGAAAACAGCACAGAGAAATAATATGGGAATTAATTAGATTGTCTCTGCTCTAGGATCCTACGTCAAATGTTAGTATATTTAATCCATTCCTGGTTGGTGATTTCTAGAGCTGAGAGAAGAATTTGCCACATAAAGAATTGCACCAGAATATTAGCCTTTTTCTCCAGTAAAATTCCCTCATTTTATTGTTTCAAGCAGCGCCATCTTCCCTCCTTGCCCCCCACAAAATTTTAAAACTACTTAAGTTGGAGTGTGTGAATGCTCACAAAGCAAAGCACCACTCACCAGCAATGGTTCCATTCAAGATGTGCAAGTCAGACTGGGGCACTGCTAGTGAGATTGGAGGCTTTTAGGCCTTGGCTTCATACATGTTCACTTGGAGTGTATTGGTGCTGTATTATAAAACCATAGGGTAGAAGGGAGCACAAGGGTCATCTGGTCTAACCTCCTGCCAAGATGCAGGATTTTGTTGGGTCTAAACTATCCAAGACAGATGGCTGTCCCTATCCAGCCTCCTTTTGAAAACCTCCAGTGAAGGAGCTTCCACAACCTCCCTAGTTGTCTGTTCCATTGGCCTACTGTTCTTACAGCTAGGAAGTTTTTCCTGAGATTCAATCTAAATCTGCTATGCTGTAGTTTGAACCCACTGCCTCTTGTCCTGCCCTCTGTGGCAATAGAGAACAACTTTTCTCCATCTTTTTTATGGCAGCCTTTCAAGTATTTGAAGACCACTATACCATCCCCCTTTAATCTCCTCTTTTCCAAACTAAACATACCCAGTTCCTTCAGCCTTTGCTCACATGGCTTGTGTTCCATCCCTTTGATCATCTTTGTCATTCACCTCTGGATCCTTTCCAGTTTCTCCGCATCCTTTCTATACATTGGTGACCAAAATTGGACAAAGCGCTCCAGCTGAGGCCTAACCAGTGCCGTGTAGAGCGATACTGTCACCTCTCATGACTTGTATGCTATGCCTCTGTTAAAGCAACCTAAAACTGCATTGGCTTTTTTTGCAACAGCATCACAATACTGACTCATGTTGAGGTTGTGATCCGCCACAACTCCCAGATCCTTCTCCAAGCCAGTTATCCTCCATTCTGTATTTGTTCATTTGGTTTTTCTTCCATAAGTGTAGCACCTTACATTTGTCTTTGCTGAATTTCATTTTGTTTTCTACAGGCCAGTTCTCCAGTTGATCAAGATCCCTCTGAATTTTAGCTCTATCCTTCAAACTGTTGGCAACCTCTCCTCCGCCCCACGGCTTTGCGTTTTCTGCAGATTTGATCAGTGTGCTCTCTATTCCTACACCCAGATCATTAATAAAGATGTTAAAGAACACTTTATTTATCCCAATCTGCATCCTTTCCCCTTTATTGCCTATGGTAACTGGACAAGTCATCTGGTCACATGTTTTTTGTGAGAAGACTGAAGCAAAGAAGGTATTGAGCAGCTCTGCCTTCCTATCATCTTCCATTACCAGCTCACCTTCTCCACTGAGCAGCAGACCCACGCCAGCCCCGATCTTTCTTTTTGTCTGACGTATTTGAAGAACCCCTTCTTGTCTCCAACATTCCTTTCCAACTGTAACTCATTCTTTGCCTTGGTTTTCCTGATTTTATCCCTACATGCTCACGCTATTCCCATGTATACTTCCTTGGTGACATGCCTCTCCTTCCATTCCCTGTGTCTGGCCTGCCTTGTCAAATGTCATGGCTTAAACAAACACTGGCCTTTTACCCACGGTTGCTCAGCTGTGGTTAGTTAACACAAGATTCTAACACAAGAGGCCTACGTAGAAAGATTCGCATTAGAGGTGGAGTTTGGCTGGAACGTGAGTGTTCTAAACCCTTATGCTTGTAGGGCTTGAGGTTCAGGGAAATGTGGAATCTAAACTTGGTCTATGTTAGGGATTTTTGTCAAATATGAAATCAAATCTCCATTTGTACCTCAAATCCCCAATCAATACGCAGCCCCATTGTGCGAGGCGCTGCACAAAACAGAAGGACATAAGCCCTGCCTCAGACAGTACACAATACAGTAACTCCTCACTTAAAGTCATCCCGGTTAATGTTGTTTTGTTGTTATGTTGCTGATCAATTAGGGAACATGCTCGTTGAAAGTTGTGCAATGCTCCCTTCTAACGTCATTTGGCAGCCGCCTGCTTTGTCCACTGCTTGCAGGAAGAGCAGCCTGTTGGAGCTATCTGGTGGGGCTTGGAACCAGGGTGGACCGGCAGCCCCCGTATCAGCTCCCCGCTCCCCTAAGTTCCCTGTGCAGCAGCTGAGCAGCAGGCTAGCAATTGCAGCTGTCCCTCCCCACACTGCCATGTGCTGCTCCTGCCCTCTGCCTTGGAGATGCTCCCTGAGCCTCCTGCTTGATGTGCGGGGGGGGAGGGGGGAAAGGAGGAGAGTAATGTCAAGGTGTCCCCCTCCCCCCTGCTCCTACACCCTGCTCATCCCTTCTTCTCCATATAGAGCAGGGTGGGGACATGGATGGAGAGAGACAGAGAGAGCCTGGGGCAGCAGCCATGGGCGCCAACTTATATGGGCTCGTGGAGCTAAAGCCCCAGGAATATTCAAAATCAGGGGCTCTGCTCCACCAATATTTGGAGCTAGGTTTCGCCCCTTTAAATCCCAGCCGCGGCCGGGAATCAGAGGGCTCTGGGCTGCCCGCTGCTGCGGGGAGCCCAGAGCCTTTTAAATCCTAGCCGCGGCCGGGAATCAGAGGGCTCTGGGCTGCCCGCTGCTGCGGGGAGCCCAGAGCCTTTTAAATCCCAGCCGCGGCTGGGAATCAGAGGGCTCTGGGCTGCCCGCTGCGGTGGGGAGCCCAGAGCCTTTTAAATCCCAGCTGCGGCTGGGAATCAGAGGGCTCTGGGCTGCCTGGAACCGCGGGGAGCCCAGAGCCCTTTAAATCTCAGCCACGGCTGGGAATCAGAGGGCTCCGGGCTGCCTGCAACCGCGGGGAGTCCAGAGCCCTTTAAATCTCAGCCGCGGCTGGGAATCGGAGGGCTCTGGGCTGCCCGCAGGGGCAGAGAGCCCAGAGCCCTTTGAATCCTAGCCGCGGCGGCTGGGATTTAAAGGGCTCAGGGCTCCCCGCGGCTGCCAGCAGCTCAGAGCCCTTTGAATCCCAGCCCCTGGCCGCTGATTGCCCCCTCCCCAGACCTCTGCCCCAACTGCCCCCCAGGACCCCCACCCCCTATCTAAGCACCACTGGTCCCTGTCCCCCGTTACCCACTCCCGAGACAACTGCCCCTTGGGACCCCAGCCCCTATCTAAGCCTCCCTTCTCCTTGTCCCCAACTGCCCCCTCCTGAGACCCCACCCAACTTCCCCCCATGACCCCACCCCCTACCTGTCCCCTGATAAACCTCCTAGACTCCCATGCCTATCCAATTGCTGCCTGTCCCCTGACTGCCCCTCCGAACCTCTGACCCATCCAACCCCCCCCTGCTCCTTGTCCTTTGACTGGCCCCTGGAACCCCCTACCCCTTCTCCAACCTTGTAATCTTGTGGCACTGACGCGTTGTAGCTTCATTTTATATCGGCTTACAGGGTGGGAGTGGGGGGGGCACCACCATTTTGGGCCCCACCAAAAATTATACAAAGCTGCCGCCTATGGCAGCAGCTGCTGTCTCAACTTCCTGATCCACTTAAAAAGACAATGCACTTAAGAGTGGGTCAGCTTACTTAAAGGGGCAGTGTGCATCTCTCTCTCTCCCACACACAAGGTGTGTGTCTGTCTCTGTCTGCTATGCTTCTCCCCTCTCCTCCATTCCTGCTGCCTCGTAGAGTGTGAGGCTACATTAACAACAATGTGTTAGCCCTTGAGGGCTCAGCTGAGTGCTAGTTCATCATTTAGCACAGGGGTTCTCAAACTGGGGGTTGAGACTCCTCTGGAGGTCACGAGGTTATTACATGGGGGTTGTGAGCTGTCAGCCTCCACCCCAAACCCTGCTTTGCCTCCAGCATTTATAATGGTGTTAAATATATAAAAAAGTATTTTTAATTTATGTTGGGGAGGGGGTTGCACTCAGAGGCTTGCTATGTGAAAGGAGTCACCAGTACAAAACTTTGAGAACCACTGATTTAGCAGTAAGGCATTCCCTGGGAAATATCCCACCCTCTTCCCCCCTCTAACTTTACCACTTCAACCAAGCTTCACAATCATCATAGTATATTAAATTGTTTTAAACGTATACTGTGTGTATATCTATATAATGTATAGGTTTTTGTCTGGTGAAAAAAATTTCCCTGGAACCTAACCTCCCCACCCGCCCCTTTACATTAATTCTTATGGGGAAATTGGATTCGCTTAACATCATCTTGCTTAAAGTCGCATTTTTCAGGAACATAACTACAACGTTAAGTGAGGAGTTACTGTACATGCTAACAGAGCCACAATTGGCAGTAATTTTTTTAAAATTTTGAGCATGGGTGTGGTTTGTGATTTGAATAATTCAAATATGCATGTGCATTGGACCTGGTGCCCAAAGGATCATGCAGATACACCTCTACCCTGATATAACGCGACCTGATATAACATGAATTTGGATAAAACGCAGTAAAGCGGCACTCCGGGGGGGAGGCGGGGCGCGGGGCTGCGCACTCCAGCGGATCAAAGCAAGTTCGATATAATGCGGTTTCACCTATAACACGGTAAGATTTTTTGGCTCCCGAGGACAGCGTTATATCGGGGTAGAGGTGTATATTAAATGGCTGCCTCTTCAACTGAGCAATATACAGGCACATGAAGTCCAATACTGGTCATTAGTTTGAGTATGAATGAATGAAAGGTTCCTTAGCAAATCTTAAGGCACAGTAACACAATTCTGGGGAATCTGACATTGTTTTAAGTACTCCTGTATTTGGCATCCTGTATAGCCAGCACACTGATGGCGTAATGTACTGTCCAGTTATAAAGTTTCATCAGTGCGTGGGGCCACAATAATAATTTGCTTGTCTATAATGCCTTTCTGCTGAGGATCTGAAAGTGCTTTTCAAACTAATTAAGCCTTTCAACATACTTGGCAGGCAGGGATTAGTATGTTCATTACAGACAGATCCATTTAAGCAAAGCTAGGTTAAGTGACTAGCACAAGACCAAGCCGTGAGTCAGTAGCAGTGCTTGGAAGCAAACTCAGGCATCCTGTTTCCCATCCTCATGCACAGATCACATTTCCTTGATGGTTTAATCCAGCATGCAGGCAGGCAGTAGCTCCCCAGACTGATGGAAAAAATGAACTAAGCATGCTGTAACTGAAATACATACATTGCTTCGCTGATGGTGCTGTATAGCTTATATATATGGGGGGAGATTTTCAAAAGCACATAAAAGATTTAGGAGCACAAGTCCCATTGACAGTCTCCCCCTATTTCTCTTAAGAATAGCATTCCTGTGCTGGGAATTAGTTACAGGGCTAGATTGCAGCTAGTTGTTCAAAAACCCTTGTGTCTAGGAAGCCAAGCGGAGTGGCAGTGTTAACCACTGCAGAAAAAAAATGGTTAAAGCTAATCAGAGTTTTACATTTAAATGTTTGTTCTTTTCTAAATGCTCCCAGCACAAACATGTCTTGTTACCACTTTGCAGCACTGAATTGAACAAACTGTAACTACCCCAGAGACGTTAGTAATTTTTGCTTCGCTACTTTTAGTGAGACAACCCCCCCCCCGCCCCACTCCTGGCAAACCAGCAATGAACTCCTCCTTTAAAGAATAATCACCATGCTACTTAGAGATTTACAGCGGGCTCATAGGAGAAGAGCTCTGATGTTATGGAGCCTCCATATAGTTCTGAAAGGCAAAGTGGAGAGTGAAAATGCCAGTTACAACTCTGCTTAGGTGTCTCTGTGCTAGCCTGTCCAGGAGGAGAGGGTGTGAGCACATTTCCAACCCTCTACTCCTATTACTACTAATAACCCAGAGGAGTAAAGCAAATGTGTAGAACTCCTTTGGCAGGCTACACAGCTGAGCAATCTTGTACTAAGGTACCAACTGGGCTGTCACACAAATATCTCGAGCTTACGCCTCCTTAAGCTGCTCCAGGCAGTGCTGGTTTTAAAAGGGGTGCATGGGAAACTGTTCTGGCCCCTCATACCAACATTCTCTGTCCCCTGGGGTTGTGGAGGGGTAATTACTAATACTCTCACCCCAATGGCTGCAGAGTGCCAATGCTATTACTAACACATAGGTTTAGAGTGTGGGTGCTGGTGGTGGCCTGTGAGCTACAGGCGGTCAGACTAGCTGATCTGGTGGTCCCTTCCGGCCTTAAACTCCATGGCTATATGTGTGGAAGAGGCAGAACAGTCTCCATGTGATTGTCCAGCCTTAGTGCCGGGTTAATTATCTGTGTTCCTCGGACATTCTGAGACCTGCTGGTGTTATCCTAGGGGCCAGACCCTCAGCTGACACAAATCAACGTTACTTCATTGAAATCAGTGTGGCTGTGCTGATTTATACCAGCTGTGGATCTAGCCATATGTATTGTACATTCTCTCTGCTTTTGGGGGCAGGGACCGTACTTCATTTGTCAACTGCCTCCCACAATGGGGCATGGTCCTTGTGGGGGCTGCTCTGCCCTATTTTAGTACAAATAATTGGACAGGAAGGCTCCTTTCTGCTACTCTGACATCGAGTAGAACCTTATTCTGCTTGTGGTCCCACTGACTTGCTGTGTTAGGGGCTAGCCAATGTAGGAATGCCAGACTGATTAGGACTGTAAGCTCTTCAGGGCAGGGATCGTCTTTTTGTTGTGTGTTCAAACAGCACCTTTCACAGTAGGGCCTTTCACCATTACCACAGGGCAAATAATAATCATTGATGAACCAATAGCATTGCTAAACTTATCTGAGAAAAATCCTAATGGTTTTACTATAGCACATTTTATATAATAGCTTAAAGATAAAAACAGTAATTTGTCTAGCATTACTACACTTATATTACTGTTTTAAAACCACAATTTTACTACAATCATTTCCTCCACACCTGGGGCTCTTAGATCTATAAAAGAGAGAGTGCTTATAAATCATAATAAAAACAATAAACCTTTCCCCTGTAAATCTCCTTTTTTTTTCTCCTCCTCTACCATAGTAACATTTTTTCCTAGTGTCATATGGTGTGTTATGCTTTTGAGCTTGCAAATTGTAAGATCAATCTGATAACTGCTTGGGTGCATGTTTAATTCATCTAAACATATGTGCAATATCTGCAGTTGTCCTCAAGTTCTTAATGAAAACTCCAGATGCAATTGGCCCTGATGTGCAGAAGTACCTGTTGTCTTTGTGCTTGCAGATTTAGATCTTGGTTGAACTTAACTAACAGGTGCATGATATTCTACATATTTCATGTGGTGCATATGGTGCTAACATTTCAAAAATGTAGCTCTTAATGTTTATGCCATGTTTACAGTGACTCAATGCAGTCTACCAGTAGCTTAAATTTGTAAAGACAAATTCTCTTTGGTCAGTTGCTTAGCAGAAAATAATTCCATAGACAGCTAAGTAAACTGGCAAACTATTTCTCCCTGCTCCCCCACCCCCACTATTCTCTTGAATTGGTTCAATGCCAACTTATCAGCAGAAAGTTAAAGTTGAGAAATTTTACTTTACTTTACTTTAAAAATCATATTCAGGGCTCAAATCTGGTGGTGATTGCGTCATCTTAAAAATACTAATATACATTATTTATAATAACTTGACACTGTAATGGAAACCTGGGGATAAGTTACATTTTGAGGAGTTTTTCACTAAAGAACTTGGAAATGTTAAGAGTCAGTTTTCATGTTACTATGCAGAATGTTTTCAAAATTATTGTGCTGAGTTTCTGACCTTATTTCTTCTTTAAAGAACTTCTTGCAAATCGATGTTCCGATGCAGGCATTGCATTTATCGAGTCCCAGGAAAGTCCGGCCAAAACTGTAGCTGGGTTTGACATGGGGCACAGAAGAAGGAAAAACCGCTGCTTCTAAGAAAGGACTCCAGCTCAGGGTCAAAAACTGAAGCAGTATCAATAAACCTAGAACATTAGAGCAAAGGTAATACATCCAGAGCCCCATCTATGGTACCTGCAAGCTCTGCCTTCTTTGATGCTATCCTACCCTTCACTCTTTGTGCTTTAGATGATCTCAGTTTGCAATTGTGAGTCTCTAAACACAGAGAGAGGGTCTTGGTCCATGAGAGCCAGAAACTGTCCCCATCCTGCCAGCTGGTTGGTGGTTCTATAAGTTTGTGTTCTGGGTGGGAAAGAATATGGTGTGTGTGGGGGTGAGGAAATGCATGGAGGATGCAGATAACTTGGGTTGCCATAGTTACCTTTCCTCTGCTTGGTGCAGCTGTTTCAGGCCCCGACGCCCCACCCATCACCACATTAGAAAATAACAACAAGAAGTTCTCATCTGTACATTATGCAGACAAATGAAGGATATCCGTAGGGTATACAAAGGACACTTACATCGGAACTGCCTCAGCTGGAACAACAGTGCACCAGAGGCATGAATTTTAACGTGAGCAAAAAGTTTAAACATTATGTTTTGTTCATTGAGTGTGTGCGCATGGGGAAGGCACACATCAAAGGCCGTTGCTGAGTTCTAGATTGTGTCATTTCTTACAAATCCACTCCGCTCACCTCTCCCCTTCTAACAGTGGAGCTTGAATGGGGGTTGAACAGAAGAATTGCTCTTTTATTGTTTCTCATTAATTGAAAATCTGCAACCTGGTAATCTTTTAAACGACACAAACTGCCCTAGAAGTGAATGTTTTGTGGTAAGTAGGATAGATGCTTTTGAAAATGTTACTCCTTTTTTTTTAAAATTGCCCTAGATCCTCAAAGGGATCTAGGCACCTAACTCCCATTTGAAAAAGGGCCTAAGTTCCTAAGTCACATAGGGTATGTCTACACTTCAATTAAACACAGGTGGCTGGCCCGTGTCAGCTGATTCAGGCTTGTGGGGCTCATGCTGTGGGGCTATAAAATTGCAGTGTAGACATTTGGGATTGGCCTGGAGCCCAAGCACTGGGACTCTGCAAGAGGGAGGTTCCCAGAGCCCAGGCTCCAGCCCAAGACCAAACATCTACATTGCAATTTTATGGCCCCACAGTCTGAGGCCCATGAGCCTGAACCAGCTGACAAGGGCCAGCTGCCGGTGTTTAATTATAGTGCAGACATACCCCTAGATTGTCAATGAGACTTAAGCTCTTAAGTGCCTAATTCAGTTAGATGCTTTTGGAAATTTTACCCATAGCCTCACCCAAAATGGAGAAAGACCAGGGGAAAATTTGGGAACTGGCAATGGTTTTAAAATGCAATTATACTGACTACTCCCGTTTTATCCAAAACCCTATTATCCAAACCACCGCATTATCCGAATTCCTGGCTTGTCCCCCAGAATGAGATAGGTACAAGCCGCAGCTTGTACCTCATGCTGGGGGACAACCCAGGGATTCGGATAATGCAGAGACGCCTGGCCAGAATTGCAAGGAAGGAACCCCTGGCTGTGGGGGAGGCCACCCAACTGCTAAACGGCTCCTGCCCCCTGAAGTATCTGAAGTCACGATTATCCAAATGAAATCTGTCTCCCGCACGCTTTTCTGATGATTGGGCGGACACTGTAATTCATATTACATACAGTGAGCTATATTACAATAATGCTATTGAAGTTTACTCCACTGCTCAGCTTTTCCCACTGCTAGAACTTTACTTCTTTGCCACTTACAGAAAACAGTCCCTTTCACTCCTTCCGGGCAATACCTCTTCAGTGGTACATTGGTCCCGTAGCATCGCTCCTTAACCAGCTTTTCCCCATGCTATATACATTAAATCCCGTCTTTGTCTTTCATCCTCTAGTTCCTTTTATCATTTTAGTTGCTTGTCTTTGAACCCTAAGTTGTCACTGTCCTTTTGACAGTAGAGACTCAAAATTCTTGACTCCTTGGCATGTGCTTTAACCCAGAAACCATTTAGTCTGTGGGAACAGAGAGGACTTCATTCCCCAGGGCTGTCAGTTTGGCCTTTTCTGCAAGCACTATATTCATTTACATTTATTAAGTTAAAATATCTATACACTAATAATATTTCTCTTCTGTGGCCGACTACATTGATATTTGTATTGCTTTTGCATTATTGCCTAGGTTAGGAATACAGAGAGCAAAGATTATTTTTGCAAAGTAATATTACACGTATATGTTCTTTACTACTGCATACTACAGTTGCATCACTTTGCAGTGTCATAAAAGCATGAATTCTTTGACTGTGGGAATGGGAAGAATACATCTGCCAACTTGCTACTGCCATTTTGCATTTACTTCTTGGATTTGAGCCCCTTACGCTGCTTTTAAATTTCCGTGGGGTTTTTTGTTCAGACTCGTGCTGTACTCGAATGGAGACAATGTGAAGAGGCATCATTAAATTATGCTGACAAAACTGAAAAGGAAACTTTTTAAATTCCCGCTTACTCAGGGTAGCTGTAGAATGGCAGCCAGGAATCTCTAGCTCCCCAAAATTCCCTGAAGAGAAATCTCCCTTTTTCAAGATGTAGGAAATGTCAAACACGCTCTTTTTCAGTAATTTGATACTTCAGGTATTGCAATACTTTGATTTAAAGTCAGTCTCCAGGGATATTTTTAAATGGTTCGCATTAGGTCTGATGGTCAGAGGGGCTGTGCACTCTCATCTCCCATGGACTTCAGTTGCAGCTCCAGGAACCGAATTCTGCAGATCTGGCCTCGTAACTTTACATTGCCACCACACAACCTGGCCAGACACGTTACATCATAAAATTAACTAAACAAGTGCAAATGCTCCACTGAGTCAGTGGAAAGTCTCATTAAATTAAACATGATAATGAAACTCCAGACAAATCCAAATGCCTGGGTGACAGTATCAAAGTCACACTGAAACGACAGAGGGAATTGTCGGCCCTGCTGCACCCTTTTTGTGTCACTCAGATGCTGCAAAGGGAGCAGAAACCTCCTCCAGCTCCCTCATTGGGGACAACCTCCTTAGCATGGAGGAGTCCCCACAGAGTCAGCGGAATAGCTCCTGTGCTGCCCGTCAGCCCCTGTGCAGGGAGAGAAGCTTATGGGGCAGTGAGGGTGAGGGGAGCCGCTGGAGCACAGTGTAACCTAGCAGTCCCCAGGCTGCTCTAAGCTCTACTGTGGTAGAGCATCACTGAACTCTAATTGGGTCCCTGACTGACTGCTCGGTGGAGGCTGGGTGCAGCAGAGACTCTGCCCTACAATGCTGTGTCTTCCCTGGGGTGGTGGGCAAGAAAGGAGTAAAACAATATGGTGTTGAATGGTTTGGTGCACATGTTAGCACTGACCATTTCAGTTTGTTTTTAGCGGTGTGCCCAGTCTGGCAGCTCTTTGTGTATGTCAATCAGCAGGGAATGCAGTGTGATGACAGCCCTGGAGAGAATGTGAATGGTGACTGCGCTTTGTGAACATCGTCCCTCTTTCTTTCCTGTGCGATTTCATCTCAGAGCTGAGTTTTGCATTTGTTCCTTTACTGAATGCTGGGACAGGTACAATCCACTAGTGTCATCCTTTACTCAGCTGTTATCAGTACGTATTGCAGCAGCCCAGGGCATGGTCTGACCTGCCATCACCAAGTTACATTTTATACGGGAATTCACATCTTCCAAGTACTACAAGCACTAATTTATCATCTCAGCACCCATGGCAGACAAGTAACTATTCCTCCAGACCCCACCTTCCCAAATACCAAAAAATACCAGAGGAGCCCTACAGGCTGTCTTGAAGATCAATAGATTCAGGCTGTTTTGAACTGAGATGTGGCCCATACAGGGTGACTGGATAGCAAGTGTGAAAAATCAGGATGGGGGTGGGGGAGGGTAATAGGAACCTATATAAGAAAAAGCCCCAAATATCGTGAGTGTCCCTATAAAATCGAGACATCTGGTCACCCTACGCTCATAGTGGAGGGGCCCTCATGGTGTCAGGAATCCCAGGTCTGTTCTATCAAAGTGACCCTGGCTTGAGTGTCATTCGACCCTGCTGCTTTCCGTAGCTCAAGAACCGTGGCAGATAAATGTTCTTCATTTCATCTGTGAATTGGAAATGAAGGTGCATAGCAGGAAATAGACACATCCCCACCTGCTCTTCATAAACCGCTTGTAAGTAAGGATGGACGATACAAGTTCAGAGTAATGAAGGAGGTTGCCTTCCCATACCACAATCCCTCTCCTTCCAAACAGGAGCAAACACCCGATCCTTTGATCAGATCAATCAATTATATTTCTAGGAAGACCACTAGCCTACTATCTCAGTGCCAAGTGACCTGTTATTGAGGCTAGCTCAGTAGGTCTCAAACTTCTGTACTGGTGACCCCTTTCACACAGCAAGCCTCTGAGTGCAACCTCCCCCCCCTTATAAATTAAAAACACTTTTTAATATATTTAACGCCATTATAAATGCTGGAGGCAAAGGGGGTTTGGGGTGGAGGCTGACAGCTTGTGACCCCCCATGTAATAACCTTGTGACCCCCTGAGAGGTCCTGACCTGTACTTCTCCTGTAGTTCTCTTCCAAGGCCAAAACATATGACAGCAGTACTGCAGTATCAGCAGAGGACTGGCTTGTTGGGCAACGTAAGATTCACCTGGTGGGCTACAACGTTGCTGCATCTCCTGCAACATTCATGTATCAAAAACCAAATAAATATAAAGCTGGAGCGTTGCTGTTGGGTAGTGAGGTGCTGCTCTGGGCCCACTGCCCTGCCTGTGTCCACACCTCCTTCACCCACCTTACCACCTGTGCCTTGCTGCCTGAATGACCACTGCAAGGCCTTGGGGGATGAAAGGGCAAATCCATTGCAAGTATGTCGGTCAGGGCTGGGGTTGCCACCAGTCCCTTATTACAGGGACCTTTTTTTCAACAAGAGCGGGAGTTGGTGAGTGCTGCAAAAAGTAGCAAGAAATGCCCCTGGGGAACGTAGGTGAGTACTGCTTAATAATAATAATGATAATATCAGGAGGAGGGGTGTGGCGGAGGTGTTAAGAAAACAGTCCCTTATTTTTGGAATGCTGTGCAATGTGGGCAGTGCTCAGGGCAGAGTCTGGCATGATATGATGATTCTAAAAGTGCTTTCAGTAGTAATCAGCTCCAAGATAGCAAAGTGCTACCAAGTGACCAGTACAGACAGAGGTGAAAGTAAGCCGGTCCGGTCCAAAACCAGCAGCGGGCTGCGGGCAGCCCAGAGCCCTTTGAATCCCGGCCGTAGCTCTGGTGGCCAGGCAGGGGCCGGGATTTAAAGGGCTCAGAGCTCCCCACGGCTGCAGGCAGCCAAGAGCCCTTTGAATCCTGGCTGCAGCTCTGGCGGGCTGGGGCCAGGCTTTAAAGGGCTCGGGGCTCCCCTCAGCGGCAGGAGCTCTGGGCCCTTTAAATCCCTACCCCAGCCCTGCAAAGCTCAGGGTTCCCCCCAGCTGCCGGAGCCCCGGGCCCTTTAATTTGCCCCTGAGCCCCAGGGGGCTCCCAGCCACCTCTGCAGCTGGGAGCCCCGGGTTGATTTAAAGGCCCTGGGTCTCCCAGCCACAGCCGGTGCCCCAGGGCTTTTAAATCTTGAGAGGCCACGCCTCTTCCGGATGAGGCCACGCCCCCTTCAGGACTCCGGCAGTACCGGTAAGTTCTGTAAGTTACTTTCACCCCTGAGTACCACTCAATGTCAGACTGCTTCACACTTCATTTGTGATTCAGGCATGATGTATGGGTTAATAATTAGAGCTGCTTGACAATTTTTTTGAGTTTGTCAATGAAAAATGGCTTTTTGAGTGCTATGAAAATGGGAACATTTTGAATGCTATAAACATTTTTAATGAAAATTTTCTTCAAATTTTTTTGACTGTGTTTCTAAATGAATTGATTTGAAGCAAATAAATTTGTTCTAATTTGCACTGAAATAAAAAAAAGTTTTACATTTTTTGTCATCCCTTCCCCCAGTATTTCTTTTCACTTTTTCCCCCATAAAAGGGAGGGGAAAAGATGAAAGGGAGAGTGAGGAGAGGAAAACAACCCAAAAAGGAAAAGAGAGAGGAGAGTGGAGGGGAAATCCAAAAATGAAAAATGTGAAATTCAGAACAGTTTTTTTCATTTTGAATCACTGAGTGGGAAAATCAGACAAATCCACAAAACATTTCCAACAGAGCAAAAAATTCTTCATTTTTGTTTTAAAAAAATGTCAGGAAATATTTTTTGTTGTTTGTTTGGCCATTTTTCTGCATAATTCCTCAACGGTATTAATAACCTGAGGGAAACAAGATGACAATAGTTGTTGTTCTGTATCTCCTGGGGATTTGACACACCATATCCTGTCATTCCTCCTTCAGCTTATCTTGACATCCAGCTGCTTCTGCTGCTGAAGGGGAAACCTGCTGTTTTGAACTCCTCTGCTGGAAGACAGCTAAAGGAAGAAGTCAGATGCTGGGGACATTGTGTGGCCAATGAGGGCCAATTTTAGTCTGCAGGAGACTGAAAGACTGGTACAAAAGGCCACCAAAGACTCTCAGCTACTGTTTTGGCTGCAGCTTCCAAAGGAGAGCCTGCCAAGAGGCTTAAAGTGTGGAACTGGATCCTGCATTTGCCGACGTCAGTGCCCTTAGAGACTGAAAGTGGGATATAGGGATCTCAGGCCCAGGGGACAGTGGAAAAGGATAGTGAAAAGAAAGTTGGCAGAACATCCGACAGCTGTTCAAGCAACTGTTAGGGAGTCAATGCAACCACTTATGCACTCAGGCTTACTGGTAACTACCAGTCCTTGAACAAGCCATACAAGGTAAGAGGCAGAGAGATGATATATTGAAAGAAAAACTCAGTTTAGCATCAAGGGAAATTTGCAATACCAGTGGGCAATAGGCTGTTCACAAACAACAACAGCACGTATTCTAGTGAACCAGACATTTAACAGTGCAGTTATTCGTTTGTAATTATAGTTATAGACATCTTGTAAGTATACATGATCACAGTTGAAACAACTGCATACACATGGATTAATTCATTGAACAGTGTTATGACAAGGCAGCTAACAAATCACTGGATCCCTTCCCAAGCGAAAATATATTTTAAAAAAAAAAAAAACCCTTCAAGATAAAACAAGAAGCATGTTCCCTGCATAATATTCCAGGGGAAAAGATGTTCCCACAATGTTTTTCTTGGAACTATAGGATCAACTCTGTGTCCCAACAGTTCAAAGGATTAAAAAGAAAAAATGGAGCCTTGGTTTTTTGGCATCCGAACTTCAGATTTTATTTCAAAGTCATCCTTAAGGCAGAAGCAGGGCAAAACAAATGCGCCCCCCTAACGTGAAAATAGTATAGTGGGGAAGCCCCATGACAACCAGGCCAGTTAATGGAATAGAACTGTTACAAGAATGCATTTCTTGTTGGAAACTGGGCTACATATAGGCTACTACATGCAGAACTAAAAGGAAGCCTTCTAAAGCAATGACTTGTGAAAGGAACAAACTATAATAAAAATGCGATAAAATAAGATCCTTAACCTTGTGACAGGAACACTGAACTTTGTTGAGTCATTTAGGCTCCAGATGTGAGCTATCTAATATCTGCCAGATTGTAAATCTCTGTTTAGTTTTTTTGTGGGGGAGGGTTAACCCACAATTATCATTGACTGCCATCTGTCTGTGAATGCAAGGGGACGCCTGGTGGTGTCTGAGGTGAGAGAGAAGAATTAGTGAGAAGAAAGCTACTCTGACTTATCCCAGAAGACTGGCCCGGTGCCTAGCTGAGGGCTGGAGGAGTTCAAAAGTGAGCTTTCACCCCAGATTTGCACTCCAGATAGCACTGTGTGTTCCTGCACTGTACCAAAGGATCAGGCTCTATGTTGCTGCATGCTTTTAGCATTGTCACCTGATGTTTACCAGTAACTCTGAGGAGGCCCCTTTTCCAGATGCAATGACTAGTCTTGATGATCATTCATGAGTTCCCATCGGTGCAGAACCAGAGTCGATGTACACTTGTATCTAGTGTAAACAAAAATATCCTGAAATTTGGCTTATTTGAAAAGTGTAATAATTGGATGTGGAAATCTATGTGGATACTAAATGCATCTATTTTCTTTTATATCTTTCACATCTCTCCCAGAACCTGAGATCTGTTCTCTCAGAATGTATTCCTTGCACTCACTGAGATCATTGCACAAATGCTAAGGCAAAGCATTTAAACATATGCTTAAAGTTAAGCAAGTGCATAAGTGCCATTGGCTTCAATGGGGGACTTATACACATGCTTACATGCTTTGCTAAATCAGGGTCTAAATCTCTAGACCAAGATTTTCAAAACAGGTGATTAAAGTTAGGCTCCTGCATCTGACAACTGAAATTAGATCAAAGTATTACAGCCCATGGGAGACCAGACTCTTATGTGCCACAGGCAGATAATAGGAGGCACTGAGTTGCACCAAGACCCCCACAATGGCAGGGAAATAATTGAGATATGCCCAGATAATTCTGGCAAGTGACCCACATCGTGGAGAGAAAGGTGGAACCGCCTCCCCCACCCCACCCAAGGTCACTGCCAATCTGACATGAGAGAAAATTCCTATTGTGACCCCACATACAGATAAACTGTACTGTGAAGTTTTTTGGATCAACTAGTATTCCCACTAGGAGCTTATGCATGGAGGATGAAATCCTGGCCCCACTGAAGTCAGTGACAAAACACTCAAATCAGTGGCACCAGGATTTCACCCAGATGATTTTAGATCTCCGCAATCCCCTGTAATGCCATGTGGAAGACTCTTTCTTACAGCTTTTCTGCTCGCTGTAGTCTGCTCTAATTGCCCTAAAGTGACAAGTAGTCACTTGACTTTCTCAATGGAAGAAAAAGTCAAGTAGTTTTGGGGACAACACCCTGGGTTCTTTTAAAGAATACTACTACTGACAGAAGGCATTTGGCAGGTATGGTGGATGATGTTTTCGGTGGCAGTTAGGGATCTGCTAGTGGGTTCCTCAGCTCAAATTTCAGGAGAGCTATTTAATTCTTTTGTAAATTAGAATGTTAAACATTTTTATTGCAATTTACTTTTCTTCCTGCAGTCAGGTTGCCTTACTGTTTCTCATCATGCCTACAGTAACAACAGTATCTAGTTAACATCCTGACTCAGGGTAAATAAAGCAACCTGATTTTTTGCCACCAAGAGACATGAAAAACAGTATAAATAAAATAAAAAAAAAACCTCTCTTTTTTCTAAAATAGCCTTTCTGTGAAACGTAGCATAAGTGAAATATGCGGTGGCGTATTGCGGTAAAATGTTTCTATTGGCTGTTCTTTGGGATAGTCTGCATAATTCACCCCAGGTTCCACCATCCCATGAGTAGTGTTGTCTTCTGCCAATAAAAACTTTACATCATGCCTTAACATGCCCTGCATATATTAAACAGGGTATGTTGTGAAGCACTGACACTCCGTGACAGGTGCGCTGTAAATCAATAAATAAATTAGAAAAAGTTCACATGTCCCCACATCTGACTTTGAATAGGTTTTCAGCCAAAATTTCACTGATATTTGACCCAGGATGAATAATTTTCCAAATACCCACAAGAAGCCAAATAGGAGGAGGTACCATTTCCTCCAGTTGAGCTACTTTGCAGCATGGCCAGCTTGCTTATTATTTCTGTCTGAATCCTCATGGTTCATTCATCCCAAGAAAATAAACAAACCTTCCCCTTCCTTGTGCAGCACTTTCACTCCTGCTTCCTTCCACCTCTGCTCTCTTCTGCTGCTATCTCCATTCTCCCTCTTCCCACTGGGAAATGCAATCACAACACAACAGCCTGAACCTTGGGCTGGCATCAGTGGGACTAATTGCAGAAGGGCCCCACCTGCCTGGATCCCGTTGTAGGACTGGGTTTTGGAGGCATATGACTGACCAACTTGAGAACACTGTGGCCTCTCGTGTCCTGGATCCCAGTGGTGATCAAGTGATAGAACACAAAGGTTGATCCTTGTTTTCACTCTCGGCGGTTGGGTTTTGGCTGCTGCTGGCATCAGCGAGAATCAGAAAGTGAAACTAAAGTCGGGGTTAATGTCTTTACAATATCATATTTTGAAACCTTTGCCTTGTTTTCACTGGTCTTACATCCATTTCCATGGAAATGGGAGCAGGACAAGCCAAACAGCCCTAGAGCCAATTTCAGTTGCTGGCTTCCAGTTCTTGCTTCTGGTTCCAGGGATGCCAAATCAGCAAAAACAAGGCAACTGTTTTAAAATGCTCCCGTTTTAGATGATTGTCCTTATTTAACCTTCATCGGAAAGTCTTCTGGTAGGAACGGCCAGTCAGCAAGCACCAGTGACAACTCTCACTGGCTGTGTTCAGCCTATGGAAATCTGCCAAGACTGGACTTACAAGCCAGCTGTAGATTTTAGGAGCCTTTTGTAACATTCCCCAGTGATGCCAAAATCACAAGCTTGCTCCTCTCTTCCAAAATCTTGATATTTTTTTTAAAAAGTTTATAGTGGGTTTTTTTTTCAGGCTATCTTTTGATTTTTGAGCTCCCCTGCCCCTCCCCAGTACATTTGTGTGATAATTGGAGTCACCCACACTCCCAAATGTATCAGGTAAGGGGATTTTGGGCCCTGCTGCAGGAGCTCTCACTCCCACATCTGCCTGCCCCCTGCCCAGCTGTTAATCCTTCCCCCCATCAGTTGTCCCCATCCAGCGCCCACCATCAGTTCGGCTCCCCCAGTCTTCCCATCAGTCCCCACTTCAATTTAACCCTCAACCAGCCTCTCCCCTGCTCCTCCTGGGCTTCTTCACCCTCCTCCCCCAGGCCTGAGGGGGGGGGGTCCAGTGCTGTTCCTTCTCCCCATTTTAGCCTAGGAGGGGAGCTGCAGGGACTCCCCGGCTCCCCTTTGCCTTTCCCAGGCTGGGTACTCCAGGGGGCAGGAGCAGAGGTAATAGCCTGTCCGTGTTTCTCACAGGAGGAGGAGGAGGGAGCAGAGCTGTGTTGAGCTGCTGGGCTCCTTGCTCCCTTCTTGGCCTCTCCTGCTGTGAGAATGGCAGGCGGAGGGGGAGAATTTCTGCCAGCTTCCTTCCGGTGGGGCTGAACTTTGCAAGAGGGCTGGAGCTACTCGCAGCAGAGTGAGACAAGCTCCCAAACCCTCTGAGTGACAGCCAGGCATTTGGCTGGGAGGGAGGAAAAGAGGGAGGGGGAATCCCTGTATTCCTCTTGTGGGGAGGGAAGGGCAGGTAGGTTTTTATTTGCTTGGATGGGCACAATGATTTTTTTTGAGGGAAAACTGACTAACAAATTCTGCTCTGTAGGGTCACGCCAGTTATTTGCCCCTTTAGAATCTTGATCCCATCAGGCCCCCCCCGGGGGTTCTGAAAGCCCCAACATCTGAACTAGAGCTGGCTGAAAAACTGGTGGTGGTGGCGGCGAATTCAGGATGATTTTTCAAAATTTTCCCTCCCCCGCGCCCCTACTTTTGCAATTCAGAACTTCACTGATTTTTGCTTACAATGGACTAATAGCTCTGCTGTTGGTAGGAAAATGTGTAAAAACATTAGCAAAAATGTTATAAACAATTTTTTTGTTAATTTCAAAATGGGAAATTATGTCAAAATCTGATGATTTCTGAGCAATTCTAGTAGAAACCTATTTTAAAGAAAGGAACCAGCTTTCCCTTAACCATGGAGACACGGATGTGGGAGAAAATCATGGGGGCAGGAAGGAGCTGTACTTTGCGGGAATGTGTATGCGGGGGAAGCAATGCAACTCCCTTCCTCAGTGCTGACTATCTTTTTGAGCTGCTCATAGGTTGGATCATGTCCAGAGTCCCGCCAGTTAACTGCATGCTCCCCTAGCATGTCTTTAACTGTCTGCAAACCTCTCTATCTCCACCCCACCCCCCCGAGTCGCCCCTGGCAGAGGATCACATCACGGGTCCTCTACAGGCCCTTTTCTAGCATTGTAGCACTGGATACCAGAAGTCTCAGATATTTAAAAAACAAAAAACAAACCAACCAAACCCCAAACTGCTGTCATGTCGTAAAAAATAAAGGTTATAACAAATGAGGCTTAAAACTTCACTCGCATTATTCTACTATTAATATCATCCTTTTTTTAAAATAACACAAGCTCTGATCCTGCAAAGTTTTACACATACGGTCTTAACTTGATGCCCTGAAAGCAGTCTCCTTGACTTTAATGGCATTACTCACAGGGCATCAAGTTAAGCATGTGTGTGTAAAACTTTGCAGAATCAGGGCTGCAGTGTTCAGCTGTTCAGTCATCAGAAACATCCCCATTTTGAGATGGCTTCCTGTTGACATTCTTTGACAGAGGTCCCCAAATCATCATTACCTTTATGAAAATGTCCCAAAGACTTCTTTTTAAAAAAAATACATCTTTGCCTGCATGTGACAATGTTTTAAAATTCAAGGACCTCAATCTTTTTTGCATTAATAGACTTTTGCTGCTGTTGACTGATTAGTTTTTAGTTATTCAGTAGAACCTCAGAGTTACGAACTGACCAGTCAACGACTCACCTCATTTGGAACGGAAGCATGCAATCAGGCTGGGGGGTCAAAGGGTGGGAAGCAAATGCAGCACAGTACTGTGTTAAACTGCTAAACAAAAAAAAGGGAAAGCAGCATTTTTCTTCTGCATAGTGAAGTTTCAAAGCTGTATGGAGTCAATGTTCAGTTGTAAACTTTTGAAAGAACAACCATAACGTTTTGTTGAGAGTTACGAACATTTCAGAGTTACAAACAACCTCCATTCCCGAGGTGTTCGCAACTCTGAGGTTCTATGGTACTGGAAGGATTCCATTCCTGCTTTAAGTTAGAATTCCAGTGCAGCCTTAACTGTGGTGCCGCCATCACATTTTCCAGTGCAGAGACTTAATCTCTATTTGAACTAAGGTAAAATAATGTTTCAAGAAAGCAACAGCATGAATTTTAAAGAGGGTTGAGGGATCCACCATTCCCCCAAGTATGTTTATAATTAAAAACCCTGTGTCGTTTCTGCCCCTCCATTGTAGACTCTGTCAAATAATTTAGACTTGTAACTGTGTCTCAGGCTGTCTCTGTTCCTAACTCTTGGAAAAACCAAAACATATGGACAACTTTTAAATATGTTTTTGACATTCAGTGGCTAACAATAGAAGGAGTTTAAAAGGAGCGATCTGCCTGACTTTTCTGTAAACAGCTCCTAGCTCCGTAGCATGACTCAAGGGAGCATGAGGAAAAGCTACATGATGTAGCTCTACAATTTTATGGCAGGGTCTGACTTGTGAGCCTCACAGCAAAATGACACGCCTGCACTTGCTGAGAGTTTCCCAACATTTGCAAAGCAGCCTAAAAGCTTTTGATTCATCAGGACATTCACTGGCGTGCTGACAGAATGGACCTTCGCTTTCTAATATCATACCTTAGGGTACCTCAACTGTACTGAACATGCAGTCCCATTGACATCAATGAGATTTATGCACAGGGATGCAGGGCATAGTCTGACAGCAAGACAGCCATTACTAAAAGTGTGAGTAAGCTAACAACGGTGCCAAACCTCAGCCTTTCCTTCAAATCAAACTCAACGCTTCCTATGGGTCACATCAGAACCAAATTTCTCTCTTCTAACCGCCAGCCACATGCAGCCCCATACCTGCGTTGATCTTTTGTGAGGTCTGATTCTTTCTGTTGTGACTGATCTGCTGCTCTAGTCAAATTTAGCATGCTCCAAGGCTTCCTGGGCAGCTTATCAAGCAGGTGCTTGGGGCGGCAACTTGGGAGTGGGGCGGCACTTTTAGGTATTCGGCGGCAATTCGGCGGAGGGTCCCTCGCTCCCAATTGGAGCGAAGGACCTCCCGCTGAATTGCCGCAGATCATGATCACGGGTTTGTTTGGTTTTTTTTTTTTTGGCTGCTTGGGGCGGCAAAACCCCTGGAGCCGGCCCTGTTCCCGGGGACCACAGTGGAGCTAGGAGGGGTGTGTTCTATTATATAGGCCACAGGACAAGGAGTTTGGAGACCAGGGGTCTATTGCTGGCTCTGCAATGGAGCCACTGTGTGACCTTGGGCCAGTCGTTTAATATCGCCAGCCTCTCTTATCTCCTGCTCTTGATCTGTTTTATTTAGACAGTAAGCTCTGTGGGGCAAACATTTTCTCTCACACGTGCTTGTACGGCACCTAGCCCAGTGGGGCCCCAATCCCAGCTGAGACTGCTTAGTACGAGTGTAATGCGAATGAATAATAGTAATGCACAATAACACACATGTGTCTGAGGAAGCTGCGTGGACTCTGTCCAAATCAACCGTGACTGAAATCTGAGCTTCATCCAGGACCTCGTCAGTAGAACTTTCTCTGAGAACTGCCTGTAGGAAAGAAAGTTTTTGTGATTTTTCTCTTTTCTGTCTGGATACCTGCAGATTTTTCAGACTACTGCTGAGGTGTATTTTGTGTATTAGCCTGGTTCACTGGCTTAGTCACAGGATAAAAGGACCACATGGTTTTTCTCCTGTGTCCCTGACTGGATGAGGCTATCCTGTGTGTGGCTATGTGGCAGGGAGGGCTGCTCTGTAGCACCTCCTGCAGGGCCAAATGTGACACTGCAGCCTTAGTCTTCTTGGTAACCTGGTCTGGGTGGGTTTTCCTGAGTAGGGGATGTCAGGATGTCGATGCCATAGGCTGTAGACTCCATCACAGGCTGATATTATCAACTTGCCCAGGATTAATTTTTCATTATATGTACTAATGATTTTTATTCTACATTTTTTTCTGCTTAAAAAATTAGACTGTACTTTTCAAAGCACAGATGGAGTTGAAAATACCATAATCACAGAACAGGATACATTGTCCATGTGTGAGTAAATTAGACTTTTTCCAGGAAGCTGTTAAATGCATTATTTAGCATTTACAAAGAAAGTGATAATTAGAAAATATGCAAAGGAGGTTTTATTCCTGTAATTATTTTCAAAGCTGGAAGTTCCCACATGGTCAATGCTGGATTAAAGAATTGTGGGGCTCTTCCTTAAACTACATAGAGCATGTGATACAGTCTGTAAATATAAGAACTCTATTATTATTGGAGTTAGATCTTTCTCAGTAGAAAACACTGAAGCACCACTGACAGGGAAAAGATTCTGTGTTCTTATGCCAGAAGCTGGGAATGAGCGACGGGGGATGGCTCACTCGATGATTACCTGTTCTGTTCATTTCCTCTGGGGCACCAGGCATAGGCGGCAACTTTCTCCGGCACCGGTGGGTGCCCGTGTCCCCTGGCCCCGCCCCAACTCCACCCCATCCCCACCCTGGCCCCGCCTCCACTCCAACCCCACCCCCACAGTCCCCGCCCAAACTCCATCCCCTCCCTGCCCCTATTGGATCCCTTCCCCAAATCCCCGGCCCCGCCTCTTCCCCCAACGCACCGCATCCCCCTCCTCCCCCTCTCTTCCTTCCCCGCAAATCAGCTGTTTTGCAGTGCAAGCACTAGGAGGGATGGGGGAGAAGCAGGATGCGGCGACGCGCTCGCGGAGAGGTGGAGGTGAGCTGGAGCAGGGTCCGGGGTGGGGCCATGGGGAGCTGCTGGTGGGTGCTGAGCACCCACCGAGTCAGCGCCTATGACACCTGGCATTGGCCACTGTCAGAAGACAGGATACTGGGCTAGATGGACTTTTGGTCTGACCTAGTGTGGCCATTCTTATGTTCTTATTGTATTTTGAGTATGGGAGAGTACAAGCAGAGTCTGAGTATAAGAATAAAAGTTGTATAAGCCCCAGTGAGTGAGAAAAAGCATTACAGTATTCTGAAATGGAAGAAAACGTGTTTGTGTTTTGGGTTTTTTTTGGTTAACGTTACAACCACAGTTCTCAATTTTTTCCTGTTTTTTAGTTCACATTGTTACATTTTTTTCAGCAAACATGATTATTTTTTATAGAATGCTTCAGAACATAACATATACCTTGTGTACTTAATTTAAATTGGGTTATTCAATTTTCAAATAAATCATTAAATCCAAACGATTAAAATGGACACATTAATAAACAACAAAGAATGGCTTTAATTACAGTTCTACAGAGGCATCTTCCATGACTGAAGGCTAGTAGAATACTCTGATTATGACATTAAGTCCAGGTTTTGCATTAAGGCACTCTCCTGTAAGGCAAGGCACTAGGTTCTGGACTGCCTCATCATTGAGCTTTTAATTCTGCTTATCTGCGAGAATGACTGTTCTGCCTCAGCATTTGTGACTGTAAATTTAGGCAAATCTGAAGAGGGATGTCCACATTGGTGACTTTTCAACTACTTTAATTGGTTCACTGATGATTTGCCCTCTTCATTTTTTTTTTTGCAAATGAACAAAACTTTTCAAACTCCTCTTCAAAGTTGCTTCAAGATCAGATAGATATCTAGAGCAGAGGTGAGCTTACATACATGTTCCTGAGAGCGATCTCTTTTTTTGCTGCTCCTTTCAAAGATAATCTGTTTTATATTTACTAACTCGGGATAGGGCCTATTCTGAATTTTATTAGCTTTCAAAGAGACCTTTCATACATGACTTTAATTAAGGGCTATTTGTGATAATTCCCAATGCACTAGTGCCTTTTACTGGTGGCACTGGTACCTTTTGAGTATGTATTTCTTAATAAATTCATTTAGTTTTTCTGTGCAGGAGCTTCCCTTTTCTTTTTCTATTATTTGCTGCCCTCTAGATCACAATTTCTTTGCATGTGCTTTTCTAATATGCTCTTAGGACAATTGGTGCTGCATAAAGCCTTCTAGGAGCAGCTCTTAATAATGAAGGAATGAAAACAAAATAATTTGGATATGTGTCTTGAAGACACATCTTGTACAAGTGATCATGACATTCTTTGCTTTCCCTCATAATGTGTAGCATTAAAGCATCATTTTTTAAGTTCTGATTTGCATTTTTCTGCCTTTTCCAGGTTTCTCTATGGCTGTCATTACGAGATGTAATTGGTGCAAACAAAAAGAGTGCAAATTTTGTCCCTTTTTTGGTTGTTGAAATTTTAAAGTTTCAACAAAAGTTGTTAAATCTTTGCATTTCAAAGTTTTTTGACCAGCTGGTCAGAACATGGGATGACATTTTTTGCACAAATTTTCATTAAAAATTTCAGTTAGCTTTTCTACCCAGATTGAAAACTGGCAACATATTTAATCAAATTTTGAAAGCTTTTGCCCATCTATAGCGTTAAGAAGTAAATTGCTAAATCAGTGGTTCTCAAACCATTTACACTGGCGATCCCTTTTCACGTAGCAAGCCTTTGAATGCCCTCTCCCCCCCACCCCCAAATTAAGAACACAATTTTTATATTTAACACTATTTGAAAGTGATATTTGTATGTTTGTTAATATCACTTTTCACAGCAGATTTACTAGCTAGCTGGAAGGCATGTCCTAGCAACCCTCACGGAGTAATCTTATGTGATCCCCAGTTTGAGAACCTCTGTGCTAAATCCTGTTGAGTTACTGCACGGTGCCTGCTCTCTGATCTCAGGGAAAACAGGGCAATTCTTATCATGTCCAAGGAAGGAGGCCTGCTTTCCTCTGTGCAGCACCCTCTGTGCAATGTTCCAAAGCAGAAGTCTGGCTGGTACCTAAGCAGCAGTTTTTCCCAGTGAACCAACTCACTGTTCAATTGTAGTGAAATCTCTTACTCATTAAGAGCCTGATTCTGCCCTCCTTTTGAAGAGCACCTTACCCCATGCTTAGTCACATTGACTACTTCCAGAGTAAAGTATGGGTCCTTGTGAGTTAAGCGTATCAGAATCTGGCTCTAAGCTACTTTTCCTTTGGTTTGGTTGCCTTTCTGTAATGAGAGAAACATATTTTTCTTCTTCGAGTGATTGCTCGTGTCTATTTCACAATAGGTGTGCGTGTTCGCCACGTGCACCGGTGCCAGAAGTTTTTCCCCTAGCAGTACCCATGGGGGGGAGTGCCCCCTGAAGTGGCACCTGCCTGGTGCAGTATACGGGGAGCTGTGTGCTCCCCCCACCCTCAGTTCCTTCTTGCCACCAGTGAAGGTGCGTCAGAACTGCTCAGCTCCAGCCTTGCTACAGCTTGTCCCCGGAACTGTTTGTTCAGTAGTAGCTGTAGTCAGTTTAGTTTTCAGTAAAGTTTAGTTAGTTAGTGAGCCCGGGCCGGGTCATGCCCCAAGCCCCGGGAGTTAAGTTGTGCGGCTCCTGTAGGTGTTCTGTGCCAAGGAGTGACCCGCAGACACCACCGCCACTCCCAGTCCAGAGGCGGCAGCATGTCGTACGCCAGCCTGTCCTCTGCTCACAGTCACCCATCTACAGGCCAGGCTAGCCAGCCCAATCGGCCAGCCCCGCCAGTGCCTCAGCAAGTGCAATGGCATCGTGGCCGGCCCAGTGGTACCAGTGGGTACCATGGCCTCTGGTGCAGCCCGCAGTGGGGGCTTGCTCGGTGGCTGGGGTGTCGGAAGCACCATCAGCCTCCATCCCTAGGCCACCAAGAAAAGGGTTGACAGGCCCTGCTTCCTCGGTGCCGTGCCTGGAGTCCAACCAGGTGGTGGATCCTCTGGTGCCAGCCGACACCCAAAGCATCGCACAGGCCTCCTTGCCTCATCCTGAGGAGCTGATTGCGGCCCCACCCCTGTCCGTCCCGCAGGAGGACTACCGGGCCCATCAGGACTTACTAAAAAGGGTGGCACCGAGCCTCCATCTCCAGGCTGAGGAAATGGAAGAGCCCTCAGACTCCCTGTTCAATGTGCTGTCCCCTTCGGCACCGGATAGGGTGGCCTTGCCGCTCCATGAAGGGATGGCAAAAATTTTAAATGCCCTGTGGCAAACACCAGCCTCGTTGGCTCCCATCTCTAAAAAGGTGGAGCGCAAGTACTTTGTACCCACTAAGGGGCATGAGTATCTGTATACCCACCCAGTGCCCAAATCCTTGGTGGTCGAGTCGGTCAACCACAGGGAGTGACAGGGGCAGCCAGTCCCGACCCCAAAGAACAAAGACTCTTGGAGGCTGGATGCTTTCGGGAGAAAAATGTATTCGTCATCAAGCTTCCAGCTGAGAGTAGCAAACCATCAGGCTCTCCTGGGTCGCTACGAGTTTAATCTCTGGGGATTCCTCCCCAAGTTCGAGGACTTCCTCCGGGAGCATGATAGAAAGGTGGTTAAGGCGCTCTTGGAGGAAGGGGCAGCCGCCGTGAGGACATCTCTGCTGACTGCTTTGGATGCAGCAGAAACAGCCACACAGTCCATGGCCTCAGCGGTGTCCATGAGACAGGCGTCCTGGCTCCTGCTCTCTGGGCTGTCCAGCGAAGCAAAGTCGTTGATGCAGGATCTCCCTTTTGACGGGAAGGCGCTGTTTGTGGAGGAAACAGATACAAGGCTGCACGGCATGAAAGACTCCCACACGACCCTCCAGACCCTGGGCCTCTATGTCCCTGCTCCAGCAAAGCCCAAGTTTAAGCCACAGCAGGCTCCTGCCCAGGCCACCCTCCCAAAATACGAGGCCGCCCACAAGAAGCAACGGGACTATAAGAAATGCCCGCAAAGACAATACCGGCCTGCCCCTGAGCCTGGATCCTCCGAGGACAAGCAGGCGGGTAAAAGGCGGTTTTGAGGGGACGCCTGGGGGCATTCCGCCAGTTTTCAGCAGGGATCCATCCCCAATAAAGCTTCTCTTCTCCAACCGGTTGTGTGCGTTCCTCCCGGAATGGTCGCGGCTGACCTTGGACCGTTGGGTCCTCAACACCATCTCCCGAGGTTACACGCTCCAGTTTACCTCCTACCACCTCCTGCCCCCATCCCTCTTGGGGGACCCATCGCACGAGACTGTGCTCGAGCAGGAGGTTGGGAGGCTCCTGGAACTAGGAGCAATAGAGGCGGTGCCCAAGGAGTTCCTGGGCAAGGGGTATTACTCCCATTACTTCCTTATCCCGAAGGCCAAAGGGGGGCTCAGACTTGACCCATACTGGACCTGCGAGGTCTGAACCAGTACTTGGTAAAACTCAAATTTCGCATGGTTTCCCTGGCCTTCATCATCCCCTCCCTGGATCCAGAGGATTGGTATGTGGCCCTCGATCTACAGGAAACGTACTTCCACATCCACATATTCGAGGGGCACAGGCACTTCCTCTATTTTGTGGTGGGACAGAATCAGTACCAGTTCAAGGTCCTCCCATTTGGTCTGGCCACTGCCCCCAGGGTCTTTACAAAGTGCATGTTGGTAGTAGCGGCCTACCTCAAGCTCTGGGGGATCCAGATGTTCCCCTATCTGGATGACTGGCTGGTCAAGGGCACCTCCCGGTCGCAGGTGAGGGATCATGTGGCGTTCCTCCTGTCCACATGCAACGCCGTAGTCCTGTTGGTAAACAACACCAAGTCCACGTTAGTCCCGGTCCAATGCATAGAGTTTATCGGGGCACTCCTGGACGCAATGTCAGACAGGGCCTCTCTCCCCCCAGACAGGTTTGGGACCCTGAAAGGGCTCATCGACTCGATTGTAAGGTTCCCGGTGACGACAGCCAGGTCCTGTCTGCAGCTGCTAGGTCACATGTCGGTGTGCACGTATGTGGTCCTCCATGCCAGGCCCAGGATGAGGCCCCTACAACTCTGGCTGGCCTCGCAGTTCTTCCAAGCCATGGACAGGTTGGACAAGGTCCTCACCGTGCTGAACTCAGTGGCTGCCTCCCTACAGTGGTGGTCCACACTGAGCAACATGTTCTGGGGGGTTCCCATTCAGGTACAGGGCCCCATCCATGGAGCTGGTGTCCAATGCATCAGACCTGGGCTGGGGAGCCCATGTGGGGAATTTTTAGACTCAAGGCCTGTGGTCTCCGCAAGACCTGACCCTTCACATAAACATCAAGGAACTCAGGGCGATGCGGCTGGCGTGTACGGCCTTCTGCTCGCACCTGGAGGGCAAGGTAGTCAGGGTTCTCATGGACAACATGGCCTCGATGTTCTATATCAATAGGCAAGGCGGGGCCTGATCCTCCACCCTCTGCCACGAAGCCCTCAGCCTGTGGAACTTCTGTATAGCCCACAACATCCACCTAAAAGCCTTTCATCTACAGGGCGCCCAAAACGTGAGGGCAGATCGCTTGAGCAGGGACTTTTCCTCTCAGCATGAATGGTCCCTACACCCGGAAGTGACCCTTCAGCTTTTCTGGAGGTGGGGAATTCCCCAAGTGGACCTATTCGCGACCCAACAGAACCGTCGATGCCCCCAGTTCTGCTCCAGGGGGGACCTGGGGAGGGGTGCTATCTCTGATGCCTTTATCCTGCCCTGGTCAGGCCACCTCCTATACACCTTCCCCCCCCCCCTTCCCGCTGATCAGCAGGGTTCTAGAGAAAATAAACATGGACGAGGCCAGGGTCCTCCTTATTGCACTGGTGTGGCCCAGGCAGCACTGGTATGGGACCCTCTTGGACCTAGCAGTGGCTCCGCCGTGGCCGTTGCTGCTCCGCCAGGATCTGTTCTCTCAGGACCGGGGCCGTCTCCTCCACCCCAACCTGGCAGCTCTTCACCTCATGGCGGGGCTGCTCAGTGGCTAGGTGGTGAGGAGAGGACATGTTCAGCTCCGGTTCAGTGCGTCCTTCTTGAGAGTAGACGGCCCTCCACTCGCCGCTTCTACATGGCAAAGTGGTCTTGTTTTGCTAGGTGGGCGACGGACCAAGGTATATCCCCAATGGCCACCCCGATCCAGCTTATCCTCAATTATCTCCTCCGCCTGAGGGCCCAGGGCCTGGCACCCTCGTCGGTCAGGGTGCATCTGGCAGCCATATCGGCTTTCCATCCCCCGGTGCAAGGACACATGGTGTTCTCCCAAGCTATGACTGGCTGGTTTCTTAAGGGTTTGGACCGGCTTGACCGGCATTCTAAGCCCCTGGTCCCACAGTGGGACCTGAATCTGGTGCTGGCTTGACTTACGCGGCCCCTGTTTGAGCCGCTGACCACGTGTTCTTGGTCTCACCTCTCATGGAAGGTGGCCTTCCTGGTTGCTATCACGTCGGCCAGGCGGGTCTCAGAGCTCAGGGCCCTGACCTCCGAGCCACTGTATACTGTGTTTCATAAGGACAAGGTCCAGCTCCGCCCACACCCCGCATTCCTCCCGAAGGTGGTCTCCGCCTACCGCATGGGTCAGGACATTTTTCTACCAGTCCTTAACCTCACACGACTAATGAGGAATGCCGCCTCCACACACTCAATGTGAGGCTGGCTCTGGCTTTCTACCTTGAGCGAACCAAGCCATTCAGAAAGTTCTCACAGCTGTTTGTCACCTTGGCTGAGTGTGTGATTTCCACTCAGTGGATGTCCAACTGGATCACTTCGTGCATCCGTTCCTCTTATGAGCTTGCGGGTGTTCCCCCGCCACCCGTTGTTAGGGCACACTTGAAACGGGCACAGGCCTTGTCGGCTGCCTTTGTGGCCCACGTTCCCATTCAGGACATCTGTAGGGCCGCCACATGGTCTTTGGTTCACATGTTCACCTCGCACCATGTGATAGTCTCCCAAACCAGGGATGACGATGAGTTCAGCAGAGCGGTACTCCATCCCGAGAACTTGTGAACTCCTACCCACCTTCAGCAGATACAGCTTGGAATCACCTACTGTGGAATACACATGAGCAATCACTCGAAGAAGAAAAGGCAGTTACCTTTTCCGTAACTGGTGTTCTTAGAGATGTGTTGCTCGTGTCTATTCCACATCCTGCCCCCCTTCCCCAGTGCCGGAGTTGTCTGGCGAGAAGAAACTGAGGGTGGGGGGAGCGCGCAGTTCCCCTTATACCGTGCCAGGTAGGCATCACTCCAGGCATCGCTGGGGCACTCCCCGACGTGTACTGCTAGGGGAAAAACTTCCGGCACCGGTGCACGTGGCGCGCACGCACACCTATTGTGGAATAGACATGAGCAACACATCTCGAAGAACATCAGTTATGGAAAAGGTAACTGTCTTATCTTTCTCCAAGTCCCTTGAGTATGGTTATCATTCAACACTAAACCTATTACTTAAATCGTGAATATTTTTCAATTAGTATTAACAAATTACCGTGTTACTATGCTGTTTTGTGTTAAGCAGCATAGAGGTCTTCAGAAAGATGTTTGCCCAAGCACTGGAGGCTTGTTCCAACCCCTTAGAAAAAATATGCTGTTCAGAAGTAATGTATTGACTTTCAAGAGACTTCAGTCTCTGAGAGACAAGGTGGGTGAGGGTAATACTAATATGTTTATTGGAATAACTTCTGTTGGTGAGAGAGACAAGTATTTGAGCCCAAAGAAGAGCTGTGTGGCTCAAAAGCTTGTGTCTTTCACCAAGAGAAGTTGGTCCAATAAAAGATATTACCTCACTCACCTTGTCTCTCCAATATCCTGGGACTGACACGGCTACAGCTACACTTCAGTCTGTGATACCCACTCAGTCCTGGTACACAGACATAGCCTGTGTCATTGCTCCCTGAACTAGAAATGGCCAATAAAGTATCTTCTCTTACAGCCAGCTATTGTATTGAAAAACAAATCTGGCTTTTTCCTTTAAAATGGTTATTACCCAGCTGGGGGCAGATTACTTTTTTTCCTAGATCTTAATTTAACTGTAACATTTCTGGGATTTCCCATGTAGTTAACTAAAAAGTTTGTACGTCTTCCTTACACTTTCTGGGGGCGAGGGTGGGGAATAACTCATGTATAAAGATTTCAGAATCTTGATTACTTCTCTATTGCTCTGCAGTGTAGGAAATATTCTAATTCAATGTTGGTTCTCTTGTTTGTGGTGCTGCCAGTATACATTTGATGAGGGCCCCTGGTTTCCTGTGGCCCCTCATCCTTTTGTGCATTTTATTGCTGCCACAGCTTGGTACACACCCTATCCCAAACCAACTGCCAGCTGGCAGTTGTAACCGGAAGAACAAAGAATGGTCTAACTGCAGCTTAGTCACACATCTAAAGTATTATAAATAATACCACACTGTTCATCCAGTGTCCTGAAATAGTCAATAACTAATGTCTCGACAATGCTGCAGAAGGAAAATTCTTTTCTACCTACCTGCATCAGTTTATACCCTGAAAGCTCTTCCTTTACTTTAACAAATACAGATCATGTAATGCAATCTATTTCACTTTAATGTTTTAAATACTTATTTTTCAAAAGGTGTGTTTGACTTTGGTTTGGTATCTTTGGTTATTGCTAGTGTTATCTTTGAAGTCAAATCCAGACGAAAGACACATCATCTTCTTAAAGGCAAGGGCTAAGATTTTCAGAAGTGAGTAGTGATTTTGGATGCCTAACTTGAAGGGGTCAGATTTGATTTTCAGAGGGTAGGGACTAGAACTTGTTGAAAATCAGGCAGCTTTAAGGCATCTCAAGTAGAATACCCCCAAACTGAGCACTCAATATTGCTCCTCACTTTTGGCCAAGAATGATATTTTTAAGTAGATAATTTGTCATTATACACTACTGAGCAGAGCCAGACAATCTGTATTTTGGTTCTATTTCATGCTGTTTTTTAAATGCCACCATATTTAAGGGTTTGAGAACTTTGTGTTTTTCTCTCTAACAATTTCAAAAGCATTACAGAGGTTCATTCAATCAACAGAATTGCTCTGAAACGTAGTTTGCCTCAAGATGGCACTCTTGAACTACAAAGCTTTTAAGGGACGCTGAATAAGACTTTCTTACAGGACTTTCAAAGACTGAATTCAGCGTAGAGGTGGAACCTATTCAGGAATACCAAAGCAATGATCGAATAGTGCAACCACTCCAGACCTGGCCAGTAAGACCTACTGAAATGTATAGGGTTATATTGCCTCCAAAATTCACTTGAAAGCATTCGTTACAGTGCACGTCTGATTACTGATAAAAGCTACATTTAGCTAACGTATCACTCTACCAATGAGATCTTTCATCTTATTTCTGTGCTTCATCATCCCCAGTATTTTATCACCAAATCCCTGATATGACATGAAGGAAGCCTTGAAGCTTCCTCATTGTTTGTCCCAAGTCTGTTTAAGTATTTTCAGAATGAGTTTAGGATTGGGATGAAACCTGAATGACTACTATGGGTACTCATAGAGTTATAGGTAAATTTTTAACCCGTATATGTAAGAGCTGGAGCTGTTTCTCTCCCCCATTTATCCTTTTCGGGGTGGCTCTTCATCTGTCTATAAGATTCTGGGAGTGCTGTGCCCCCAGTACAATTCCCCCCTCTCTTCCTGGGACCCTGTGGTAGCCCCTCTGCTGGGTCTGCATGGAATGGGGGCTACAAAGGAGACTAGCTGCTTTTTTTTTGCTGCACCTTCCCTAGGTCCCTGCCACAACTGTTACTGAGCAGCTACATAGCGATCAGCCAACAGCAGCTGGGAGTGACAGGCATGCATGGGGGTAGCTCCTGCTGAGATGGGTCTAGGGGTCCCTTCCCCAATGGTTCTTGGAGGTGGGAGGCCTTATACCCTGTAAACTTCATGGCTGTCAAATCCTTCCTCCTGGAGAGAAGGCATTACAGGAGATTGGGAAGGCAACCTTCCTGCCTCTCTGCCCCCTTTCTGAGGGCGAGGACAAGGGATGACCTAGCCCTGAGTTTTGTGGATCCCCAATATCTCACCTTCCTAGGTGCTGTCTAATCAAAAACCAAGCCAAATAATTTTTTTACCACTCAAACCATGGGATAACCAATGATACTCATTTACAGTCAGTCACAGATAAGTGTGACAGTAAATACAAGAAGAGAAAAGATGGTCAGCTAAAATGGTTGTCACTTATAAGAGTGGTTGCCAGCCACTGATGTGTGTGTTTCACTGTGGCTTTTGCGTGTGGTGCTTTAAGTGCCTCCTCTCTGTGGGCAAGATGGCTGCTCACTCTACGCTCCCACTGAGAGGAGTAAAGGCTGAAAAACATTCCCTTTTCCCCCCCATGTGCAAGCTAGCCGCCTTATGGGTCACATATCTCACTATGAGTGGGGGAGGGCATTCTCCACAGGGCCTTTACTTCTCTTTCCATGCAGGTGGGTTGTCAGTACAGTGACCAGATAGCAAGTGTGAAAAATTGGGACTTGGGGGTGGGGGAAATAGGGTCCTATTGGGGGGAGGGAATGATAGGGCCCAAATAAGACACAGTCCCTAATATTGGGATGGTCCTGATAATATCGGGACATCTGGTCAACCAAGTTGTGACTCTGCTCCCCAATGTGCTGGCCAGAGTACCTGAGCCAGCCTGGTAAAGAAACTAAATTGCTACTGGTATATAGCAGTATGTAGATTATGTTCCCTTTGCAGTATGTGGGGGAGCCAGGGAGAGAACTGTGGCTTTCAGACCCACAGTTAATTCCCCAGCAGGCTCCCGGGGCAGTGCAGTATTGTGCTACCCCTGCTCTGGGCTGCGAGAACTTTAGAAATCTAGTCCTATATTAGTAAATATAGGACTCAGACTCTGTGCTGTGCTCCAGTGTGTCACTGCTGCCTTCAGTACTTTCCTTGCAGATGTTCATGCTCTAAGCCACAGTGGCACTTGGGCAGTATGCGATTGTGGTCTGGTGCAGGCCAAGTTCTGTTGTGGATTAGCAAATGCACAGTTGAAGGGGAAGCAGCAGAGGCCAGCTGGTAGAGATATGGTCTTATTCTGGTTGGTACAGTTCCTCAAAGCAGATGAAACGCTGTTTGCCCACTGGCATACTGCACACTTCTAGGGAAGTTCCTAATGAAAATTCTACACTGTTAAGAGATTATAATTTATTCAAACTATTAAGCATTGGTGGTCAAATTTATGATAGATTCTATCTCCCTGAACTCCAGATGTGTTGGCCTGTCCCTTACCCTTACTCCCTTGCAAACAATGGGAAAACCATATGGATTGTTCAGTTCAGGAGCGCTCCTAGCAATGAGTTAAAATGAACAGATGCTGTTCATACAGACAGCACATCACCTGATCTGAAATGTTGCTATTTCTTACATTGTAATAATTATCAAAAATAGTAATGACAGCACACTTAGAAAAGTGAAAAATCACATCCTAAAAATCATATCACATCTCATCTCTTTTAAGCCATATGGAGAAGAACCATTGAAAAAGGCCAATAATTTAAAATATCAAGCAGTGCTAATCTAAGGGCAGCGAGAGAAACTTTCAAACACAACAGCAGAGAGGACATTTTCAAGTCCCTATGGCTTGCACTTTACCCCGGTAGAATTTCTGTGTAACTTTGAGGTATCCAGCCTTTGAGGAGTTACAGGCCAACTCCAGACATGAGTTTGGGTCTCCTACTTTACTATCTCATTTGAATAGTTTCATGTACTTGCTACTGTGGCAATGGTGTATCTCTGAAATGCTTTGCATATACTTACCATTGCAAAAATGTTATAAAGCAGCCCATTATGAGTGAAATGAGAAACGTAATCACTTGCACAAAATGTTTTGTGAAAATTGCAGCAGAATCCAGGCATTTTTGAAGCTTTCTGTTGTACCTCTGAAAGCTTAGAAACAAAAGGCCACTCAGTCTTTTGAGTGTAAAGTACAAAGCGATATTTTCCCCGAGTTCTGTAATCCCAGTTATTAAAGTACGGTGCAATATCATGTAAATTTGGATACATTTTGTCCATGCAAAACCTTGCAAAATATCCTCATAAGTTTTCCTGGAATGTCCTAATGTCCCTAGTAACAGGATCATCTTTAATGAAGGAAGAGGAAATGTTTCTCCTTAGCTTTGGCATGTGAATGATTTGAAGAATTGCTTACTCACTATGTCCTAGGGATTTTAAAGCATGCTCTTCTTGTTAAATTGGAGTCAACGAGAGTCTGAGTAAAGTCAGGATAAGACTCTCAATCATGGTTTAGTCAAACTATGGATCTGCTTAGTTCTTTTAATCTTCTCCTAGATCAGTCTTCCAGTCTCCTTAATCGTGTTTGTTACTCATGTCTGAATCCCTTGCAGTTTACATTATTACTTAGGGCATAGTGAAAATAATTTTTTTGCCCAGTTTATTTAATGCAATTTGACAGTCTTCACAACATTGCTTTTCACAAAACTTTGTGGTCTCCAAAAATTGTATGATGCAGGCCAGGACATAAATTCCCCAAACTAATGTCAAGGACAGGTGTTCTGAGTTGCTCCTATCATGACTCTCATTGAGTACTAACTCACTCCTTGAGTACCCTGTGTATATCACTGGGATGGCAGGGCCCCTGATAGGTTGGGGAGCACCCTGTCTATTTTCTGTCTCTCCTGGCTGACTTCTCTGGGTCCCTCTGGCATCAGGCAATGCTCAGGGGCAGTAGTTAAAGCTGTCTCAGCTGCCAGATAGTTCTCCATCAATTGAACAGAAATGGCAAGTGACTCAAGTCGATGTCTGAGCACTCAGTCCCTACCCTCTTTTGGGAGGATTTGGGCAAACTGCTCCACCAGGTTGAGTGCAGCCATCTTTGGTCTGAGTCACCTCCAACATAGGTCTTGCAGTTTCTGGGTGATGACAGGGGGTTGGGCCCCAGGAGTGCACCTCTTCCCCCAGAACCTCTGGAGGGAAGGTCTCCTCGGTGATGTCAGGGTAGTCCAAGATGGCCACTCTGACCTGGGGGTAATCCTGGGTGGACTCCTCATACTGTCCCCAGTATGCAGCCTGTGCTGACCCTGTCAGGTAGGATGCCAGCAGGATGGCTTACCGGTCAAGGGACCATTGGGCAGCTCTCGTCACCCACTCACATGTCAGGAAAGCCTTGGGGTCATCCTCAGAGACCATCTTTGTGAGCTTTACGGGTACGGGTGGGGCTCCTGGGCTTGGGCACAGGCCCCCGATGGCGAAGCTCCAGGGGTTCTCCTGGAGTTGCATCAACACCACAACTTGTTGAACTAACCTTTGCTGCTGTTCCTGTTGCCGGGGCCCCTAAGTCCTGAACCTGTTGCTGCTGCTGGCATCCATGTGCTGCTATTTCTGCTGCTACTGTGCTGCCTGCTGGTGGTGGTGGTGCTCAGTCATCCATTTCAGCAACTGTTCTAACTCCATCACTGCTATCCTACCAGCCTACGTTGTTTCCAGTTAGGCTGTTTGGCCACCTAGGTAGGTCAGTCAGTCTTCCCTTCTCTTAGAGCTGGGGTGATACCCTCATTTTCCACCAATTTGTAATGGTCTGCACACGGGTTTTGGTAGGGAAGCATGGCCTAGTGGTCAAGGCCACAACCTGTGACCAGGAGGGGGCTTCTGAGGAGGGGAGCCCGGGTTCTCCCACTCCACTGGGCTCTGACCCAGGGCACTTTGGGTTACCAGTGGTCTGGCAACCAAGGCTGCTTAAAGCTGCCCTCCCTGGGCCACTTCCTCCCATTATCCTCCTCCCCTATGTCAGCTTAGTCCAGGGCTTTCCCTTGTTGGGGAAGTCCAAATCAAATAAGTAAGAGGAGATTATCAATGTCCAAGGCCACAGGTGGTGGAGGGGTACTCCCCTTCTCTGGTTGTTTCTGGGCTGGGTCCTCTCATCCCTCAGGGAGTGCCCTTTAGGGCAGTGTGTTAGAGACTCTAGGCCTCCTTCTGCTCTATGCTGCTGGAGCTGTGGGCTGCAGGTCTGCTCTCTTCCAGCTCTGCCACCCAAACTAACTGTTTCCCTGTCTTTTAATTCCTCCACCAGATGGAGCATTTGCTGTAGGTGTGGCAGGTTGGGGCTGGCTGGGCCCAAAACAATTCCTTAAACCCTTGTTGCCCAGTATGGGGGTTGTACACATCATCACAGAATCCCATTAATATCACTGGGATGGTCCCAGGGTATGGCATTGTTCAATGTGAGTAAGGGCCACATTCTCCCATCCTATCTGCACAAAAGTGCCATTAAATCATTTTGGACCAATTTGTGATACCCTGACTCATGATGAGCAGTGTGACAAATACGGCAATTTCCTGCAGTATCTTTGCAAGATCTTATTGAATTAAGTTTAAGTAGCTGTGAAGTCCATTATATTATACATGCAAATTTTATTTATTAGTGCAGAAATATATACAACTTCTCTGAGGGGGAGACAGGACCAATGTAAACCCTGGGAAGTGTTAGGAGCTTCAAAGGTCTATTTTAAACAACATGCCAAACAAGAAGATACTTTTGGGATGAACAAAGTTAGGTGGGTTTCCTAGGAAATACCTGCGGGGAAGGAAATGCAAATTCCCATCTCTGGACCCAACTTTTTGAAGCTACACCTGGAGGGGAGAACCATTGTCTGGCTGATTACCTACTCTGCAGGTCAAAGGCCCAAGAAAGGACTCTCAGATTCATGGGAGTGCTTGCTCTGAGCTAGCTACTGTTATGAACTAGTGATCTCAGAAACCCCTTGGGTAGTCTGAAGGACTGATTGCTTGTCAGAGCCCTTGTAGGAACTGGGGGATCTCTGGTAAGCTTAATAGCATGTGTATAGGTTCTTTTATTGTTTGTAATGTGTTTTCTCTGTAAGGCTTTCACCTTAAGAATAAATGTGCTTATTTAGAAAGGGCTGTGTGGCAACTTTATAACTATGGGCAATTATGCTGGTTATAGCCTCTGAGGAGAAGGCAGAGCAGGCTTGCAGTGGCAGTCTGACCTGGTGGGGAACTCAGTGTAGTCAGGGAACTGTGCAGCCTGGAAAAATCCCAGTTAGGAGGGAGCAGGGACATCCTTAGGCATACACGGCTGTGTAGAGCACCCGAAAATTTGGGGCACCCCTGGGTCTTAGTGTCCACCCTCCCACCTCTTCCTATCCCTGTTCTGACCCTTCCTGCAGGCTCCCACCACAGCTGGCTGCTGCAGCCTGGTGACTCTTCATCCGGAGCAGGGGCAGCTCTAGACATTTCACCACCCCAAGCACGGCGGCACGCCGTGGGGGGCGCTCTGCCGGTTGCAGGTCCCGCAGCTCCAGTGGACCTCCCGCAGGCGTACCTGCGGGAGGTCCACCGGAGCCGCGGGACCAGCGGACCCTCCGCAGGCAAGCTGCCGAAGGCACCCTGCCTGCCGCCCTAGCGGTGACCGGCAGAGCGCCCCCGGTGGCATGCTGCCCCAAGCATGCGCTTGGCATGCTGGAGTCTGGAGCTGCCCCTGCTCCGGAGGGGCTCTAGTACTTAAGTGAAAAAGCCTTCGAGCCTGCCAGACCAATTAGCACAACATTGAAACTGTTAAATGGCTTCATTACCACTTGAATGGCTCTTTAACAGGCATTTGCCAACCCCCAGGTATATACTGTCAGTTTCTGAATTTACTGACAAAAACAGTTGTGCATGACTGTAATATTTACTCAGAACGTGTTAGTCTACACTACAGGACCTTAGTTTAAAAATTGCTTTAAAAATATGTCATTAGTGTGTTGCCGAAGACTATAAAAATCACATCTCTAAAAAATCCTTGCATAGATTTTTAGATGCACAATCTGAGTATTCATCTTTAGCCTTAAATGCTTGGATCTTCAGACATAGTTTTTTTTAAATAAATCCTTCAAAAGACCACCCTTATCTAAAATACACATGCGAGCCCGAGCTGCCATCAGGCATAGGGGCACCAGTTTAATAATACTGCATAGGGCCCCATAAATCCTAAAAGTGACCCTGGGAGGGAGATGCACACAAGTCTATGCCACAGAGAGGTGACACTGGGAACTGGAAGCCTAAGAATGAGTGATCTTGCTGGACCATGGAGAGGGAATACAAGTGCAGTTGCCTTGAGCTGGGACAAGTAATTCCTTATGCCTGAAGTAGCCCCATGGGTTTAAATGGGACTGCTTGAGGAGTAACATTCTATTTGATGTCAGCAGGAGCGTTGTTTCAGTTTTTCTTTTTCTTTTTCTTTTCTTTTTTCTTTTTGGAGGGGAGGAATAAATGAATAATAAATGCCTGCAAGTGTCATGAAGGATTAGGAGCGTGCATGATTACATCACATTGCAAATGACTGCATTTGATAGGGCTAGATCAGAAAAGAATGATGTTTGAAAACATGTACTGCTTTTTATGTATTTGTGATGAACATTTTATGATTATATAGTTTGGGAAATTCAGTCATCCTACATGGGTGGTGGCATAGCGGCGAGGGAAATGGAAGGCATATAGCAGCATGTAGCCCTATGAAATGTCTAGGGGGAAAGGCAAACCAAGGCCTGGAGTGGGGGTGCAACTGCCCCTTTGCCTGATAGCAAAAGACACCTCTGGATGTAAGTAAGTGTTTTACAATTTGGCCCCATTTGAAAACAAGCAGAGAACCTGGCAAAGAATCCATCTTATTGCCATGTACTCTGCAGCCATCTTGGAGGCCCTATCTTGTTCCTCTGGAAATGATTGATTGTAGCATCTGTCTGGTTGGTCTGCATTTTACTCTGTCTGAAGACCACGAAGAAACAGATATTCCTATGGAGAAATCTTCCCCTTGTAGGTTATCATCTGCGAATCCCTGCAAGAGATCCTACCTTAAATCCAAACCACAACGTGGCTCTTCTATAACAAATGGCTGGATACTTGTTTTCCTTGTGCTATACTGATACATAATATCCATACTATAACTGGCCTTTAGATTCCCCTTATTATGAGTACACATAATGGAAACTACTGGAGAAATTTTCCATTCAAAATTGCCGATGGACTATTAAACTAAGATTCCATCTTACACTCTGCTCACTTTTGGTCAAATCTTTTAAAGATGTACATAACAGATTGAAATGTGTTTTTTATCTGATCTATTAATTATACTGTTTTATTATTTTATTACAGTAGTGCCTTGAAGCCCTACCCAAGGTCAAAACCCCTTGTGCTATGTCTCACACAAACAGATAGTAAGAGGCAGGCCCAAGAATGTATAATCTCCTGGAAACAGACAAGACAGATGAAAGGTGGGAAAGGACAGTATTGTTACCCTCATTTTACAAATAGGGAACTGAAGCACAGAGAAAGATGTGCCTTGTCCAGGGTCGCACAGGAAGTCCCTGGCAGAGCCAGGAATTGAATCAATCCCAAGGTCTTAACTATAAGACCTACATTTCTCTCAGAGGAAGTAATTTTCTAATAACTTCCAAAGAATCATGTATGTTCAAGTTCCTTGCTCAGGCAAAACACCTACAGAATTAAATGGACAATTTGCTTGAGTAAGGGTTACATGATTCTCTCCAGATGTTGCATAAATAGAGAGACCAACAAGTATATTCCATGTCCAAATATATCGCCATGGCAACTAAAACTTGCTGTTAAAAACCAGCAGTTGCTGCTGCTGTAGGTGGTTGCTTTTGCTGTGGCTTTCACTTTGTACCTAATGATACATTTTGCCAGGTTTTTTTTGGGGGGGGGGGGGGGGCAAATAAGCAAGTACTGGAAATAGACAACTGAAGAGAGTGCTCTAAAAAACATAAAGCAAAAGAGCCTTCTCGCCCATCCTTCTTAAATCAGCTCCAAACGATGAACAAGAAAGCACTTTAAATATATTACTGTCAAAACAAAGAGCTCTGCAGCTGGAGAGAGATGACTACTTTGGCCAAGATTTTTAAAAGCAACTGGTAATTTTGTGCGTGTCGGTTTTCCAGCGCCCACACTGAGACACTTTAAACGGATCTGACTTTCAGAGAGTGGATGCTCAGCAGTCTCTGATAATCTGCCTCAGGTTGGGCATCCAAACTATGGGGTACTCAGAATCACTAACTGTTTTTGAAAATCTTGGCCAATTTATGTCCAAGGCACTGGATTGGAACTCAGGAGATCTGGGTTCAATTCCCAGCTTTACCACAGACTTCTAGTGTGGCCCTTTGGCAAGTCATTCAGATCTCTTTGTGCCTCAGTTCCCCATCTGGAAAACAGAGGTGGTAATAGAATTATAGAATCATAGAAATGTAGGACTGGAGGGGACCTCGATAAGTCATCTAGTCCGGCCCCCTGCACTGAGGCAGGACTAAATATTATCTAGCCCACCCCCGCTAAGGATTTGTCTAATCTGTTCTTAAAAACCTCCAATAATGTAGAAGCCACAGCCTTCTTAGGTAATTTGTTCCGCTGCTTAACTCCTCTGACAGGAAGCTTTTCCCCAATGGATGACATAAATCAATCTTACAGCAATTTAAGCTCATTACTTCTAGTCCTGTCCTCATTGGTTAAGGAGAACAATTTATCACCACCTCTTTATAACAACCTTTTATGTACTTGAAGAATGTTATGTCCCCCCTTGGTCTTCTCTTCTCCAGAAGAAACAATCCCATCTTCTTCAATCTTTCCTCATAGGTCATATTTTCTAGGTCTTGTCTACACTTGAAATGCTACAGAAGCACAGTTGCAGCAATGCCACTGTTAAGCTTCAGTACAGACACTACCTGCCAACGAGAGGGGTTCTCCCATCAGCATAGGAACTCCACCTTTACTCACAGCAGTGTTGAAATGGATACCTTATCTAAATGGTGATATCAAACTTACACACAGAGCCTCCAACAGTGAATCAGGATGGATGACTTCTTATAATTCATTACTTCCTCCTGAATTATATTTTAAATGTATTCTGTTTATTGAAGCTTAGTGTTAATGCAATATATCAAATGCAGAAAATGACAGCCAGAAATAAAGTAATCTTGTTTTCCACAACATGGTGTGTGTGTGTATTGTGGCAGAGCTCCGACCTTGTCCCCATGGATCCCGCGCTTCTAGGAGGTTTATGCTAGCCTCAGTGGCTCACCGCGACCCTCCATGTAGCCTTCTCTCTCTAGGGCCAGGATTACAGTCTACTGACCCCTTTTCATCATAAGCTTGCAAGGAGGTTGGTGAGAGAAACCCCCACAGTCTCTGTTGTCTCTGTGGGCTTATTTCAGAACAGTTTAGCCTCCTGTCCTGACAGGGGCCTGTCTTCCCTTCCCAGGAGGTGTTTCTGTAGTGGCAGGTTGGGGGGAACCCAGACCCGCCCTCTACTCCGGATTCTGGCCCAGGGACCCTAATGGCAGCAGCTGTTGGCAGCCGACCTTTCACCGCCAGAGCTGCTACACTTCCCTGGGCCACTTCCCCACAGCTATCCTGCTTCTCCCTTCTTCACCCTTACCTTAGGGCTCCCTTCCAGTGGCTTGAGGGTGTCTTAATTAACCAGCCCTTCAGCCACACTCCTTCTCCTCTGGCTTCCTGACTCTCCTCAGCCTGACTGGAGTGAGCCCTTTCATAGTATCAAAAGGGCCTTTATTGGAGTCAGGTGTTCACATTACCTTAATGGACTCACCTGACTCTTTGCAAGTTAATTGGAGTCAGGCGTTCTCATTAGTCTGGAGCAGCCCCTGCTCTGGTCAGTCAGGGAACAGAAAACTGCTAATCCAGTGGCCAGTATATCTGCCTTCGACTACTTTGTTGTATCCAGGTGGGTCTATCACAAAAATAGCAGTTATAATGACTGTTGAGACGTTAGTATTTCAACATTTTTTAAGTTCTGTATTGATTCTTCATGAACTTTGGTAAAAAATCATGGCCAACTGGACAACATGTTAACAAGAAAGCCTTGTTCTAACTTCTAATCTCTGCTTGTCATAGCTCTGATGAATTGAAACAATGACAAATGGATTTGGAGAGAGGAAAATATAAAGTGGCAACTTTCAGATTTTTTTTATTTTTCAAGGACTATCATTAGTGGTGGTACTTTCCTGGGTTGGACTCAGCTGCTGTGTTAATGGTGACACGTTGAAAGCAGGGGTTGGAAATAGCTGGTATGTGCCAGTCTGCCATACGCCACCTCTTTTTTGAAGCTCCTACCTGATTCTCCAGAATCTCAGTTTTCAATTAAACAATAGGTAGGTTGTGGTTATACAGAAAAACCTCAAATATATGAACTGCATGTAACTAAGGCTGAAATGACTATATGAGTTTACAGAGAGCCTGGGACAATAGATATGAGAGGTGTGGACTGTCCTGTTCATCAAAATGAGGTGTTAACTCAGATGTCCAGTGATGATATCCAAATGTCAGTATTAATTATTTCATTCCTCATGTAAGAAAGGAGAAGAGGAGGATGTTAGATCTCCACAGTATACTGAGAGTCATGTCTCATTTTGGTGCCACATGTGGGTGGCATTTGGGAGGTACCACCACTTATTTTTATCCAAGAAGGACCCAACTCCAAGAAGCCCAGCAAAGTCTATGGGCAGACTGAAGCCCTCCAAAGGGGATCCACGTTCAAGGAGCTCAGAGATCTGCATGATCATATTTTGAATTGCTTCACAATCTATTGTGAGTGATGTCTCATTTTGGAGATTCTGATTGAAAGTCAGAGTAAACTGATCTACACAGTGGGCACAGAACAAAAAGGCACAGGAAGGGAAATACCAAGGAGAGAAGCATTTAAAATGTTGCTATTAATGAAAGTTTAGGAAGCACCTCAATCCACTGGTCAAGATTTTCACATGCAGTTTAAGTGCTCAAGATTGGTATTGTGTCTCTGGCAGTGTCCAATACCTTATGTTTCAGAGTAATGTGGAGGGAGAATCCACACCAACACCAACACTATAATGCAGCTAGCCAATTGCATAATGCTGTGCAAAGTGGAGGTGTATGTAATTGTGTGGAAGTGGTAGTGATGAATGGTGCTGATGACATAATAGAAGCAGATGCTCTTGAACTGAGATGATGTAAAGCAGGAGGAGGACTTTCTCCTTTCCCATGCAGTCTCTTGTTTTCTTTTAATACAAATTGTTAGGCTGCCAATCAGCAGTGGGAGTAGGAGAAAGATCATCTGAACAAACAGAGTCCAATATTTGATTTGGATGATTATACTGAAAATCTCATCGTGTTTTAGTGGCCAGATGATCAACTCCTCCCGTCTCTCATTCTGTGCATAATGGATTGGTCCCCAACACTCTGGCATGGATCCTTGGGTCTCTGATAAAGTTAACACAAAGGTCTGATGCTGAGAGTTGTTCCTGGGAGAACTCACTGAAGGAATGAGAGGGGATGCAGTAGTTGTTGGCATGGAGACTTGGGGGGTGGGGGCGGGTAAGTGGAATATGTACTCCCACAGTAAGATGGGAAGATTTTGTTTATAGCAAACAGTTTAAAGCTTTTGATACCTCCAATTTCTGTTCCTCTGCCCTTTCTCACCCTATCCTGATCTTTTGTTTCTCCATTCCTTGGCCTGACCTTTTAAGAAGTTCCCTGCATTCGGCAAAACTCCAGTGGAAGGGAACTCTGGCCTCAGGTCTGACACTATCTCAGGTAGGAGAGAAAAGAAGAAAGGCTACTCTAGTGTACAGGTCTGCTTCTAAGAGCCCCTCAGTGCCCACTGGCAGAAGACCTATTATACTGTAACTGTGAGGTGTGACACTCACACTATCTCCTCCCCCACACACATGCACTGTTGTCATAATATGGACCCAAAGGTATCTTGTAAGGTATCATCGTAAACTGGTTGCACACTGGTCAGGAATATCATTGTGTGATGTGTGTACATGTTGTGTATAATGAGTTATGTATATGTGCTGGAAATACATTATTCAAGTATGTTTGGAGGCAGTTGATAAACAAGTATGACCTAGACAAAGGAATCTTGGGTCACCTGTTTTCCTGTCTCTCCAATGTAAACTGAGCAAGGTGAGGTCAGAGACGGTGGAATTTCCATTTCCATCTGAATCTCCAGTAATTGCAAATTGAGAGGAGGATGAAAAACCCCCATGGCTTGATTACTAACAAAGGACAATGAAAGTACATTGGCATCAAAGGTAAACAAAGTGATCAAGCCAATTGAAAAGACAAATTGAACAGAGGAAGAGCAGCAGGGGAGAGGAACTTTGTCTGGGTTTGCTTTTCAAAAAATGCTTTTCAAAGGTTTCCTGGACTATAAAAAGAAGGGGGAGATAAACCCTTAGGGAACAAAGGGCAGTGGCAGATTAATGCATGGACCCTGGCCAATTGTCCCCCAACCTGAAAAATCTCATGATGCTAGGGCAGGATGATTTAGCTGCTGATCTGCTGGACATGCTTGGGGCAAGACTTCTTGGATGAGCCAGTGGGGGCGATCAGCTGGTGAGTGCAGCTGGACCTGCTTGTTGTTTTCTTCACTGCTGCCCATGGCTTCTCACTGCTGCTGGTGACAGGCTCCCCTTGCATCCTCCCACACGTGGCTGGGTGGCCATGGCTAGGCAACAAAGGAAGGAGGGGATCACTACCTCCTGCTGTGTGTCCTCCAGCCCCACGCTGTGCAGCCCCGAGCTGAGCCGTTAGGACACAGGCTGCAATTTGCAGCCCTTCAGTGACCAGGAGAACATAAAAGACTGTAAGAGTGGTGGGGGTGGGGAGCTGGGATGGAGAGCTCCCTGCAGCCAGGAGAGCCAGGGAAATCCCCCGATGGTCCGCTGGAGGCTGGGGAAATCCCCACTACCTCAACCCGCAGGGACAGCCCTCAGGGAAAAGCAACCCCACAAGCACATGGGGAGCCAAGGAGGGGGAACTCTCTGCTGTCCTGCTTAAGGGTGAAAACATGGAAACCCCCAATGCCCACTCCCCTCCATACACACACCATGGGAGCCCCTCCTTCCCTCTTCCTTGCCTCTCAGTGTTCAATCACTGCTCCCCAGGGGTGACCGATTCTCTCCCCTCCTCTTCCAGTTTTCTTTTTCAGTGCCATTTGGTGATTGGTGAGACAGAAGCTTTGTTTGGGTTTTTTATGCCTCCATCCACAGTTTTGAGGCCTTTGGATGCCCCTTTGCTTGCATCTCACAATGCAGCATTATTTACCTCATCCTATTGTGTCACAATGTAGCTCTATTTACAGCCCACCTACACCCCTGAGACCTTTGTGGATCCCATCTCCCTATGCATGTGGTTCACAGCCTTGGGATCTTAGAGTGGATTCTTGCCATGCACATTGTAATATGACATTATTTACCTGCCTGCTCAGCTGATAGGAGGCCTTCCCTGGTATAGTTCCCCCATCTTAGCATTGCATGAAGACTATAATTCTATTTACCCCAGATCGTACTTTTAAGATCTTTGTGTATTTCCCCCCTCATCCAGCATGGACTGATGTGGCACTGTTTACACTGGTCCAGACCTCACTCACTTAACTATGAATTTCACAAATGAATTGTGGCCCACCCAAATTTACTTAATAAAGATCGACAGTAGAATCAACTGTTGTCATGGGCTAATGCTCATCTCTTGCTATATGAAGGCCAAAGCCAAGCCTCGTTGGGGGATAAAACATAAAGGACAAACCCAGATAGTTATACAAGTGGGAGAAGTTTATCTTGTGAGGGCCTTCAGTTCCAGTGACTTTTTCCCCCTCCATTACTCTGATGATGAGGCATTGGTCGAATGGAGTGATGAATATTCTCTCTCTGCAGTATTGTTGAAAAAAACACATTCTTATTGGCTTAGTAATGACCAAACATCCTGTTGTGTGCTCTGGCTAATCAAAACCTGGCCTATTCTTAAAAGTGTGATTTAATGTAGATGTATAAGTTAGTTTCTGATTAGCTGAAATAGTCAGTCCTAAAACTTAATTGGTAAAATGTCAACTTTCTCCTGGATTGACATGAATTGCCTTTGGCAGAAATCCAAGGAGTCACTTTGGCACACATCAGATTCTTTCAACATTTTTTCATAGCTTATGTGATCAATTGCAAATTTGGTTTTAAACCAATTCTCACCATTGGCTGAAATTTAAAATTCTATTTAAATTTCAATAGAGTAATTTTACCTCAGGTTAGGATTATTTATTTTAATTGTTACTTTCTGGAACTGTGACTGTTGTCTTTCAGAACATCTTTGCTTCCACAGCAGAAAATGTAGACTGTAACAGGATCAATAGGTTTTAAAAAAAAAAAAAGCATAATGGTCAGGTTTAAGAAAATTGGGGGAGATGAACACTTGTTGACCTGTGAACGGCTGATTCTTGTAACACCGGCATTGTCCAGATTAGCAGTGAACACCTTTTTGTAATGGTATGGATAATATCTAGCCATCTTCATTTTTCTATGTGGAAAAATTGAGCAGTTAATTTAGGCTTAATGAACTGGGATATGATTTGCTTTATTAGTAATCAAGTGTGTAAACACTGTATGGAGTCTTTGTATTAATGCATTTTGATACATTTGTGTTTTTAATGGAGTGTGAGGGACCCAAATGTTCTTTGTGCCCAGAGCCCTAATAAATCTTAATCCACCTCTGACAAAGCGGACAGCACCATCTGGTTCTGTGAAAGCTGAATCCCCTCGGCTGGAGAGTTGCAGATACTGGTAACTGGATGTAAGTGAGAAAATTGCTTAGGTAAAATTTGTAACCTGCTAAAATTAAGATTGAGTCACTAAAAAGCATGTTTTGTTTGTAACCATAGCTGTCTCTTTTCTCTTGCTTAGTGTCACTTAAATTTCTGTTCCTTGTTAATACATTTATTTAGTTTTGCTATTAAGTATCTCAGTGCAGTTATATCGAAGTAAAGCGGGAGTCCTCTGCTAATCTGACTGGCTGGCGTGTACACTGTCTCCTTGGAGGCTGCAAAGGTAATTTCTGAGATTCTCTAGTGAGAGAGAGAGAGAGAGAGACTGGACACTGCAGAGAGACGTCTCTGGGGAACTTGGGGACTAGGGTTTACTGATTGTTACCTGCTAGGCAACAATTGTTACCTGGTAGTTTCTCAAGGAGTTTTCAGGTGAGGAAGACAGATTGCAGTGGCAGGGAGCTGACACACAGTGTAAGCCCCAGCCAAGCCCTCCCTTGTTGAGTCAGAGGAGTAACACAGTGACTTGTGGTTCTGGGTGTCCTGAGGAGAGTGTCACAAGAGGGCATCAGGCTGCTGCTCTGGAGACCTGAGCTCAGCTACAGACGCCCTTTTTGAGCCTGGGCACTTGGCCGGCTTTGTGCCTCAGCTCCCCATCTGCAAAACTGGAATAATGGTACTCAGAGAGAATGGGTGAAGGGCAAACCTAGTACCTCACCTTAAAAGGGGGAACAAAGAGGATCTTGGGAATTACAGACCAGTCAGCCTAACTAGAATAGCTGGAAAGATAACTGGAACAAATTACTAAATAATCATCTTGTAAGTACCTGGAGGATTTGTCAAGAACAAATCATGCCAAACCAACCTAATTTCCTTCTTTGACAGAGTTATGGCCTAGTGCATAGGGGGGAAGCAGTGGATGTGATATATCTTGATTTTAGTAAGGCTGCTGACACAGTCCCATGTGACATTCTCATAAGCAAAAGTAGGGAAATGTGGTCTAGATATACCTGCTATTCAGTGTGTGCACAACTGGTTGAAAAACCATATTCAAAGCGTAGTTATCAATGGTTTGCTGTGCAACTGGGTGGGCATATCTAGTAGGGTCTTACGGGTCAGTCCTGGGTCCGGTACTATTCAACATTTTCATTAATGACTTGGATAACGGAGTGGAGAGAGTGCTTATAACATTTGTGCATGATAGCAAGGAGGAGATCTCTTGCAGCCCTACATTCCTATGATATTTCCCTACCTCCCATGAGTATTGTGTGCTTAAATCCATTAATGATTGTGAAGCACTGAGATACTAGGTAGATGAGGGGCATATAAGTACCGCAATAGGTGGGCTCAGACCTGCTCTAATAAAAACAGTCCAGAACCTGTGAAGTCACTGGGTCAGAGTCCCAGAATGCACTGCCTTTTCAGTGATGCTTAGGAGGCCTGTTGAGAGTCAAGGAGAGGAAGCAGTTATTTACCAGGATTGGAATAAAGTTAACCCAATAAAAGGGTTTTGGCCATTTTGGTTCAGTCTCAGATTTGTACTAAGTTTTAGTCCAGTTCTTATTTTTTTCATCATTAAGGGTAGACCAGGGAATGGAACCTGTCTGTTTTTCACTATAAAGTGCCACTTGGGGCACTGCAGCCGTAATAAATGCTGCATTCTGCTTTTCCTCTCAGTATATTTATTTTCTTTATATTCCTAGCCTCTCTGCTGCTGGGTTCACTTGTCTTCCACACTGGGAAATTGAGAGAGAAGCTGCCTGAACTGGGACATTTCTCTCACTCTGTCTGTCTTCTAGCTCTTTTATCCTGCTGCTGCTTGGGAATAATTATAGTTATTGTGCATGCAAATCTTTTAAAAGTTTTAAAGGGAAATGATAATGGTTCAATCAACCCAAAAGAGAAAATGCAAGTGAAGTGTTTTGCAAAATACATTTTGGGCAGAGTAGAATTGTCTAGGATCATTCTGGGCAAAGATTTGTTGCCACGTATATCTCTTGAAAAAACTGATTTATGTTGTACTGTAATTAATGATATATTATTGCTGGGTTAAAGCTACACATTATTGGGGTTTTTCATTCTTATTGGAAAGATTTATTCTTCACAAAAACTTTTCAGCAGAGCTATCAATACACAAAATAAATTGCCTGTTCTTTGATCTGAATTGGTTATCTGTGGGTCATATATAGCAAATTACTGCACTCTGTTGTGCTCCAGTTAGCTCCATGGCTGAACCATATTGCATAGTCTATCACACCCTTCTCCTCAGAAAGACACTGAAACAAAAAAAAATACTTCCTGTAACATTTGTGCAAAATACATAACTAGAGCATTACCGTTTAAAAACCTAAGCCTTTAAAAGACTGAAAATGGTCAGGTAAAATAAATTTGGATAAACGTTCTATTAACTGAATGCATGAAATGTAAAAGTAACAATATTGATGTTATAATTTACCGTACACTTTCCAATCGTGGTCTTAACCTTGACTCACAAGACAGACCCATGAACTCTTTGAACATATACATCACTACTGTGGGCTAGATTGTCACAGTGGGTCAAGGGGAAGGGTCCTTACTTCCCTGCTTGGTTGTGCTTTGACAGTGATTCCAGCACATAGGAAGAAGATAAACAGAGCAGGGACTACTTGTCTGATACGCTGTCCTTGGTGAGAAAGTGTAGAGGGGAAAAGGTGTGGGAGAAGCCCTGGCTCCTCTGCAGGCATATGGGGGGAAATAAGGTGGTCCATGAAAAAGGCTTGGCATTTACTTTCCCACCCAGAGATGACAGGGAACAAAGTAGGAACTGGAACTCTGATTGTTCTCTGCTCTGTTCCTGGGGCAGTAGAGATAAACAGATTGCAAAGTTACTAGCTAGTTCTCTATGTACATCTTTAACTATGTAAACTAAATAATTAGTTATAGGACCTGTGGAATTCCACTGACATGTTCTCCTTAAGTCAACAAGAGGGGAAAAATTGCCTCTATGGTAAGCTCCTTTCTCTTTGCTAAACCTAGGGTTGTGAGTTCAATCCTTGAGGGGGCCATTTAGGGAACTGGGGTAAAAAATTGTCTGGGGATTGGTCCTGCTTTAAGCAAGGGGTTGGACTAGATGACCTCCTGAGGTCCCTTCCAACCCTGATATTCTATGCTTCTTTGTAGTCCCCGAGATCAGTAGGAACCATGACCTTGCTTCTGCAGAATCTTGAACCCTGCCGATCAGGCACTTCCTTTTCTTTTTCCAAAAGAGATGATCTCTGAAATTTCATACACCAGTTTTGATGTGCAAACTTTTATACATTGGCATTTGATGAAGAGTTTTAATTTGTTAGTTTCTGTGGTGTAAAACGGAAACCACTCTGATGAATAATACTAATCACTTTTGCTTTTGCCTGTGCGTGAGATTTTGTCTGGATCTAAATGTACCTGAAGTTTGACATTTCAATACAAAGTCATGTGTAAGTTAGAAGGATCTGCAAAACCTTTAGACCTAAAATGTCTAAAGGGAACCATTTAACTCCTTTGAACCCCTTGTGACGGGTTGGATTACAGAAAAACCCCCTTGGGGCTGCCAACTGATGTGCCACGATTACTTCTGCCTCTGATTTCCTTGCCAGCTTGGGACTCCAGAGCCCTGTCTGGTTGTGCCAGACACACTTGCCGGCCACAAACACAGACCCAGGTCTGAACCACATCCCACAAACTGCAGGCTTAACTGAAAGCAGCTTGAGAAGCGTTCCTGTCTTTAACACTCTCATGCCCAACTTCCATGGGGTCCAAACCTGTATAAAGATCATACAGGGTAAACTCATAAATTGTTCACCCTCTATAACACTGATAGAGAGAGATGCACAGCTGTTCCCCCCCCCCTCCAGGTATTAATACATACTCTGGGTTAAATAATAAGTAAAAAGTGATTTTATTAAATACAGAAAGTAGAATTTAAGTGGTTCCCAGTAGTAACAGACAGAGCAAAGTGAATTACCAAGCAAAATAAAATAAAACATGCAAGCCTATGCCTAATACAATAAGAAAACGGAATACAGATAAAACCTCACCTTCAGAGGTGTTCCAGTAAGTTCCTTTTACAGACTAGTCTCCTTCAGTCTGGGTCCAGCAATCACTCACATCCTCTCTGTAGTTACTGTCCTTTGTTCCAGTTTCTTTCAGGTATCCTTGGGGGTGGAGAGGCTCTCTCTTGAGCCAGCTGAAGACAAAATGGATGGGGTCTCCCTGAGGTTTAAATAGACTTTCTCTTGTGGGTGGACACCCCTCTCTCTCTAAGGGCTTGGCTACACTTACAAATTTGCAGCGCTGCAGCAGGGTGTGAAAACACACCCTCTGCAGCGCTGCAAATTGCGGCGCTACAAAGCGCCAGTGTAGTCAAAGCCCCAGCGCTGGGAGCCGCGCTCCCAGCGCTGTCCGTTATTCCCCACAGGGAGGTGAAGTACGGACAGCGCTGGGAGAGTTTTCTCCCAGCGCTGGCGCTTTGACTACACTTAGCGCTTCAAAGCGCTACCGCGGCAGCGCTTTGAAATGCAAGTGTAGCCAAAGCCTCTGTGTAGAATACAGCTACAAAATGGAGTTTTGGAGTCACATGGGCAAGTCACATGTCCATGCATGACTGAGTTCCTTACCAGCCAAGCCACATTCCTGGGAAAGCTCAGATGTGGATTGGTGTCTCCAAGTTTATTGTTGGCTTAAGGGCTTCTTGATTGGGCACTTACTGAGAATAGTCTTTTCTCAGGAAGTTGACCAACTGCTTCACTGAGGCTATTTAAAATTAAACAAGTATGCAGCCAATATTCATAGCTGCAAGTACAAAAATGACACATGCATACAAATAGGATGAATATATTCAGTAGATCATAACCTTTGCAGAGATATGTTACATGGCATATGTAGCATAAAATGTATTCCAGTTATGTCATATATACATTCATAAGCATATTTCCATAAAGCCTTATGGTGTGCAACATCACACCCCTAAACAGATTTTACTTAGAAGCTGAGATGGAGTTAACTCCTTGTTCACTGGGGACTACATAATTTATTACTTATTATTAGTAGCATTCCAGTAGCACACAGGGATCCCAACTAATAGCAAGGTTTCATAGTGTAAGACACTACAACACAAATAGACAGTCTCTGTACCTTGCAGTCTAAACAGACAAAACAAACAAAGGGTGGGAGGGGATACAGAGGCTAAATATCTTGCCCAAGAACACACTCAAAGTCAGTGTCAGAGCCATGATTAGAACTTAGGTTTCCTGATTTCTAGTCCCTGGCTTATCCACTAGCTCATGCTGCTTTCTAAAACCCATGCATGCTGCTAGAATATTTTTTACTACTTTATAATGAATAAAGAGGTGTTTTATAAAAAAAAACATTTTTGCTTGTTTTTTTAATTTAGAAATATCAAGTCTGTTCATATCCAGAGATGCTGGAGGAATACGTTTTTCAGCGACCGTATGGGCCATTTTGTCTTTTGCCACATGGTAACTATGATGCCAGTTGTGCCTTATCATTCAAAGTAGTTGACTGACTAAGAACTTGGGCTGATAAATTTATTTCCTGTTGCTTCCTTGAAAATATTCAAGAGGCTTATCAACAAATTCCCCATGTTTTGTTTCTAAATGTCTTTTTAGCTTTGATGGTTTTGAACTCTTGTTTGCAAGCACCTCGCAGCAAATAACACACTGGGGCTTTGGAACTTGGTTTGCATTAACACAATTGATGAAACAAAAGAGCATCACTATTCTGCCTTGTCCACGATTTGGTTTTCTTTTTAGTAGGTGATTCAGACAAGGGAAACGTGGCAGAAATCTGTCCATTATTACTAGAACTTTCTGTTGCAGACAACATACATACACTTGTATTTTCATATGTAGATGGATTTGATGACTATGCTTTTGAAATTCTGTTTTTTATTACAAAATGATCCATTTTTCACGATGAAGGTTTGTGGATTAAGTCTTGCAGCTCGCGGCTCCACAGCATTAACAAAATTGACTGCAGAAAGCAGTCTCATTCGGTGATTACATTCAAAACAACAATGTTATGTATGTGTGTGGTGCATAAGAAACTCTCTGCAAACAAATGCCTTACTGCAAATAAGTAAAATGTCCAATATTTAAATAATTGTTATGTTAAAACTAATGAAAGACATTTTAAGAGATCATGACGTTTTAAATTTGCAATTTGCGGTGTCTAATATTCCATGGCCCAGCACTGGGTCAAGACCCATACTTTGAAAACCACTGGCCTAGTGGACACTGGATCTGGGTGTTGGCTAGCTAGGAATGATATGGTAAAACCACACTGGATCCTGCCTGCAGAAAGGCTGAGTTTGGAATGTATCTATGGAGAAAGAAAGCTCTGACCAATGGTTGACATCCCCATGGAGGTCCAGGGAAAGTTCAGGTGGAAACGGATTGGGATTATAGGTTGCCAGTTCTGGTGGCGCTAGGGACAGACTGGAGCCCCTTCCCCTTTAGGAGGAAAACAGCCATTCGGAGTCCATGTAAGAAAGGAACTGAGGTGTGGCCAAAGATGGGGAAAGGGTTGGGAATAGAGGAGCAGGAGAACCCTAGATAACGATACAAGTCGGGGGATGAAAAAAGGAAATGAATATCTCCCAGCAGAAAAGAGGAGGCATTAGCTGAATAGGCATTAGGAAACAAGGGGAACCAGAAAGTTTCAGAGGATGCCGCACTGTTACTGAAAGGTTTGCTACCAGGGCCTTGAGAGGAGGAGCCCAGAGATAAGTGGGTAGGACTAGGAGAGCAGGAGTCCATAGAGGAACAACATGGGGAGAGGAGAGGACAGGCCCCATCCCAAAGCAAAGAGGGTGAGAGGGAGAAGTTGCCCTTGGTGTGAAGACCAGTGGACTGAAACAGAATTATGGGGGTGTCCTCCACCCACAAAGTGTGATTTCTGTGTGGAGGGGTGAGAATTACCCTGGGGGCAAGTATAGAAAACAGGAACCTGGCACCACTTCTAGAGAAGGGAGAGCCAGATGAAGAAGGAATGTCAGCGGCTGGCAAGGGGGGGAGGGGTGAACAGGTGAGCCTACGAGCCGATCACTCAGATGTTAATTGGTTCCTCTGGAGAAAGCTGATGGAGGTAATCAGAGAGGCTGTCTGGTTGGTTGGGATAAGGGACTAATTAGTCCATCAGCCCAAGGCTGATAAAGAGGCAGAAAGGAAGCTCCAGGTGGGTGAGAGAGGGGATTAGGGCTAGTTGAGCTCAGAAGCACAGAGGCCTCAGGGAAGGGAGACTTCTGTTCCCCTCAGATCCTGGAGAGAGAGCCAAAAAGCATGGTGGTGCTGTAAATAGACTGTTGCATGGGAATTGTTGCAGAGGAAACGTAAAATAAAAGGGTACGGTGAAAGCTCAACAACTGGAGTCCATTCAATTTCTTGGGGGAAGAAGGTGGGAGACGAGCCATGCCCCATGACATAAGCACAAACTCTTCTTTCCTTTCCAGGTCACCTTTAACCTCTTTGAGTTAATTTTCCCTATCTGCACCATTGTCACAGATTGCTGTGTGGATGTTCGAGGGACCCTCCCCCACCATTGTGGATCCTCTGCAGGGGCCAGCAAAGATCGCAGCCCTTGCACTCTTTTGAGCACAAAGACTACTGTCCTCTTCCTTGCCCACTGATGCTAGCTGGCCCACAAAAGGGCAGGAAGAGAGCTGGTCCTCCTCCCTTGCACTGAGTAATGGCGCTAGCCGGCTGTGGAGGGGAGTGAATGCTATACACCCTACTATGAGTAGAAGGTGGTGTGCTGGGGAGGCACAATGCCTTCTGGAGCTCCCTTTCAGCTGGCGTGGTTCCAAGACAGGCCAGTTCCTGGGCACAGTTCATGTTTGTAAAGTGCCTTCAAGGTGAAAAGCATTACGTAAGTGCTAAGTATTATTGTTTACCAGTACAGATCAGCACTCAGACTAGTGAATAAATTAAGATTATGTTAAGAACCTTTTTCCTCCCACCCTCCCTCCCACCTCTGATCTCAGATCAACAGCTTTAGACCTGTCCACCCCACCCTGTTCCTGTAATCACCCATGGCTTCCAGATGGCATACTTGCTACAACTAACCCATCCTAGAATATAGTCACTCAGCAATGGAGTGCTGGGGGGTGGGGGAATAACACCTCTCATTACTATTCTCATTGAGGAAGCTATAGAGGAGAAGGGGTACAATTTAGGGAGAAGGTGGGGGAGGGAGAGTTGAGGTAAAAGTAACTGTACTGCCAGATTTCTTATTGAGCAGAGTTGAAAATCAAGATTATCTTTAAGAATTGCAGCAAATCTGGCAGTTATGAAATCTAATTAGACCTCCTTCATATATTATGATTTTTGTGACTAAACACCAGATGCCTCAGAGGCACAAACTGACAAACCAGTGCAAGTTTTCAAGAAAGCCCCCAGAGAGTGAGATTCACTCTAAGCTGCCCTTCTCTTCTGGGGCTCTCAGTTGTGTGAGCAAGTTGAAAATCATGCTGCTGAGCTACTAGAAAGACCCAAAGAACGTTTAACCTGGAGCTGCTCAAAGCGTAAGCACAATATTCGGGAATGAGATCACCACTAGAGCGGATTAGAAAAATAGGTATTTATCCTGCAGAAAAATTTAACAATTTTGTTGTTTTCATTGAAGTTTTCCACAGAAAATTTTGACTTTTAAGGTGAAATATCAAAAACTGAAATATTTTGATTCAGAATGGTGCCACAGTACCTCATGGGAGTTGTCGTTTGTGTGCCTTTATACTTCCATTCTATTCTGTGGGCTGGACTACTTCTGCTGTGAAGTGCCCACTCCCCCCCCCCTTTTTTTTTGGTGAGGGGAGGGGTTTCTCATAGGCATCGCTTATCTTAATGCATCATGGGAGAAGAAGAAGAGAGTAGAAAAGATCCCAAAGAGTATATTAAATGGTATTTGCCTGCTCCCTCCAGCCTTAGGTTTGGAATGACCTGAGGTACACAAGCCCGACCAATTATTGATAATTTCTGTAGAATTGAGCCTGATGGGCTTTTATGGGAGATGGGAAAGAATGGTTCCTGTACACCAGGAGATTTTCACAAAGTTCTTTGCATTGCACATAAAGTTACTGTGTAGTTATGTCAGATCTGTCAATGGAACATAACATTTGTTCCCAGGTCTCAGCTCTCCTCCAGCAGGTCCCTAATAGTGCAGGATTTTGGCATTGACCTGTAAAAGCTGGGTGTGATTATTTGTAATAAACACTGATGATTCATGTCTTTATTTTACATGGTCAGTGAAAAGTACAGCGGTCACTCTCAAAAACTTTTCACTTGCCTTTGTAACTAAGTGACATTACCCCAGGATTCCCTAAACATTCCCTATAACAAACGGAATACTGCAGTAATATTGTGTATAGAGTTGGTCAAAACCCTGCATATACGTTCAATGGGAAAATGACGTTTCAAAATATCCATTGTATGATTACAAAATACCATTTCTTGAGAGAATTTTTAATAAAATTTCCAAAAAATTTAGTTTGGGAAACAGAGAAATAAATTCATAAAAGCACTTCATTTGGTAAGCTCTGATCATTTTGTTTCAACTTTTATATTCTATTAAACTATAATTTCATAGTAAAGTTGAAACTATAAAGTAAAAACAAAGTGCTTCAACCTTATCCATTCAAAATGTTTCAATAAAATAGAAAATTGACAAAACAGATATGTTTGCATGAAATGTTTTGATTGTGTAGAATCAACATTTTCTGATGGAAAGCTGTTCCATCAAAGTTTTTGACCAGCTATAATTATTTAATTGCCAATGGAAAATTGGAGTTTTGAAGAACAGACATTGTAAAAGATCACCATGTTATCCTTGATATATACTGGGAAAGAGTCTAATCTTAGGCCTGGTCTACACTAGGGGGTGGGTTCGAACTAAGGTACGCAACTTCAGCTACGCGAATAGCGTAGCTGAAGTCGAACTACCTTAGTTCGAACTACTTACCCGTCCTCACGGCACGGGATCGAAGTCCGCGGCTCCCCCGTCGACTCCGCCACCGCCGTTCGCGGTGGTGGAGTTCCAGAGTCGACGGGAGCGCGTTCGGAGTTCGATATATCGCGTCTAGATGAGACGCGATATATCGAACTCCGAGAAGTCGATTGCTACCCGCTGACTCGGCGGGTACTATGGACGTACCCTTAGTTACTGCACATCTGTGTCAATGTGAAATCTGAGCGGTTCAAGGTGACCTGCAAAAGAAAGACTCTATTGAAGTCTATAGAGTTGCTCCAGATTGGAAGTGGTGTGAGATCAGAATTTGACCCACTGAGTTCATACTGAATATGGGTCTAATGGAGTGCAGTAATTTAGATTTGGGGTGGTTTGGAGACCTATATAGGTAATGGAAGTGTTTTCCTCTTAGCTGATTCTTACCTGCCGTGATCACGATCATATTTTTCACTATATTCTCAGGGAGTCTACTCTTCACTCTCCCTGCCCAAGCAATAGTTCATGGAATGATATTGCAGTGTTGGGAGATACTGACTGATATCACCCCCCAGCCAATCTCTCAACTGTTTCGCATATCAAGCTTCATTACTCATTTTAGACCTAAATTTACCTCTGCCCCACACAGATCTGGTGTTCTCACTGTATGTCACTGGCAACAACTAACAGCAAAAATGCTTTCTCTTGTAACTATGATTCAAATATAGACATGAACTAAATGATTCTCATAGTCTCTAGCTTCCTCCTCTGTTGCTTTATTTCATGTCTCTCTTTGGGTTTTTGTCCCACATTTAAAGGGACAGCAACCTACCCACATTTGGGGAATAAGAGTGGGTTGGGAGAGACAACTTCCCAGAAGTATTTACATTTTGGAAGTATGATGTCAAAGCATTGCAACAGCCACCAGTTTGGAGTGTGAGGAGAAACAACAGGTTGGGTAACCCTTGGGCGCCCTGTATGTATCTTTTTTCCCTGAATTGGTTTGTCATTACCAAGTAGGTTTCACAGGGTGAGATGATTCATTTCATGGAATCTCAGTTGGCATGGACAAGAGTCTGGCTCCAGCATATGAGGATAGATGGCATCCCATTGTTTTGTGTCCTTCAGCTGGGTTCTTGAGTGAGGTGGTGATGTCTCAGTTCTATGATTCTGCTCCTGATTATTTATTACACAGCTGATGTTTTGGAATTCTCCAGAGGCAGCCTCTCCTTGTTTAGGTATTGGTAACAGACAAGAGAGGCTGCCTCTGGAGACCTCTAAAACAACAGCTCTACCTACAGAAGAAGACAATATACATTTTCACCAGCAGTCAACAATAGCACAGGATTTGGGATGAGCACATCCCTTTTGTGAATCCACAGGATGATGATTTATTTGGGTTCACTAAGAGGGTTATAAACCAAGGATGGAAAAGGAAGAGTACCACATACATGGAAAGAGTGAGCATAGAGAATGTTTTTACTTTATTATATTTGCCCAGGCAGATTGCAACTTGGTTCCACTCCACAAATCCAGATACCATGTCAAACAAAGATCTCGGAGGAACTCCAGATGAAGCCTACTTAATATAGTAACAATTATTAGGGTGTTGGCTTGCTTCTCACCTGCAAACCACCAGCCAGCTGCTCCCATATCTTACGGTATGTCTGCACTGCACACCCTGCAATATGTAGACTCTGCAATTCCAGCTAGCAGGGCATAAAGAGCCATGTAGATGGCTTAGACAAGTAGAGTACAGACATCCCAGAACCTTATGGTATGTATCCTACAGAGCTCTACACAACCAAACAGTGCCTCCCCCATCTAGACTGCTGTTTTTAGCAGCTTAGTGTCCCGCTTCCTCTCCGCTGTTGGAACCTTTCCCTGACGCAGGGAAAGCTGCGGCAGCAAGGAAAGGCTCTGGCAGGGGGAGGTAGTGGTGAAAGGCTCTGGCAGCTCCCTCCATAGAAGCTACACCCTGCAGTGTGGACGCAGCCTATTTTTCACTGAGGCATGTAGCTTCATGTACCCTACATGCCACTGCTAGTTTAGACAAAGCCTTAGTGAGGCAAGTCATTAACCAAGCCCTGCAGTATCTGAAACAAGTGGCTAGGGCACGAAGTGGGCCAGCACTGAGTACTGATGGGGAACACTTGAACTGAGAAAGGACTGCTCCTCTGATTGGTGATCCCTGCACTGGCCATATATTTCAGAAGTGAGAGAAGGGACTGGTGGGTTTCTTAAACTCCAGAGGCAGGCAGTCTCCTAGTTTAAGGGGGTTACAACTATTAGCTTAACTAAAAAGAGTCGTAAATAAGCAAACAAGTAGCATTTTGTCACTTTTGGCTTTAGAAAAGAGCAATCCCATTATTCCTCACCTCCGGATGCCTTCTTAGGGCTGATGGATGCACAATCTTTGTACCACTTTAACTATACTGGTTTCAAACAGATATAAAGTGATACAACCTCCTAGTGCAGAGGTCCCCAAAGTCTGGGGTGTGCCCCCTAGGGGGATGCAGAGGACCATTTGGGGGGCACAGCTGGGGCATGGGCCAACCCCCACAGTGGAGCAGGGATGGAGCACTACCCAGTCCCACTCCTGGCCCCGGCTGCTGGCCCTGTGCCTGGAGCTCTGCTTCCAGCCCCATGCCTGGGACCCCAGCTGCCACCCTCATCTCCCAGCCAGGTCTCTGCTCCACTCCCGACGCACCTCCAGCTGTGACCCCAGCCTCGGCCCCCTTACCCATGTCCGTGTCTCCCCGCTCTCAAGCCATGGTCCCCCTCCCGGGTGGGCAGCAACCATAAAAACTTTAGGGACCACTGCCACAGTTATACTGGCATACAGAAGTTTATACTGTTATATGTCATTTCCCTAAATCCAGGGGAATAAGCTATGCTGGTAAAAGGCATATACTTTATACTGGTGTAACTGCACCTACTCTAGACATTCCATTGATATAACTACTTCAGCAAAAACCAAACCAAACACCAACTAACTGAAATAGTTATACCAACACACACCTGGTGTGAAGACCAGGTATTAGAGGAAAAATAAAATCTCTCTTCCTCAAGTTTTGGTGTGTTTTGTAAACTTGCCCCCATTCTTATCCGATGACTGTTATGTATTATTATTTTTATTGAAACTTTAGAATTAAAATTAGATGTATTGAAAGTGCGTCCATAGAATTCATAGACTACAAGGCCAGAAAGGATCACTCTCAACCCGTAGTCTGACCTTCTGTATAACACAGGCTTCCCTTCCACTTGAAACTGGAGGGTATCTTTTAGAAAAATATCCAAGCTAGATTTAAAAATGGCCAGTGATGGCGAATCCACCACAATTCTTGGTAAATTGTTCCATTGTTAAAAATGTGCACCTTATTTGTAGTCTGAATTTGTCTAGCCTCAATTTTCAGCCATTGCATCTTGTTATACCTTTCTCTGCTAGACTGAAGAGCCATTCATAAATATTTGTTCCCCATGTATGTACTTAGTAATCAAATCACCCGTGAATCTTTTCTTTGTTAAACTACATAGACTCCTTGAGTCTTACTATGAAAGCATGTTTTTCTATCCCTTAATCGTTTTCTTTTGGCTCTGGTCTGAACCCTCTCTGATATATCAATACACTTGAATTGTGGATGCCAGAACTGGACACAGTATTCAAGTAGCAGTTGCAGTAGAGTCAAATATAGAGGTAATATAACCTTCCTACTCGCGATTCCTGTATTTATACATCCATGGATCACATTAGTCCTTTTGGCCACAGCTTTGCAATAGGTGCTCATGTTCAGCTGACTATCCATCAGAGTCACTGCTAGCCAGGATAGAGTCCCCCAACCTGTAAGTATGTCCTGCATCCTTTGTTCCTAAATATTGTATTTGGCCATATTAAAATGCATGTTGTTTGCTTGTGCCCAGCCTACCAACCAATCCAGATTGTTCTATATCAATAAGTTCATTGATAAAAATGTTAAATAACACAGGGCCAAAATTTGATCACTGCAAGACTCCCCTAGAAACATACCCACTTGATAGGAGTACTCTGGAGACATTGCACTCATCTTTATTGAATTGATCAGCTTCGCTTGCGTGCACAGTTTGGATGTTTGTATTGAGTGGTGCAAATGTTTTCATATAAACTGTTTTATTGATTCCGACATAAACATGACAACTTCAAATGAAACAATTTAGTGGATATTTGCCAGAATCTATTGGTTGCTAGACACTAAAATCACCTAGAGGGTATATGAAATCAGTTTTTAGAACATTTTCCTCACCACTGTGGCAGTTGCCATTAGTATGTCTGTTCATCACCTAGCACATTTTGAGTGTACTCAATATAAATAAAACCACTATATTATGTCGGCTGTAGATAGCAAAAGGCAACAGGAGGAAAAGAATGGGGAAGACAAATTAATCTTTTTTGGTGGTAGTAGAGAAAGAATACTATGTCGTATTAGCTCTCTTATCCTATTTTGGGGCCTTTTTAAAAATCATTGCCTAATTCTGCTTAGTTCCACTTACCACAATAAGACAATAGTACCTTTCAATAATTATCTTTGAGATAGCTGTCTGGATCAGCAACGTGGTGCTGCACTCTCATTCACCAGAATCAGATCAGCTGAGATTTGTTACAAGCTGTCAAAAATAAAATACAATGAACAATCTGCCTGTGATCCCTGAAAAACACACACTGGGAATATGTGAAAGGTGTTTACCATTCCCTGAAGGTGGATGGTTGGTATGGCAAGTGTTTATAGGATGGCATACTGTAGCAATGGCATGTCACAACACACTGCCTCTTTTCTCTGCAGCACCCATTTCAGTGGCTTTTCTTTTCTCCTTTCCCCCTACCTCTTGAACCTCCTTTATCTTCCCTGCCTATGATGTAAAACCTATTACATACAGGAGGTGATTTCACACTTTGCTGCTTATTCTGAATTCATCTGGTTTGCACTCCAGAAATTGTTGAACGGAAACGCCTCAAATGAATCTGAAATTCCTTCCAGAACTGGCCTCACTGATATCGTCCATATTTCTCCAGCAATCTACTTATGTCCATGTTCTTCCTCACTGCACACTTTTAGTTTTAGTACCCTAGGAAATTAGGAAAAGGGTGAGCTTCTTAACCTGTTTTTATCCACAGTTGTAGTGGATAAAATTTAAATGTAAAAAAAATTAAATGAAAAAACAATTAATATTTTAAACATACCCACATATAAGTATTGTTTTCTGCAGTCCGTCAAACTTTTTCAGGGCTTGATTGAATAGTTAGCCATCAAGCACATATTTTTGCACTCCTCACATTCTGGGGCACCTGATTTGTCACTACAGTACAAATAAATCTAAACTGTTCTTTTCTTCTTGGATTCATCTAATTTCTTACTCAGTCTAATTAGTCTTTCAGCACAGTTTCTCCTATACTGTGTGCCAGAGTGGCAATGACACCTGACTGATTCAATATATTATGATTATAACCAGATAAGACAATGCCATCACTACATTTTGTGGCATGGTCACTTGGTCTCAAGCAGCTACTATTATCCTGCTGTGGCCTGAGCAAGGAAAAATCCAGGTAAAGGGGCTTTGCTTACACTAACATGCTGCGACACTGCAAAGTTTGTTGCCAAGTGAGCGCAATCTGCTGCTTATGACATAGCATTATAACCTGTTGATTCTCTCCTGTGCATGGTTTTGGTTATGTCCATGCTGTGTGCTGACCCACTAACCAAAATCATTTGTAGTGATTAACCATTGCATTTCTTATTTTTTCATTGTAGTGATTGTTGTTCCATGGACCTCCGAGAGCCAGTGAAGAACTGGCATATGGAATCACCTGTAGTGGAATGACTGGAACCTGAGTGCAAAGAAATGAAAACAGGGAAGATCTTTTCCTGGAGATCTAGAGGGAGATGAAGGGGAACTCTGAATGTGCCCGGTTGAGGAGGAGAAAACCAGAATCACTTACAAAAGACAGGACAGGTTCAGGGTGAGAAATTTACGCCTGAATGATTCTGGCACAAGAAGAAAATGAGCACCAGAGAGAGAAATTCTGTGTGTGTGTGTGTGTGTGTGTGTGTTCAAAAGGGGTCTCTGGGAGGTGCAGCAGGAAAGTCCTGTGCCCCTTTTGACTGCTCTGGCCACTGATGATATTTACAAAGCAGATATTGGGATCAGTTTCCCATTTAGTTTTATCAGATGGATAGACTTTTCTTAGGGCTGGTTATTAAAAAGAGAACAATCACTTAAAAATCACTTTAGTTTCCTCCTGCCCCTCTTCCACCACTCAGCAAGCCCAGGAGCTGTAGTAGCTGCAAGGGGGCTGGGGGTGGAGCAAGGTGAGGTTTTTTGGCTTTGCATAGTGATGAGTTCACTAGTTACTCCCTCATCTCTCTTCTGGTCGGCCCCTGGTAACCTCTGCCTGGGTTGCTGCACAGGAACCGTGAACCATGTCCACAGCTAGGGAGGAAACAAAAGAGAGTATTTCTTTTCCTGGTGGCTCTTATAACATTTTCTTATGACTCCATACAAATGCACTTTCATTCTTGAGCTGCATATTTATGTTTGCTGCTCTAAAGCAATTCAATTATGGTACAAGAGGTTAACAGTACACAGCTCTGTCTAAATGAGAAATATGCCCTATGAGTGAGCTAAGACAACAGATGGAGCTGTGTACCTTGTAGAACAGAGTCGCTCTGGTTAGAATTGTACTGTTTAGAGTGATACATTTGCATTGTATCCATATTTCATTCTATTATTTCAATATTATGTCTACCCATTCCACAGCAAAAATATACAATGCATTATTTCATGTCTTATAGGGATAGCTTATAAAAATCAGGCTGCTTCTTGCTCTATTCATAGTCGTCAAGTGTCAGATGATGGAAACCATTTTCCACTTGCAGAATGATCACTGTTAGTGTTTCCTGACAATCTCTTTAATCAAACAGGAGGAATGCTGCTTGCTCTTAACATCACATTTGCTGTGTTGGAGTTATTGACATCCTTCTTGACTATATTATTGTAAGTCCCTATTGTGAAGGATTAACAGACACACCCAAGCATTTTGAACTGAAATTTGGCAAAAACATTTGTAATCCAGGACCAACCTTTATTTCCCAACCTGTAAATTCTGAGCAAAATAATCTGTTATAAATCTGAGGAGAAACTCAAGGTTTCTAACAGCTTTTCTGAATTGGTTGCTTGCTGCTGATATAAAGTCAGTGAAAGGATGTAGTTTACTGTACCAGACCTTTTTATTTTTTCTTATTTCACTCTCCCCAATTAATACCACTACACACACAAAGAAATTGAAAAAACAAAAATAGAAATTAAACAAATATTAATGGTCTTATGAAATCAAGGAAAGTGAAGGGGTGAAGCAAAATTTTTCTCTCAGTTCCCTCTCTCAAATACCCCACATCTCCTGCATTTGCAGCACTGGCACTGACGTGTATGGGAGAGCAGCATGTGAAAGAAATACCACCCAAATAAACACCATTGTCTAGGGGAAAGTCCCCTGGCTTCATCCGTTTAAATGTGACAATATTTCAATCTTCAAATCAGTCATTATCACTTTAAAATGTGTAGCAACAATCTAGGGGATTTCTCCTCATTCATACCCATGGACCTCTGGACACCTATGCAAAATGTAAATAAAACGAAGTGCAAAGGCAGCAGGCCCAATTTCATCTTATTTTACAATTGGCAAGTTGCTAAATGACATAAGTGTTGGTGAACATGAATTAGAACAGGTGGTTCCTTGTGGTACCCTAAATTTTCATGTCATCATCCAAGATACAGTAGCATAAAAAATACTAAAATTCAAACAAAAGAGCATGGTCTATTTCAGTCTCTTCTTAAAACCAATTGACGTTTCTACTTTGCATTCTTTGGACTGTATTCTTAAATTCGCTTATTCTACGTACATGCACCTGTTTTCCCCATTATTCATCTATCACCTATGTGAACAAAATTCCTAAGTTATCGTTTCATATTTTAGCTTGTAAAATAAGCAATTTCAATTTTTTTCCCACTAGCTATGTTGGCTGATGTTTCCACTGTTATGTCTGACTGAGTGGAGAAAGTGGCAGACTGCTGATAGGAGCAGTCCATGTAAGTACACCTGCAGTTGTCATCAATGATTGAATGATAAGTTTTACAGCCTTGGCAACATGAGTAGAAAGACTAATTTCTACTGAGGAACACTCTGCAGTTACTGATTAGATATAGATTGGTCAGAGACACTAAGTATGAGTGAGTACATGATTAATAAAAGAGTTCTAGGACAACTTATTGAAAGTTTTAATATCATTGTCAACACCGATAGGTTCAAAGAAGGGACTAAATGAACTCTTGGCTAATGTTCATATGTGAGGCATGCAATAAATTGATATTTTGAGTGGAAGTTTTGAGTTTGAATTATAAGTGTTTGTAAGATGGATATTTTTATTTGGACTGACTTGGACTACTTGTGTTGACTGAACCATCTGCACTAATGTATCAGACTGCAGGAGGAAGGAGGCCTCCATATGGATGTGCTTGAAGGCAAATAAATGGCTGCAAGAAGAAAGCTGGGCCAGGCCAGACCAGACCAAATCTCTGCTACAGTGATCCAGAATAGACCAGACTTGCCTGGAGAGCAGGGAACTAGACCACAATTGTCCAAAGAGAAGCCAGATGGTTGGAGAGGAGGAGCCAAAACACTCCTGTTGTGGATGCAGCTATAACAGCAAAACTGCACTTTATATCAGTACAGTACAACTGCTGCCCAAGAGCAAAACAAGCTGTATCAGTGAAAGCCCAGTTTTGCTGGTATAGCTAAATCCATGCTAGGAGCTTCCGCTAGCACAGCTATGTTGGTCACCCCCCCTGAAGAACATAGCTATGCTGGCAGAAGTCTGTAGCGTAGACCCAGCCTCTGGTGCTATAAATAAAGATATCTAGTGTGTAAATTATATGCCCTGTTCCTGAGGGAGGTCAAAATGCTTGCATAAAACATGTTCTGGGTTGAAGTTTAGCATAAACCATCTCAGTTGACCCCCAATATTTTTTTTACTTTAAAATAATTTTTAATAAAAAAGAACAGGAGTACTTGTGGCACCTTACGGACTAACAAATGTATTCGAGCATAAGCTTTCATGGGCTAAAACTCACTTCATCGAATGCATGCAGTGGAAAATACAACACTCACACCCACCCACCATGAAACAATGGATGTTACCATACACACTATAACAAGAGTGATCTGTTAAGGTGAGCTATTACCAGCAGGAGAGAAGAAAATAACAAAAAACTTTTTGTAGTGATAATCAAAATGGCCCATTTCCAGAAGGTGTGAGGAGCAGTGGGGGGCGGGGGGGAAATAAACATGGGGAAATAGTTTTACTTTGTGTAATGACCCATCCACTCCCAGTCTTTATTCAAGCCTAATTTAATGGTGTCCATTTTGCAAATTAATTCCAATTCAGCAGTCTCTCGTTGGAGCCTGTTTTTGAAGTTTTTTTGTTGTAATATTGTGACTTTTAGGTCTGTAATCGAGTGACCAGGGAGGTTGAAGTGTTCTCCAACTGGTTTTTGCATGTTATAATTCTTGACGTCTGATTTGTGTCCATTTATTCTTTTACATAGAGACTGTCCAGTTTGGCCAATGTACAAGGCAGAGGGACATTGCTGGCACATGATGGCATATATAACATTGGTAGATTTGCAGGTGAATGAGCCTCTGATAATGTGGCTGATGTGATTAGGTCCCTATGATGGTGTCCCCTGAATAGATATGTGGACAGAGTTGGCAATGGGCTTTGTTGCAAGGATAGGTTCCTGGGTTAGTATTTTTGTTGTGTGGTGTATGGTTGCTGGTGAGTATTTGTTTCAGGTTTGGGGGCTGTCTGTAAGCAAGGACTGTCCTGTCTCCCAAGATCTGTGAGAGACGATGGATCATCCTTCAGGATAGGTTGTAGATCCTTGATGATGTACTGGAGAGGTTTTAGTTGGGGGCTGAAGGTGACGGCTAGTGGCGTTCTGTTACTTTCTTTGTTGGTCCTGTCTTGTAGTAGGTGACTTCTGGGCACTGTTTTGGCTCTGTCAATCTTTTTCTTCACTTCAGCAGGTGGGTATTGTAGTTGAAAGAATGCTTGATAGAGATCTTGTAGGTGTTTGTCTGAGGGGTTGGAGCAAATGGATTGTATCATAGAGCTTGGCTGTAGACAATGGATCGTGTGGTGTGGTCTATATGAAAGCTGGAGGCATGTAGGTAAGTATAGTGGTCAGTAGGTTTCCGGTATAGGGTGGTGTTTATGTGACCATCGCTTATTAATACTGTAGTATCCAGGAAGTGGATCTCTTGTGTGGACTGGTCCAAGCTGAGGTTGATGGTGGGGTGGAAATTGTTGAAATCATGGTGGAATTTCTCAAGGGCTTCTTTTGTATGGGTCCAGATGATGATGTCATCATCAATGTAGCCCAAATAGAGTAGGGGTGTTAGGGGACGAGAGCTGAGGAAGCGTTGTTCTAAGTCAGCCAACATTTTTATGGCTGTCTTAGAACAATGCTTCCTCAGCTCTACATTGATGACATCTTCAGATCTAGCATCACAAAATCTTCTCTGTTCCAGTGGCATCCTTGGGTAGGTTTGGTTTTAAAGTGAGTCTTAGTTTTATTGACCACAGAGCATAAATCTTGCTGCTATGAGGAGTTCCACTGACTTTGTATCTCAGACTCCAGTGGATCTATTCATGGCTGTAAGCACTGCACCCAGTAGTTAGAGTTTGCAGGGCACAGTTGTATAATTGTATTTTTGCCATATATCAGAATTGTATCTAACTGAGAACAATATTTTCAAATAAATAACATCTCCAGTTTCTGTCTTTGCACTTCTAAAAAGATTCTACCAGATTGACTTGAATGGACTAAATTGACTTGATATGGCTAAAAGCACAACACTTAGGAAATAAAGGTGTTAATTTGTTATGGTGGCTGATGATTCTCCTGGGTACACAATCCCCTCATTCACATAAGGAAGCTAACTTCCCTTTGAAAGCCTGCCAGCACCTGTGTGAGTAATTCAATGTAATAGTTCCTTTAAGAACTCTTATGCTGGAGGTTTGGTGTCCTTGATCTCTGGGTACTAATACCACACCATTGAAACTGTTGTGTGTATTTTCCATATTCCATTCAGGTTAAATGAAGGAACAATTAATTGCCTCTTTGTTTAGTGATCCTGAAACAATGGTAGCCACCACTCAAACACTAGATTGAAAGCAAATGCAGGAGCTGGGAGTTGATTTGATTTCGGGTATGTGCAGTATGTATCTGAAGTAGAAGGCAGGACACAGTGGTCCTCAGAAAAAGCCTAGAGAGCTTTTGGGGCAGAATGCTGACTGGAAAAAGGCTTAGAATGGTGAGTAAGGAAACTGCCTCCTGTTTGATTGCTACTGTGTTCAAGAAAACAGGACTTTTACCAGAAAAATATCCTGACTATATCATCAGTTTCTCCCCCTAATAGAAATAACCCACAAGGTTCCAAATATTGGCTAACCACACAGGCTAAAAGGAAAGCAGTACATATGAAGTCCCAGTTTCTCATGAGTAGGGTTGCCAACATTGTATTTCAAACATATGGAACTGTTTTCTTAGCACCCCTATGGGGGAGGAATACCCTGTACACGTGGGGGTCAGGGGTGGGGTGTCCAGTACCACAGGGGTCGGGGTACTAACCATGTGGCAGTTGAGGAAACCTTCCGCTCCCTGCAGCAGTCAGGTGGTCTTGGCTGCCGGGACTAGGGTGACCAGACAGCAAATGTGAAAAATTGTGATGGGGGTGGGGGGTAATAGGAGCCTATGTAAGAAAAAGACCCCAAAACTGGGACTGTCCCTATAAAATCGGGACACCTGGTCACCCTAGCCAGGACCCAGCTCCAGAGGTGAACAGGACAGGACAGCACTGAAGGGCCAGGGTTGGGAGTGGAAAGATGCACTCATGAGTACTGGCCCCCTGCTGACTCCAGCCCTTGACTGTGGCCCCAGCTGCAGTGGAGCTGCAACAATTTTTATAAGGGAAGCGCTGAAAGCGGAAACCATGTATTTGAGTTGTTATTACTACTTCAAGCCAGGGGGTATGGCAGCACCCCCAGCACTCAAGCCTGGCTGCTTTTCCTGTCAGACTCAGTTCTGACTGGCAGGGCAAGTGGACAGGGCTGTGAACCCTGGAGCTGCGCTGAAGGGCCAGGATGAGGAAGGGGCTCTGCGTGGCAGAGGGGTCAGTACCCCTGTAGCCTCCCCACTCGCAGAGTCTAACATCTCTAGCAGAGGAGCATAACTGCTGATTGGTGGCTGCTGTGGCTGCAGCAGCTGGGGAAGGAGGCAGGCAAGGAGCCTGGTCCTGGCAACCGAGACTACCTGCACAAAGCCCCGTCTTCCTCCTCAGCTGGACACAGCCCCCTCCCGACTGCAACCTTTCAGTATGGCCCCATCAGGTGTTTGTGCCCCATGGTCTGGGAACCTCTGTGCTATAGGTACATAGGTTCAGTAAATCATGGGACCAATTCTGCATTACTACATTGTCTAATTTTACAAAGGTTCTCTCATTGGAAGGTAAGGTAATAATAAAACCGGCTTTGTATGATGATAATATTTGTAATATGTTGAAATACGGGATAAAAGTCGTCCCATGCTGATTTAGTATGGGACAGGCAATTTTCTATTTAAAGGAGGGATATGCCTTATAATATGGGTAGAGTTACCATATTTGAGGTTCCCAAAAAGAGGACACTTCTGGAGGGTGAGTGGGGCTTATGGAGATACAGTTAGGGTGTGCTGGAGGGCTGTGTGTGTAATAGAAGAATATTTTGGGGGTACTGGAGTGGGATCTGGGTGGTGATGGAGGGGTGTATGTACAGGGAGGGGAAAACTGGGGGTGTGCTGGAGGGGAAACCTGGCGCCTCACTCTTGAGGTGAGGGGGCAGGGTTGCTCCTTGTCACAGTGACAGGATGGTCGGTGCAGACCCACGACTCAGTGACAGCTGTCAGTGCCTCCCTGCAGGGCTCTCCCCCACCCCAGGGGAGGGAGCTGGGACTGGGTGGGCAGGATCCAGAAGCTGCAAGGGACCAATCAGATGGGGATGTAGGAGAGGGACCAATCAGAGCGGATCAATCTTTCTGAGCAGCAACCTCTGCTTGCAAACAACCTGGACATTACCACATTTTTGATCCTCTCTCTGCCCTCTCTCTGGGCAGATTTTTCAAAAACGAGGCAATGTCCAGGAAAACACAGATGTATGGTAACCCTGAATACAGGACTGTTGGCAACCTACCCAGGTGTGTAGTCCTGAATGGGCAACTACTGGAATGCCCCAGCTAGTGTGGGAAGGAACACCTCTGCCAGCATAACCTCACATGCACACTGTGCTGGGGATGCTATTTTGCTCTACAAAATGGCCTCTTCCATGCATCATGATCTTGCATGTCTGGTGCATGCTAGGTCATAGTGTGCAGATGACTGCCATTTGGTAGAGCAAAATGGATTCTCCATGTAGTGTGAGCTCGCATGCATGGGGCATGCAAGGACACACTGTGTGGAGGATGCCATTTTGAGAACAAAATGACAGCCTCCATGTGGCAAAAGTGACTGTTTGCAGTTCCGGTGCAATCCAGCCCCACTACAGCACAGCAGTTACCATAGTAATGAAACCCCTGCGATAGGGTCACTTCTGAGTTCATAACAAACCACTGCTGGGTTCCCCAAAATGGTTTTATTTGGCTGTCACCCTCTTAAGGTAGGGCACAGCCAGCGGCACTTTTATTCTCCAGAAATAGGTAAGTCTGCGTAGACTGTCGGTCCTTCATCAGTTAAGACTCAGCTGATCACAGCACGTCTTCCAATCTTCTCTCGCTCTGGCCATCCTTCGCCATGCTTGTCCATATCTCCTTGTTAGGAAATCATCCCTCCTCTTTGGAGGCCGACCGCGTAGCCGTTTCAGTTCTCACGGATACCACTCAGGTATAGCTGCAGTCCATCTGTTGTCACTGAGTCGGGCCACATGTCCTGCCCACCGCATTTTGCCGAGCCTGCTTTCAACAACAACAACATCTCGCACTCCAGACTGCTGCCTAATTATTTAATTGGGGAAGTGATCGTGAAGCGAAATGCCCAAAAATGTTCATTCTATTGCCCTCTGTGTGACAGACAGTTGATGTTCTTCAGTCTTCGTCAGCGACCATGTTTCGCTGCCATATAGCATCACTGGAAGCACAGTTGAGTTAAAAAGGTTCGCACGAGTTGTTTTGCTGATCTTTCCTTGGAGGATGTCCCTGATATCGTTGAATGCACACCATCCAGCTTTTTTTCTGAGCGACTGTTTGCCTTTGTGATTGTGGCGCTTGTTGACTTCCTGGCCCAAATAAACGTATTTGTCGACCTCTTGGATCTGCTCTCCTCCAAGAGTTATTTGGGTTCTTGGCAGAACATCTGATCTCATATATTTCATTTTCGACTGGTTCATTTTTAATCCGATGACTACTTTTCGCGTTCAGTTCTTTAAGCATTCTCTCAAGCTGGACTGTATTTTCAGCTATCAGCACTATATCATCTGCGAACCTGAGATGGTTTAGCTGCTCGCCGTTGATATTAATCCTGCCTTTCAGCTCTGCTTGTTGAAAGACCAATTCAAGACAGGCTGTGAATAATTTTGGTGAAACTATCTCCTTGTTTCACACCTTTCTCGATGGGGATTCGGAGGGGAGTATTGAACAGCGATATATCCGTGCTGCAGCCAGAGTTCGCTTCCTTTAATAATGTGATATATTTTGCGCTGATGCCTTGTTCTGAAAGAGCTTCAAGAATGGCGTTGGTCTCCACACTATCAAACGCCTTCTCATAGTCCATGAAGGCAATGCACAAAGGGAACTTGTATTCCCTTGAACGCGTATAGTAGTTGGTTTAGAGTGAAGATGTGGTCTATTGTGCTGTAATTTCTTCGAAAACCGGCCTGCTTTCTAGGTTGCTGTTCATCCAGGTTTCGCGACAGTCGATTTGTTGTTATTTTAGTGAACAACTTATAGACATGCGAAAGCAGGCAGATCGGGTGATAGTTCTTTAGATTTTCTCAATCGCCTTTCTTATGCAGCAAGATGGTATTGGACTCTTTCTAATTGGATGGTATCTTCTGCATTTCCAGGTAATGGCTGAACCTTTGGGCGAGAGCTTTCCAGAGTTCCTGACCTCCCGCCTTAAGCACTTCTGCTGTCAGACCGTCCTTGCCTGGAGCCTTCCCCTCTTTCATTTGATGGACTGCGTGACGGACTTTGCTGATGAGAACCGGGAGTATGTGTTCATCGGTTTGTTGAAGTGATGGCATTGGGACATCTATACGGGATGCAAAGAGCTGGGTATAGAAATCCCTGCAGATTGCCTCCATCTCTGTTTGATTGGTTACTGATTCTCCATCCTTGTTCTTCAAAGCCAATAATGATGACCTATACAATACCAGTTCTCGTTTGCATTTTTTGAGACTTTTATGATCTTCAGCAGCCTTTAGGAGCTTCTCGGTTCAAAATTTCTTGAAGTCTTCCTTCAGCTTCATTCGTATGAGCTTGCAGAGAAGGGAGTACTCAAGCCTGTCACTGCCATTTTTTTTCATTTTCCTCCTCTTTTCCAATAAGGTCTTTGTATTCTCCAAGATTCTTCCACTAGCTCTTTTTGGTCTTTCACGCTCAGCTGATTTCATGCACTGTTCCTGTCTCTTGCTGAAGTTCTCATAATTGTTGTTGCAGTCATCCAGGACGCTCCAGTCTTCCCTGAAGGGAAGACACATTGTGCAGGATATTTCGGTAGTGCTATCATTTAACATTGGTAGTGATCATCGCCTACTGAGAGCCAGACTCATGTTCACTGTGAAGGTGGAGATAAAGGCGCTGTGTATGGCGAACACAAGGCACCAACCGGTAGCTTTCACCAAGGAAATCCTGAAGGAAACATTTCCACAGGTAAGTCACTGCTAGTAAATCCAGGACAATGGCCCCACATCAGGCCTACCTTCCCTCAGGAAGGCTGTGGCAGGCAGCAGTCTCTAGTCAGTTCCTGTTCCTTGCCATACTTCTCACATAGTGAGAGCTGAGGCCCACCATCCCTCCCAGCTAGCCTCACACTGCACAGGGCTCTACCCTTTTAACTCCTGCCTCCAAGCCTAACCTACTGCAGCTCATTAACCCTTTCCTGGCAAATATGGGGCTTATGCACCCCATCACAACACTCCCAGTTATTAACATATTTGTCCTATCAACACTCCTGCAAGGTAGGTAAGTGTTATTGTACAGAGATAGTGAACTGAGGCACAGACAGACAAAGTGATATGCTCAAGACCACACAGGAAGTCTCTGGTGGAACAGGAAATTGAACCCTGGTCTCCTAGGCTCTAGGCTGGCAGCCTAACCACCAGACCAACCTTCCTCTTAAATGAGCTGTTTACATAAGTAAAGTTATTTATGCACATGAGTATCTGCATGATTGATGTCTGTATTTGTAGTGAATCAGCCACTTCATGCATTCATTTCTAGTAGTGTATTTTCTGACAACTGATTTCAGGTACTCTCTAAAACTACATTCTGTCTCTTAGCAACAGGAGATGTGCTGAACAGGAAAAGGGTCACCAGCAGCTTCACACCATCACCCCTCCACTACCAAAAAGAGGAGTGAGTGGTTTTAAAACTAGGAAGGTAATTAAAATCAAAGCAGACTTCTTAAGTAGCACAAAGATTCTGTAAATCTATTACTTGTCAACAGAACATCTTGAGAGCTTTTCATTTTTCATATTCAGGATAAATACATTTTTGAAACCTGTTGATTCACTGATGCATACATTTTAAGGCCAGAAGGGACCATTAGATCATCTAGTCTGATCTCTTCTATACCATAAGCCAGAGAATTTCATCAGTTACCCCTGCACTGAGCCCAATACATTCTGTTGAATAAATATTTGGCTATAGCATATCTTCCAGAAAGGCATCCAGTACTCTTGACCTGAAGACATTCATACATGGAGAATCTACCTCTTCCCCTGGTAGTTTGTTCCAAAAGTTCATCACCCTCACCGTTAAAAATATGTGCCTTGTTTCTAATTTGCATTTGTCTGGCTTCAGCATCCAGCCATTTGTTCTTCTGCTTTTCTCTGCCAGATTCAAAAGTCATTTTGGGTATGTTCCCTCCATGAAGGGATTTGTACACTGTAATCAAGTCACCCCTCAATCTTCTTTTTGATAAACTAAACAGATTGAGCCCTTTAAATCTCTCCAGTTAATATGCCACAATTTTGGGTGTGTGGGTGTGTGTGGTTAATTATGAGGGGATCAGCTACACGGAAATAAACATGAAGGGAGAGGGGACAGGGCAGGGGTGGAGTGCAGCTGAGGTGAAAAGACTGTGAGGGAGATGGAGTGTTGGAGCAAACCATCAATCGGCACAGGGCAGAGAAAGTTGAGTCAAAACTGTAGGAATCTCTCTGATGTCATCAGTTTACTAACTTTGGCAGAAGAAGCATATAAGAATGATCCCTTTTTGAGTTTATGCTTTAACGTATAATTTTTTTCAGGCTTCTCTAGCCAAAGCCCACAGTGCCTGCAAACTCCAAACTTATTGATTCCCATAAAAGCCCATAGTTAGGCCACGCTTCCGATTTTACATTTAGGCGAATTATTCTTTGTCAGGCTCAGAACGCAACTTTTCTCTGTAAGGAAATGCCAACAGAATAGTCAAATTTTAGCCATTACTTCCATTCTCTGACACTTCTTGAGTCTCCAGCTCTGGGAACAGGTTGTTGGGGGAAAGGCGCGAGAGACACTCATGCTTTGAGCAGAATGAGAGGGTGAGCAGAGCTGTTCAGGAGGCCGGGGATGAGGTGGAGTCCAGTCCGTCTGTGCTGAGGCATCGGCCCATGAAAGCCCCCCTCCAGCACTGCTGTGTCAGTGTCCCAGGAAGTGCAGGCACCAGGGCAACACTTCAAATGCGGGGCTCTCTTCACCAGCCCTCATCTCTACCATACGCTGACTCAAACCTCTGCTTCACTCACTTTGCCCTTTAACTGCTGCTCCTATGGGGTAGGCAGCTCTGTGGAGAACATTGGGTGAGCATGTGGCAGAGCATGGGAGGAACAGTGACCAATGAGGCCATAATGAGGATGCAGTGGGGCAAAAAGGAAGGGTCTCAATTCTGCTGAGCGCTGAGCTTCCTCAATTCCTATTGTTATTTTAATATTTAATTTATTGTATGTTAAGTGCTGATAAACTATAAAAGAGATATCAAGACAGTTCAAACTCCAGAGATCTTACATGTTAGTAGGCGGACAAAGAAGGATGAGACGTACTGGAAAATACAGCAGGAAGGATTTGTCTTAGATCATTTATAGCCTCTCTTCTTAATTTGTATTCTTAGTATTTGATGTCCGTGGGGACTGAGGGTGCTCAGCATCTGACAGGATTGGGTTGATGTTGCCTGAGAAGATCATAGACTTTAAGGCCCGAAGCGCCCATTGTGATAATCTAGTCTGATCGGCACATCTCAGACCAGAGAGCCTCTCCCACCTGATCTTACCCTCTGGCTGAGTTACTGAAGTCCTCATATCATGACTGAAAGTTACAGAGAATCCTCCATTTACTCTAGTTTAAATCCGCAAGTGACCCATGCCCCCTCTCTGCCAATCTGACCTGGGGGAAAATTCCTTCCTGACCCCAGATATGGTGATTTGTTGGACCCTGAGCATGTCAGCAAGACCTAGCAGCCAGACACCTGGGAAAGAATTCTCTGTAGTAACTCAGAGTATCCCATCTAGTGTCCCATCACCAGCCATTGGAGATATTTGCTACTAACAGTCGCAAATGGGCCACATATCATTGTCGGCCATCTCATCATACCATCTCCTCCATAAAAATATCAAGTTCAATTTTGAAGCTAATCAGATTTTTGCCCCCTTTGCTCCCCTTGGAAGGCTGTTCCAGACCTTCACTCCTTTAATGATTAGAAAGCTTCATCCAATTTCAAGCCTAAACTTGTTGATGGCCAGTTTATATCCATTTGTTCTTGTGTCAGTGTTGGTGCGTGACTTAAATGATTCCTCTTTCTCCCTGGTATTTATCCCTCTGATGTATTTATAGAGAGGAATCCTATCTCCCCTCAGCCTTCTTTCAGTTACGCTAAACAAGCCAAGCTCCTTGAGTCTCCTCTCATAAGGTAGGCTTCCACTTCTCTGAACATCCTAGCAGCCCTTCTCTGCACCTGTTCCAGTTTGAACTCATCTTTCTTAAGCATGGAAGAGCAGAATTGGTGATGGGGGTCTCATCAGTGCCTTGTATAATGGTACTAACACTTCCATGTCTCTACTGGAAATACCTTGCCTGATGCATCCACCTTTTTTACAGCTGCATCACATTGCTGTCTCAGTCATCCTGTGATCAACCAATTCACCCAGGTCTTTCTCCTCCTCTGTCACTTCCCAGTTTATGGCAAACATTCTTGTTGTTAGTCTCTAAGTGTGTGACTTTGCTCTATTGAATTTCATCCCATTTCTATTACTCCAGCTTACAAGATACTCTAGATCTTCATGCCTGATATTCCAGTCTTCCTCCATATTGGCGATATCTCCCAACATTGTGTCATCCACAAATTTTATTAGCACACTCCCACTTTTTGTGCCAAGGTCAGTAATAAAAAGATTAAATAAGATTGGTCCCAAAACCCATCCCTGAGGAATTCCACTATTAACCTCGCTGTAGCCTGACAGTTCATTTTTCAGGATGACCCGTTGTAGTCTCCCCTTTAACCAGTTCCTTATCCACCTTTCGATCCTGATATTAATCCCCATCTTCTCCAATTTAACTAATAATTTCCCCATGTGGAACTGTATCAAATGCCTTACCGAAATCCAGGTAAATTAGATCTCCATAGATTAGATTTCCTTTGTCTAGAAAATCAGTTACCTTCTCAAAGAAAGAGATCAGATTGGTCTGGCACGATCTACCTTTTGTATTTTAACCCAATTACTTTTTATCTCTAGGTCATTAACTACTTTCTCTTTCAAAAATTGTTCCAAGACTGCGTACAACTGAGGTCAAACTAATGGGGCTCTAGTTTCCTGGATAGTTTTTTTTTTCCCTTTCTTAAAAATACGTATTTTATTAGCAATTCTCCACTCATAGGATACGACCCCTGAGCTTATAGACCAAATGGACTAATGCTTGAAAACTTTGAGGGATTTGTTCATCATAGGACTGAAACTTTACAGTAGCTTCCTTGGGAACAAGACACTTAGGAAACTGCAGATGCAGGATGTGTAATCTATATACGCTTCTCCGCAGTCATTTCCCTGGCAATCTGAAAATGCCATGGGGCAGATCCTAGCTGGTGTAAATTTGATGGAATTAAGACAGTTTACACCAGGTTAGCCGCTCAGCCAGTGCAAATTGGCCAATTTATACCAGCTGATGTGCTGGCCACCACATTGCGATGGTTGTGTTAGAATGAACAGCCTGCTCTAGGGTGGAAAATAAAACAATTTTTGCTTTCTTCTTTTGAGGAGAAAATCTTTGTTAGTAGCACATCAATAAACATTATATCCAGCTGGCTGGGTATTAAAATTATGCAAATACTTCATATTTTTACGTAAAAATAACCCCAAAATGAGTACATTATCTTCTGTTTTATAATAATTTTTTTTTACATTTGCATCTGTGCCCACAGAATATGCATAAACAGGAAGAAATTGTGAGACACTTATTTTTAGCTTTGCTTTTAACAGTGCAGAAAATACAAGGTAAAGAACAAGTACCAAACATAGCCTATATACAGTTACCAAATGCAGTTATTACTACTATAGATGGAGCTAAGGAACGTGTATGAAGGATGAACAACGCTAAGTGGTGGAAGTTACAAATCTAATATTACAATATTAAACTCTTAAATACCACATAGTCTAGTCTCAGATATTTGATGTGTGGTTAGTTCTGCGTCTATGTATAATTTTAAAGCAAAACCAAAAACGAGCTTGGTGAGCCTAGACAAATACCTTGAAGTACATGAGCTTTTTCCAAGCTCGGCCAACTTGTTTTTTCTGGGTTGTACAGTAACTTAGTTTAGTAAGTTAGCTACACCACAGGAAATGTATTAATCCATGGAAAAATCTAAAGAGTGCCAAGATTGTTTGATGTGATAATCTTTCTCTCAACTTTTGTGAGCACTGCTTATGTCTTGTTTTTACTTAGACAGGGGTTTTGGTTGTTATTTGTGTAAGCCCCGTGGCCTGAAACTCTTCTGCGTAAGGAGCTCTCTGCTCCCATCTGTTGGTGAACAGGAGAAAGAGTGGCCACAGACAGAGCAGCTTACTCTGCATAAACTATTTATCCACAACTCCAGATGGACAGAAGCTCTGGAGGAGAAGGGGCTCTCTAGCTGCTATCTAGTGATAGTGAACAGGGGAAAGTATGGCTCAGAGAGCTTCATTTGCATAAGCTTTCTACCCAGAATTCCTCTAGTAAGACTTAGGAGGCAGTGTCGCCTACTGGATGGAACACTTGATTGGGATTCAAAAAACCTGCGTTCTGTTCCTAGCTCTGCCGTTGGCCTGCTCAGTGACCTTGGGCAAGTCACTTCTCTCTCTACCTCAGATTCCCTACCTGTAAAATAGTCATAATGATATTGACATCCTTTGTAAAGCACTTTGAGATCTATGGCTGACAAGTGCCATATAAGAGCTGGGTGTTATAATAAATGTACACAACTTGACCTTGTTTGGGTGGTGGAATTGAACCAGAACTGTCCTCTGCTAATAATTCCACATCTTCTTGATGGTAGTTATTATGCTTGGAGGAGTAATATTATGTCAGTGTTATGGCAAGTAGTGGATTCCCAGTGGCAAGGACTCTGCTCAAGGCCCTATATGCTACTGGTTCCCCTCCACTGAGGATCGTGTGTGGTTGGGAGGATTCTTTGATGATGGAGAGAACAGCAGCAGAGATGAATGAACTCTGGTACGGCTGTTCCTATCCAACCACTAAACAAAGCTATTTGGACCTTTAGCCCTTGTTGTTTCTGAAAACACCAGGAAGAAGGGTTATGTTACTTTCTCATCATTTTGTGTTTTCCAACCCTATCTTTTGTAAAACATCCTGCTTACTAGAGCTGAGTAAACAATTCATAACAAGTAATTTATATGGCGCACTTAGTTTCTTTTTTTCTGTTTCCAGATTGTCCATGAGTAGTTGACAGCTATTCTTTAAAGTGCATTTGCTACTAGGAATTACCTATGAATAGCTTCTGACACTAATTCTTGGTCCATAGTTTTTTCATGAACAGTTCATTACATCTGTTTGATTTTTCAGAATTTAAAATGTATTGGTAAGTTTTAATTGGACAAGATTAGTCATATGGTATTATTTGGTTCCCAGACTGAATAAACATGGGATCAGTTTAGTGGATTGAATATCTTCATTTAAGGTTCAAAATTTCAATGCCAATATTCTCTAATATTAGATGAAAATTTTTCAATGAACACTCCTGCCCATAAAAGAGTTTCCTGCAAAAATAGTTGCCAAATATTTTCATACGTGGACAACTTCTTAAGAGAATGATTCTCTCATAGTCCATGTCATCTGCTAATTCCACGTCTTCTTGGTGGTAGCTATCATGCATGGAGAAATTTATATATCAATATTAAGGCAAGATTAAAATAAACTTGCTTTCAGGGATGGGGGAATGGGGAGTGTGGGAGCAGTAGGAGATAATGCAATAAAAACATTATGGGGCTGGTCTATGTTTCTGGCCCCTTAACTTGTTCTTAAGCAAGTAGTTGTGTGTGTGCAGGCTGGGTGGGGCTCTGCAGCTGCTGAGGGTGGAGGTGAGAGTGGGACCCAGAGGGGCTGGAACAGCTGTCAGGGAGCAAGTATGAACCAGCGTGATTGGACTGGATCTGGGAACATAGGTGTAGTTTGGGGGGGTAGGGTGGCATGGCCCCCCGAATTGCAAGCTTCAGACAGGCACAGAATTTGCCTCCCTACGCATGGTCCCAGTGGGGTTGGAACAATTTTTCTAGTAGAGGTGCTGAAAATTGAACAAAACTGTAAACCCTGTATATGATGGAATTGCCACATCCCCAGCACTCCTAGTTCCAGCACCCCTGCACAGCCCCATTGGCCTGACTGGATCTTCCTTCCTAAATAGAGAAGTCAAACTACCCCTGCATTGGGAGCACCTGTCCCCAGTAAGAGAGATGTGAATCACCAGGACCCCTCTTCCCAGCCTGGAGCTGCCTCCTCCACCCGTAGCCAAGACTCAGGCCTGGTCTACACTAGGCATTTAAACCGGTTTTAGGAGCGTAAAACCGATTTAACGCCACACCCGTCCACACTAAGAGGCCCTTTATATCGGTATAAAGGGCTCTTTAAACCGGTTTCTGTACTCCTCCCTAACGAGAGGAGTAGCGCTAATATCGGTATTACCATATCGGATGGGGTTAGTGTGGCCGCAGATCGACGGTATTGGCCTCCGGGCGGTATCCCACAGTGCACCACTGACCGCTCTGGACAGCAATCTGAACTCGGATGCAGTGGCCAGGTAGACAGGAAAAGCCCCGCGAACTTTTGAATATTTCCTATTTGCCCAGCGTGGAGCTCCGATCAGCACGTGTGGTGATGCAGTTAAAAATCAAAATAAAGAAAGAGCTCCCGCATGGACGATGCGGACGTGATCGCTGTAAGGGCAGGCAAATCTGTTCTATCAGCGCTCCGTTACAGAAGACGAAATTCAAAATCATTTTTTAAAAATCTCCAGACAGATGCCATAGCAGGGACTCAGCGCACTGCTGTGTGACAAGCGTAACGGAAAGCCAAAGAATCAAATGGACGCTCATGGACTGGAGGACTCAAGCTATCCCACAGTTCCTGCAGTCTCTGAAAAGCATTTGCATTCTTGGCTGAGCTCCAAATGCTTCTAGGGTCAAAAACAGTGTCCGCGCCGGGTCAGGGCATAGCTAGGCAATTTACGCACCCCCCCACCAACCCCCAGAAGTGAAAGGGAAAACAATCCTCTCTTGACTCTTTTACATGTCACCCTATCTTTACTGAATGCTGCAGATAGACGCGATGGTGCAGCACTCAACACCAACATCCTTGCTCCCCCCACGCTATGGATGGCTGATGGTACAATATGGCCGGTATCCGTCCTCATCATCAGCCTATTGGCACATGGGGCAGTGCAAAAGGACTGGTAACCATGCAGACTAGCATCTGTCAGGTCCCCCAATGTCAAGTGCACCTAATTTTTCATGGTAGATGGTGCAGTATGGTTGATAACCGTCTTCATCATAGCAACAGGGGGCTGAGCTTCGTCAGCCCCCACCCTTCATGTGTAAAGAAAAGATTCAATTGCCCCTGGACTAGCAGCAGGATGCTGGGCTCCTCTCCTCCACACTCCTTAATGTCCTGTCTGGACTATCATTGCAGCTGGAGGCTGCCTTCCACTCATTTATCACTAACAAGTCACTGTGTCTTATTCCTGCATTCTTTATTACTTCATCACACAAGTGGGGGGACACTGCTATGGTAGCCCAGGAAGGCTGTGGGAAGAACGGAATCAACGTGGGGTTGTTGCAGGAGCACCCCCTGTGAATAGCATACAGCTCATCATTCCTGCAGGATCTGACACAGAGCAGCTGTGCTCTCTGGTTGTATGATACAGTGGTTCTCTAGTACACTTGCCCATATTCTAGGCAGGACTGATTCTGTTTTTTGATACCATAAAGGAGGGATTGACTCAGGGAGTCATTCCCAATTTTGGCTTTTGCGCCCCTGGCTAAGAGCAGCCAGGGGCACTTATGACAGCAACAGATGGCGCAGTGCAAAAGGACTGGTAACCATGATCATCTTTTTACCAATTTATGGATTGGTAGATGGTACAGTATGGTTGATAACCATCTCTGCTGTCATGCAAAAGCAAAAGCATGCTGCTGTGTAGCGCTGCTGAATCGCCTCTGTCAGCGGCATCTAGCACACATACGGTGACAATCACAAAAGGCAAAACAGGCTCCATGATTGCCATGCTATGGCATCTGCCAGGGCAATCCAGGGAAAAAAGCCGCGAAATGCTTGTCTGCCATTGCTTTCCCAGAGGAAGGAGTGACTGACGACATTTACCCAGAACCACCCGCGAGAATGATTTTTGCCCCATCAGGCACTGGGATCTCAACCTGGAAATTGCAAGGGGCGGGGGAGGCTGCGGGAACTATGGGATAGCTAGGGAATAGCTACCCACAGTGCAACGCTCCAGAAATCGACGCTAGCCTCGGACCGCGGACGCACACCACCGAATTAATGTACTTAGTGTGGCCGCGCGCACTTGATTTTATAAAATCTGTTTTATAAAACCGGTTTATGCAAATTCGGAATAGTCCCGTAGTGTAGACGTACCCTCAGTAGCTTCCTGTGCTCCCCTGCATAGAACCCACCCGGATTCCCTTTTCTATTGCTGATACCCCAACTTCCCCTGTCTGCCACTGACTCACCTTACTCCTCATGCAGAGCATCCACCCAGCCCCCCTGACTCCCCAAACTCCTTATGCAGAGCACCCACCTCCTGCTCCCCCTGGTCAGTACGTTTAGGTTTCAGTATGCATCGCCGCCTCCACTGAAGAAGAAGATAGCTGCTATATACAGGGTCCCTGGCTGGGAACTGGAGTAGAGGGTGGGCCTGGGTGTCCCCCTCCCCACACACACCCTCCCTTAGCCACTGGGGGAAGAGGCATGGACAATGAGGCACCCCAGAGGAGGGAACTGAACTATAGTAGCCCAGCTGGAAAGCTGTAGCCAGGAAGCCCCAAGAGGGTGAAGACATTGTCTCCAGAGGAGGGACAATCAGAAAGAGTGTGTGCAGGCATGCATTTGGCCAAGAGGGTGCTCACAAGAGGTGAATACACCCCATTACAGCATCTTAAAGTGTGTTCAGTGAGTCACAGGAGTAAGAAAAGATACCTCAAAGATCACTCAGTCCAAATACAGACATGACACAAGTGAGTGACTTTAGCAGACAAAAGAGAAGGGCCTGGGGAAAGAAGCAGAAGGCCAAAGTTTGCAGTAATAAGAACACATTAAGAAACACATCGGAACAGACTTGATGAACCCATGTAATAGGGGGTCTGCCTCTGGGCTGCCTCCACCCCTGGGTTGGTGGAATTTTATCCCGGATGTTACAAGCCACCCGGAGAATAGCATTGGCTGGAATGTCTTGTGGTGTTGTGGCTATCTGCTGTGTCTCTTTATCTAAGTCATGCTGCTGTTCTAATTCCCTGGGCCACTTTCCCATGACCCTGTACCATTTTCACCCTTACCTCAGGCCCTTGTCCTGATGGAGTCCCCTCAACCAACTCAGGGCTCCTTCTCGCTCTCCCTGGCTTCTGGCAGCACTACCTCATCCAAGGTCCTGTAGATGTGTCAGCCAGTCACACACCATCCACACTCCTTCAGTTCCAGCAAGGAAATGAACTCCCCTCTGCCCCTGCAGCTCTTCTTATACTAGGCTGCTGGGCCCTGATTGGCTGTGTCCCACACAGCCACTCTAGGCAGCTTGGAGGACCCTCTCTACTGCCCTCTTTTGGCATGGGGTGTGGAAGGGCCACAAGGCCCTCCAGCAGGGGGCCTCAGAGGGTCTGGTATACCCTGTCACCAATACTTAAAAATAAAATAAAGTCTTTCTCTTTCCCTCCTTGTTCATTTCTTTAACTTTGTCATAGTGATGACCTATGAAATATTCATATCTCACAAACATCATAGCATGCCCTTTAATTCACCCATTCCAAGAGCTGCATGAAAGGAAACTTTGCCTACCAAAGAGATTGATTTATTAGTCGTTGATTGATGGGGCCTTGCCTGGCCAGTCTTAGGAGCCTCAAGATGGCTATCTGACATCTGGATAGCAACTCATCCCTTGAACACCTTGTTTTTCTTCTTGCACCATCAAAAAATTAATTCTCCTGAAGCTAAATTATTCAAACATGATTTGACAACATGAGTAAGAGTACTTCAAGCATGAAAACTACTGTGATAGAGAACTGATTTTTAACAATACAGAAAAGAATCCTTTTAAAGGATAAATGGACACAAATCAGACATTAGGAATGGCAATATACAAAAACCTGTAGGAGAACACTTCAACCTCCCTGGCCACACAATAGCAGATCTTAAGGTGGCCATCCTACAGCAAAAAAACTTTAGGACCAGACTTCAAAGAGAAACTGCTGAGCTCCAGTTCATCTGCAAATTTGACACCATCAGCTCAGGACTAAACAAAGACTGTGAATGGCTTGCCAACTACAGAACCAGTTTCTCCTCCCTTGGTTTTCACACTTCAGCTGCTGGAACAGGGCCTCATCCTCCCTGATTGATCTAACCTCGTTATCTCTAGCTTGCTTCTTGCTTGCTTATATATACCTGCCCCAGGAAATTTCCACCACTTGCATCCGAAGAAGTGGGTATTCACCCACGAAAGCTCATGCTGCAAAACGTCTGTTAGTCTATAAGGTGCCACAGGATTCTTTGCTGCTTTTACAGAACCAGACTAACACGGCTACCCCTCTGATACTTAACAATACAGAGAAGCTGTAAACAACTTCATTGCACACATCAAAATGGTTTACTAGTCTAAAATTATTCCATGTTTTGGAAATGAATTCCCATTAGAATTATCTGGATTTCATGAGACAGAATGCCATAGAACAAACTGGCAATATACAGCATAAATTGGTGTCTATTTTGGCCCCTTGGTAGTGCATGGGTAATTTGAATGGCAGTATACTAATTTTTGAAACACAGTTGCCTTAAAAGGTGAAAATGAAGATGTACAGGCAATCCAAGATCAAAATGAATAATACAAGCAATCAAGAAAGTTATGGCTTAAGCCAGGCAGACTGATTTAAAAGAGGAACACTTCTGGAGGTTTAAGAACCATTTCTTATGTGTTCATACACATTTGGTTGTTCCAAATGGAAAAAGGCTCCAAGGCAGATACCTTTGCATCTTTTTGCAAGCCCAGTGGCCAGAGGCTCCAAAGGGAAGAGAGCTCTTTAGTCCATCTATTGATGAAAAGGTGAAAGCATTGCCACAGAGAACTGCATAGGCTACCTACCACAATTCTCTAGTGACACTTCGGGGAGCCACCATAACTATACATGAATTTGGATATTGGGGGTAATGCTATCTAGGTTTCCTGTAGAAATAACTTCAGAGATGTGGATATTAAATAGTAAGTATTTTACTGTGAAATTCATTTACTCGCAGATTGTATCAGATTTTCCTCAGTAACAACTGACCCAGATAGAATTTGCACTTTGGCCTCTTTCACTGTTTCAAAGAGCCTGGAGCTTAACTCCCCTACCCCAGAACCTTAAGAAGCACATGGAATTGTCTTTACAAATCACAAATGATTTCCTGTTTTATCTTTGTTGCTGGAGTTAAACAAGACGTTCTGAATACTTCACATATCCTATTGAAGTTGGTGGATAACACACATGCTTCATCTTCCTCTGTGATGAGGATTGCAGGTGGGTGTCTTCCAAGAGACAAAAAGTCACACTCGGGATGCCACTTGTTTGGGCATCAGAACATAAAATGATAAGTTAATACACAGCAACGTGGTTGTTAAAAGGTGAAATTTAACTCTTCTTTGCAGGTCAGATGCCTGTAATCACTGCAGATAATGGATCACACTGCTGCCAATCCTCTCTCTTTGCTCTTTTCAAACTGCTGCCTTCAGTTTGGTTTTGCAGTGTTCCAAATATTTCACTTTCAATGTAGAAGCTCCTAGGACTGTATGTATCACAGGCAAGGAAGTGGATTTTGACTGGAGAGAGTTTATTTAGAAAAGGTCAACAGCATAATTAACCAAATTGTGTACAGACTTGGAAGCAGTAGGGTTGGATGGTCTAAGACTCTGACTCAGTAAAGCATTTAAGCACTTACTTAGCTTTAAGCAAGTGCTTTCCTGAATCAATTCCTGAGTCAACCCATAATTTAGCTCAGTTTATTTTTCCATTTTGTTAAGAAAATGTATATCCTGTTTAGAACTTTGGTGTGTAACCCTGCAAAACAATAAACAAACCAATAAATAAAATTAAACCCCTGATGTCGATGGGAGTACCATCATGAATATGAGCTACTTTTGTAAGGAAGGATTTATCTGGATAGGGCTGTTCTTGATATCCTGATTTTACAGACGCTAAAAGGAAGTGAGAGAAGATACTGAAGTCTTTTTACTACCACTAAGTTCAGTTTGTGAATAAAAAAAACTGGCTCAGGTTTTAGCTTTCACAGAATGTTTGAGAAGCATGTATTCCATGCTATTAAAAGTGACCAAATCTTGAAAGTTTATATCAATTTCATGTAAATTTGAATAACTTAGGACTTGAACTCAAGTTACAACAGACCATTTTAAAGGGATTTTTGGATTCAAGGATAATCTTGTTTATATAATCTCTTCCAGTTTGATTACACATGGATTTAGAAAAACCTTTAACTTGTTCAGCACGCTCTCTCTCACTCTGTCATGTATTTTTAATGTGATTGTCCTGTTTCTTGTTCTGCAGACTATAATTGTATTTTAATTAGAGAGGGGCTCAAGATGAAGAAATGTGGATCCAAATGTTGAGCACTGATGGTAAGGTCTGAAGTTTTGTTTTGGCTTATTTGCAAAACTGTGGCAATATGGATTCAGATTTCCCATAACCCAATATTTCTTGGGTACTTAAATCTGATGTGTGGATTTGGGCCCATTTCTAATATTAAAAGAGAACAAACAGAACTAAAATATTTAAGGACAATGAGCTACCAAAAAGCAAGTTATGAGCCCACTATTAATTTTTATGACTTTTCTATAAAAAGAAAGGGTTTTTTAAAATTATCACAACTGTTCCCCTATTTTTGTCTATCTCATTCCTACATTATCCTTTCCCCGTATCTCTCAATTTGTGGAAGAATACCCGAAAAAAAAGGTTTTGGAAGCATCGGCACATTTTTCATCAATATTTTATTGTGAGAACACAGTGAGGCTTTGTATTACAGGGTGAAAAATATCTCTCTAAAACATCATTTTCCAATGGAACTTCTATGGCCTGCATAATATGATATTTTTTCCTTGTCCTTTGCTGTCAATGAAATAAACTATTTTTTCTTTCCACAAAACAAAACTCAAAACAAGAATGTCTCAAATATCCAGAATAATAGCCAGTGAAGTCCTTTCTGGCCCCAACTTCTATTGAAAAATAATTGAATGAATTGGTGATACTGACATTGCCTCTGGCCTGCCACCAGGAGTGATTCTGTGGTCCCTTCTCGACCAGGGCTCAGCCCTGTAAGCACCTGATGAAACTCATACACAGTATTTGGGTTGACTGTGAGTAGGAGTATGGCAATCAGCAATGGAGCATGCAACTGTGAATGCTCTTCAGGACAGAGAACTATGTATGTCCAGTGCCTAATGGGGACTCTATCCTGATTGGGCCTTTTAGTTATTAAAACAAACAATCCTGCAGCTGCTCACACTCTCCTACCATCTGACTGCCAGGAGAATGGAGAAAGGGCTTTAAATATGGAGTAGAATAATGCTTCTTCACCCTGCTGCTTTGGTGGTGAAGGGGAAGCACAACGGGAGCAGTAAATGGAAACAGCTCACTGGTTCCTCTTCTCTCTTTCTCTCTGAGGAAGTGTTTTTCCTTTGTTCCATTGGGGCACTTTTATCTTAGGTAGCTTTACTAGCTAATAACAAATCTTGTGTTGAAACAAACCCTTTGGTAAATACAATACCACATGGCAGGGTGTTCCATCCGCCACTGAGTTCACACATTACGTGTTATGAGGCACAAGACAGCACCTCTACATACTCAAGGCGTGTATATACCGGGTGATGAATCCAGATGCTATGTGTTATTGCGTGCTTACGGCAGTTAAAAAAGAGGTTGTCTCAGATTCCCCTCGGCTGCAGGGCAAGTGCTGACAGGGAATGGGAGACAATATAGAGGGAAAGTGTGGTCTGCAATAAAGAGTTCTGTGACAGTCCCGTGACTCCAGGTACACAGTTACTGTTTTGGGACAGAAATATAGCAAAGGCCAGTCCATGCTCCAAACACCTGCAGACAAGCAGAAACCCTGTTTCTTGGAGTGGGGTGAGGAGTGGTAATGATTCAATATAAATAACTCAGGATCTGGAAGGAGCTCAAGTCCATTTATGATGCTACTGATCTGGCAGAGGAAAAGTACCAATCTTCTGCATATGTCAATCTTTGTGTACCAAGCAAAAGATTATTTTTAGTACAGAAAGGTGACATCTCTTACTGATTACCTGCATAATACCACAATACTTCACTGGTACTGTCTTTATTAATATTCTGGACATTGGCTAATGCTGTGCCTTCACCTCATAAAGTGTCACCTATTCTCTCATTTATTTGAAATGGCACTTTCTGCAACATGAGGGTCATCAGAGGTGATGGAGGCCTTCCAACCAACTATGGCTTGATCCTGCAAGATGCTCTGCATGGACAGCTCCCTTCACATGCATGGAGCTCTGTTGAAGTAATCGGGTTTCTGCATGAGTGCCAAGGTTAGCCTGTGAGAAGCAGTTTGTGGGCTCAGGGCCCAGGACAGTCTCTTCATTGGGGAGGACAGCCCTTATGTCAGCATAATATAGTTCCAAAGGATACCCCTGCTGTCTTATGCTGTGGACCTTAGATTAGTAGCAGCTGGGTAACTGTGGATGCTGTTTATTCTTCAAAAGGGCTGGATTCGGAAGGAGCGGGTGTGGTGTTTCTTGACATGGACTGAAAAGGGAGCTGAAGACTGTTTTTTTTTCCAGGGCTTAAGACAAAAAAGATTAAAAACTAAAATTTAGTTTGGTTTGGCTTTTTATGAAACTGGAGAGAGCTGAGCTTGAAAAAACAAGGGCTTTTGGAGGCTGTTGTTGTACAGCTCTGGCGTGTGATGTTTTTCTAACAGCCTCTCTTCACTGTCATCAGAATGCTATTTCTCTAGACTCACTGTGGGAGGCAACAGATTTCTTGGGAAAGAAGGCTGGCTTGACACCCACAGGCTAGCAATGGTTTCACAAGAAAGAACATGACTTTACGTTTGACTCTCTTGAAAGGAGATTAGCGGCACTGTGATTTGTAAGAATTGCCAGGGTACGTTTCCCCCCTTCCCCCTCTCTGAGTCTGAATTCCAGTGGGTAGGTGTTAGTGAGTGAAGCATTTCTGGCATGATTTCTGTCCCCATACAGTAGAATGGGAGTGAAAGATGACACACTATAAATGAGGAGGAGGCCAGCACAACTGAGAAATAGAGGGGGCGAGAGAGGCAGATTGACTCAGGTTTTTTTCTCTCCTGTTCCTTTGCAGTTGAAACCCTTTGAAGGTTTTCACCATTGAGTTGAGAATTACATAAATGCAGAAACATTCCCCTCTCTGTACCCTGGATTGACTAATAGTCAATATGGGTCCACTACAGCATGCACACACAAGCATATATGTGGCAGAAAAAAAACCTCCTGAGAGGAATGCCTTTTCTTGAAATGGATGACAAACATATAGAGGTTTCCCTTGAAGTTCTCTGTCGTTATGAAGTATCATGTAAAATTAACCCTGAATGAGAGACAAGTTAGACTTCAAAAGCAGCAAGTTGCATATGTTTTTCCAAAGTCAACACATCTATAACTCTCCAGATATATTTATAACCTTCTGGTCACTTGTTTTGGACAGTTGTTAGTGCACAGTTCAGGTAAAGATAATATTCCATTGATTACACTATGGCAGATTTCCTAACAGATTCTTCACCCTTACTAAAAATGAGGAGTACATTATTCCTTAAATAGTTCCACTGAAATCAACTGGAATATATGCAGAGTACTTTAATAATTGTAAATTAGAGTATCAGTATCTGGTCCTAAATAATTAAAATGGCTCAAGTCACATCTAAGGGATGTTCATTCCAAACCACTGTGACATAGGAAACTAAAATAAAAAGAGCCAAGCCTACCAGTTGGTTCTCGCTTTCTCAATAAATGAAGAACATAGATAGATGGATGATGAGCCAGTTTTTATTCATAACAAAATCAGAGGGCACTTCTATCAATGTTTCTGAAAGAAGCAAGGGAACTGATATCAGTAACAAACTACTGGTGATATTACATGCATACGCACATGCTATGGTCGAATGGAACCAGAATATATGATGTTCTTAATAAGAATGGTTAACAATAACTCTTGCTCTAACAGATACGTGCATCTAGAACAGAGAGAAAAGTCTTCTCTAGAGCACAGTAGCATTGGCCTGTGATGACTAAGGTCTTGCTTTACAGAGAAAGTTAATAATAGTTTATAAGCTAAAGTGAACAGGAAGAATTTTGGGTGAGCTTTCTAAAGAGGAAGTGACTCAATTTCTCCGCAGGAATAGGTGGGGCTGTAAAAGGTATGGAACAACCCCCAACTGTGTAGAGTCACTGGAAGTGGACAGAGAGGAATGTTGTATCCTGGATCAGGAAAGCCTTTAATTAGTACACTGTAGCACAGTGTGCCCTCAACCATAACACCTCACACTGATCCTGTCAGATTTTACAATCTAAGAGGGATCAGGCTTAGTCATTACAGGGGAAAAAACAGGTGCTGTGGGGAGTGGTGTTGGTGATTCAGTGCATGGTACTCTTCCCACTGAGTCAATGCTGAACCAATTCCTAAGTAGGGGGTTGGGAACACTGTGCTGCTGGAAGCACCAGATATTTTTTTTTTAAGTTGCTGTTCCACCACTGTACATCCCATGGCATGGATTCCCTGTGCCTTTTGTTCTTTAATTGTTGCCTATGGGTAAAATTTTCCAAAGCACCTAAGTCCCATTTTCAAAAGTAACTTCCAATGAGACCTAGGCCTTGTGTACACAAACACTTAGGCCTGTTATATGCCTAAAACTTAGGTCAGCTTAGCTATGGCACTCCGGGATGTGAAAAAAAGTCATCCCCTGAAAGATGTAGTTAAGCTGACCCAAGCCTCAGGATAGACATTGCTAGGCTGATGAAAAAATTCTTCCATCGACCTCACATCTCCTGTTGAGGGGGTGACGGAAAAACCCCTTTGCTGAGAATTCTGAGCATCTAAGTCACTTTTGAAAATGGGACTTCGACTCCTAAGTCATGTGGGCACTTTTGAAAATTTTACCCTCTGTCTGTACTCTTGGGGCTGGGTCCAAAACCACTGAAGTCAACCCATTGATTTCAGTGGGCTTTGGATCAGACCTTTAGATCATAAACTCCTTGTGGCAGGAACCAGTTTTGACTCTGTTCTTTATGGCACCAAGCATGCTGTATGCCCTCAACAAATAATTAATATTAATATTTTCATTAATGACTTGGAGGGTGGAGTGGACTTGTAAAAATTGTGGACAACACAGGGTTCGAAGCAATTTGGAGGACAGGATTGGAATTTAAAATTATATTGATAAACTGGAGAATTGGTCTGGGATCAATAAGATAAAATTCAATAAAGACAAGTGCAAAATACTACACTTAGAAAGGAAAAATCAAAAGTATAAATACAAAATTAGGAATAATTGGCTGGGCAGCAGTACTGCTGAACAGGATGTGAGGGCTATAGTGGATCATAAATCGAATATAGTCCAGTGTATGATGCTGTTGCAAAAAAGGAAAATGTCATTCTGGGATGTAATAACAGAAGTGTCATATGTAAGACATCAGAGGTATTTGTTCCACTCTAGTCTGCACTGGTGAGCCTCAGCTGGAGGCCCGTGTTTAGGGGCACCACACTTTAAGACATATGTGGACAAATTGAAGAGAGTCCAGAGAAGAGCAACCAAAATGATAAAAAGTTTAGAAAACGTGACCCATGAGTAAAGGTTGAAAGATTTTGGCATAGTTACATTTTTATCAATGACCTAGAAGAAATCATAAAATCATCACTGATAAAGTTTGAAGATAACACAAAAGTTTGGGGGAGTGGCAAATAATGAAGAGGGCAGGTCACTGATTCAGAGCAATCTGGATGGCTTGGTAAACTGGATGCAAGCAAACAATATGCATTGTAATATGGCTAAATGTAACTGTATAATCTAGGAACAAAGAATGTAGGACATACTTACAGGATAGGAGAACTCTATCCTGGGAAGTAGTGACTCTGAACAAAGATTTGTGGGTGGCAGTGGATAATCAGCTAAATATGAGCTCCAAGTGTGATGCTGTGTCCAAAAGGGCTAAAGCAATCCTTGGATGCATGGACAAGGGAATCTCGAGGAGGAATAGAAAGCTTATATTACTGCTGTATCTGGCACTGGTGCAACCTCTGATGGAATCATAATAGCATGTGTATTGGGTACATAGACTGCGATCAAAGGGAAGACTACTGCTGGAATGCTGGTTCCAGTTTTGCTGTCCACACTTTAAAATGGGTATTGAAAAATTGAAGTAGGTGCTAGGAAGAGCTAAAAAAATTATCTGAGCTATGGAATACATGCCTCAAAATGCTAGACTTAAGGAGTTCAGTTAATTTACAGGTGACTTGATCATGGTGTATGGATACCTACCCATGCAGAGGTACAGGCCTTTTAAGCAAGACTGAATGTCTTTCTAAAGAATGTTTTATTTCACCCCCAAGTTTTTGGGCTCAATATTATTCGTAAACATAGTAGTGAAGAGCAATTCCCTCTACTGCAGGAATTACTGGGTGAAACTCTAAGGCCTGTGTTATGCTGAAGATCAGACTTGGTGGTCATAATGATCTTTCTGGCTTTAAACTCTATGAACTTGCTTTGTTATTTTAATTACAAAATTGCTGGATGATGGGAATTCAGTGAGTAGAATGTGGTATAAGACTTGAAAAAATTCATCATAAAATCATACATGATAATTCCTTCAAAATGGCTGGCAGACAAGTGCTGTGCTGTCCAATGTATTTGAAAGTTGGCTAAAGGCAGGGGCGGCGCTGTTTTTTGCCACCCCAAGCACGGCAGGCAGGCGGCTTTTGGTGGCGTGCCTGTGGGTGGTCCGCTGGTCACACGGATTCAGCGGCACCATCAGCATCCCCGCCACCCAATTGCCGCCAAAGCCGCGGGACCGGCGGACCTCCCGCAGGTGCGAAGCCAAAAGCCACCTCCCGGCCGCCCTCACAGCGACCGGCAGGCCGCCCCCTGCAGCTTACTGCCCCAGGCACGTGCTTGCTGCACTGGTGCCTAGAGCCGCTGCTGGCTAAAGGATCATAAACCAAGAAGCAAGGTAGACAACAAGATCTCCAAATGTGAGGGAGGTGTCTAGTGAAGTGCCACTGAGGTCTGGTTTTATTTAGCATATTTACTAATTGGACACAACAGGTAAGCAGCACACTAAATAGACTGTACTAAACCTGAAGGTTTCACACATCAGTGAGGAATAAAGTATGCTTTGAGGGGAAAGGAACTGCATTCTGCTGCTACTTTCCCAGATTTCTTCCCAAGAAATACTTTTAGTCACAATGTCATTGGGAACTTGAATTTCAGGTTTTGTGTTTAAGATAGTACGATAGTTCTAAAATATATCAAAGTCAGGCTGGCTATCTAATCTAATCTGTCAAACAAATTTGGTTTTATACTTTTTATACCAAATAGTAACATGGTATCATTAGGGTCCACTAGACAAAAGGAGCTTATCAGAAGGATGGCACTTTAACAGTGCAGTTCTAACCTCCAGCTTCATTCTCAGTGTTGGATAGTAGCCCAAATCCTTGTTTAGGTCTGGAACCCACAACTATATGACCTCATTCTGTCATGATTTTTCTGTATCAAGCAAAATCTACCTACACATCTCAGTTCACAGATGCTTCCTCAACATAAGAGTTTTCTGCTGTTATCACAATAACAGTCGTGCCTGGCATTGAGTAGGAATGAGTGACATCAAAAAGTGAGGAGGTTCAGGCTCATTTGAGGTTTCATTTTTGCTGAAACTAATCTAAACCTTCTGAAGTCTCTCATTTCCTCTCCTTCTCTGCTTCTCGACCAAATATTATCCAGTCTTTTAACACAATCTGATCAATTTTACTTCCCCTGACTCCATCCTTCCTTCCCCGTGGTGCCTAATTTTCTTTCCAGGTCCCTCAACTACAACTGCTCAGGCCCCTATGCTTCTATTTGCCTTCCCTCCAAATTCTACCAACCAGAGCCCAGAAAGGCCCAGTGGCTGCCCGAAACCTTTTTGTAGCCAACATCTACACCCCGTAAAAATGCTCCATCCCATTCAATCGCAGAAAAAAGAAAAGGGAAAATATGAACCTTGACTACACTAGAGAATTGCACAGTTGCATCTTGCCTCTGTGCTAACACATAGTTGGATATTGCATTCGCCGCAGTACTAGCCACCCTGTTTTGGTAACACACCGTGTACTTCAGTCACATGCAGTATTTCCTGAAACAACTGCTGGGCTTGTGGATTGTTGCAACTCTCCCACCGTGGCTGACACAGCTCCCTAAAGCAGATGCACAAGGTCTATGACACATTATGTATGTTCTACACTTGCTCACATTTTTCATTTGCTCCGATGAATGCTGTGAATAATTCGATCCTGTACAAGGATACATGCCTGCTTCGGGAAGATAAGGGGTTATGTTCTGCTAAACTGTTCCGTTTCTGATGTCATGGCAGAGAGTAACCAGCCTCCTCCTGTGACTCTTTTGGAGTGACCTGGATCCTGGCAGCCTACAACACCCATGAGGAGCAGTGCTACCTCTGAATGGCAGTGCGCAAGCAGGAAAGGGGCTTGCAGGGTCTTGGCTGTTGGTATTATTGAAATTATGACTTTCTATTTTGTTGCACAGTTATTTTGATTATTTTGGTAGGATTGAAGTTCCCTCTCTTGTTCTGTCTCCCTTTAAAATGCTGAGACAAGAATCGTCCTGGCCTGGTCTAGAAAGAAGAGTTTCTGTGGAGCCCCTCTATGAGGTCTAGCCAGTGTCCCTCCATTGTGTCTACCCTATCTCATGCAGTGGGGCCAGTCATGCAGTGACACGGGGACACCACTGGGTCATGGACAGGCAAGTAAGTTTTACTTGGGGCCGTGGGATCTGCCTGGCATATCTGTGTATGATGTTAATCTCTCTTTCTGGTTTCTCTTCTTTAGATCTCAGGAATCTGGCAGATGTAGGAGAGGCAACTGTCTTGCTGCAGTGCCAGCCCTGGGCCCCCTTTAAAGAAGGGGCATTCATGTATGTATTTATAAGTGCACATGCACGTGGTATTGTTGCCCTTTGGCCTGAGCGGTTTAGCCAATATTTGGGACCTCCCCAGGTGGTTTCTGGTAAGATGGTGGAAGTATTTCTTTGGTGCAATCCTGTTTATTTACAAAGAATGTACACAAGGTCCTGTTTCCCTCAACAGAGAAGGAACAGGAGGCAGTTTCCTTGATCAGAGAGCTAAATCTCCCTTTCCAAAGAGTACCTGTCTAAAAGAAGCTTTGTCTCTGGCTTCCTCCCAGGGTTATGCACCAGTGATTCCTCCCACTGTCTGCTCTCTTTCCTCTTGATTTCTGGTTCCTTTCACACAGCCACAGACAGACACAGCTGCAACAAATCAATGCTCCAGCCACTGGGTATGCAGTCAGGCTCCAGGAAAACCACTTTTGCCACATGGTTTAGCTTCTGCTCAGGCCTTGCCATGCTGGCCCATGCCTGGGGTAGTGGCTTTTATTGTTTCAGCTATCGCTACTGAAAGGGGCATTTAATTTCTTCCTCGTTTTGCTTGAATGAAAGGTACTTAGTTGTTGGAGTTTCCCATCTTGGTCAACATAGGAGAGTCAGTTTGTTTCAGTGCAACTTCCTGGGAGAATGTAAACCAGTGAGGGATCAGCAGATGCGTCCACACATCAGGCAGACATGGCCACGTGTTTTTGCCACAGCCTGCTCTCTTTGTTCACACTTCTCTTCATAGGTGTAGTTTGACTTCTATATTTGGGGGGGCAGCTCCAGTCAAGCCAGCTGGGCTAGGCATGGGGGGGACAGGGGAGGAAATTCTGTGCTGGCCCACCCACCCACTCCTGTTACAGACCCCTAACCTCTGGCTGAGTTACTGAAGTCCTCAAATCATGGTTTAAAGACTTTGTTACAGAGAACCCACCATTTACACTACTTTAAACCTGCAAGTGACCCAGGCCTCATGCTGCAGAGGAAGCGAAAAACCACTAGGGTCTCTGCCAATCTGACCTGGGGAAAATTCCTTCCCAACCACTAATATGGTGATCAGTTAGACCCTGAGCATGTGGGCAAGACCCACCAAGAAGATACCGGGGGAAAAAATTCTCTATAGTAACTCAAAGGCCTCCACATCTAGTGTCCTATCACCAGCCATTGGAGATATTGCTACAGGTAGTTGCTGATGGGCCACACTCCACTGTAGGCAGTCCTCTCATACCATCCCCTCCATAAAATTATCAAGCTCAATCTTAAAGCCAGTTAGGTTTTTTGCCTCCACTGCTCCCCTTGGGAGGCTGCTCCAGAACTTCACTTCTCTGGTGGTTAGAAACCTTCACCTAATGTCAAGCCTAAACTTGTTGATGGCCAGCTTACAGGGGGTCGTCTCCACCCCTACGCAAAGTACGCAGCTGCGTAGGGCACCAGGAACTTTGGGGCACCAAATTTCCTGGTGCCCTACGCAGCTGTGTGCTGCTCCAGTCCCTGCTCCGCCTCTTCCTCATGGCCTCCGCCCCAGCCCAACCTCTTCCCACCCCTGGTCTGCCTCAGCCCCGCCCCCACTCCACCCCTTCCCCAAAGCCTCACCCCTGCTCTGCCCTCACCCAACTTCTTTCCGCCCCAGCCCTGCCCCCACTCCCCTGAGGGTCAGGCCTGCACTCACTGGTGGCGGAAAGTGCAGTGGGGAGGCTGCATAGGGCACCAAAATGGCTAGGGACGGCCCTGCCAGTTTATATGTATTTGTTCTGGGGTCCACATTGCTGCTTAACTTAAATAACTCCTCTCCCTCCCTGGTATTCATTCCTCTGATGTATTTATAGAGAGCAAGTATATTTCCTCTCAACCTTCTATTGGCTAGATTAAACAAGCCAAGCTCTTTGAGTCTCTTCTCATAAGATAGGTTTTCCAGTCCTCACATCATCCTAGTAGCCCTTCTCTGTACCTGTTCCAGTTTGAATTCATCTTTCTTAAACATGGGAGACCAGAACTGCACACAGTATTCCAGATGACGTCTCACCAGTTCCTTGTATAATGATACTAACACTGCCCTATCTCTACTGGAAATACCTCACCTGATGCACCCCAGGACTGTTAGCCTTTTTCATGGCCACATCACATTGATGGCTCATAGTCACCCTGGATCAACCAATACCCCTCAAGCTCTTTCTTCTCCACTGTCACTTCCAACTGATGAGTCCCCAGCTTATAGCAAAAATTCTCGTTAGTCCCTAAATGCATGACCTTGCACTTTGCACTATTAAATATCATTCCATTTCTGTTACTCCAGTTTTCAAGGTCATCCAGATCTTCTAGTATGATATTCTGGTCCTCCTCCATACTGGCAATATCTCCCAACTGTGTGTCATCTGCAAATTTTATTAGCACACTCCCACTTTTTTGTGCCAAGGTCAGTAATAAAACTGTTCAATGAGGATGGTCCCAAGACTGATCCCTGAGGAACTCCACTAGTAACCTCCCTCTAGCCTGACAGTTCACCTTTTAGTATGAACTGTAGTATTCTTCCCTTTAACCAGTTCCTTATCCACCTTTCAGTTATCATATTAATCCCCATCTTCTCCAATTTAACTAATAATTTATCATGTGGAACTGTATCAAATGCCTTACTGACATGCAGGTAGATTGGATCTACTGCATTTCCTTTGTCTAAAAAACCAGTTATTGACTCAAAAAAAAAAAAGAGAGATTAGTAACTTTGTTACCACCTCTTGAATCCAACAACTGTAGAAAAGATTTAAAAATTTTATGAAAGCTAATGTTAAAAAATTATATAATACACAGGTTAAGAAAAGAGTGTCTACATCTGGATATAGTGCTTAGATTATCCACAAATACAAAGTTTGTTTTAAAAGTCATAAGATACATATAGTACATAATCAGCAATAACCCAAATTTAGGTGAATAAATTTAACAATACAGTTTAAATATTGGCATCTAATTATTCAGGTTCATTACTCATAAAAAGTTATACAGAGAGTTGGTTGTGGAAAGCAAATATAGCAATGAGTGAAGATTGTCCCTCAGTAATTGAGAATTTAGGGTAGGTTGTCCGTTAGAAAATACAATCCATCAGGGAAGTATTTCAGTTACTTTCCCAACTGCTCTTCTCATTGGTACTCCAGCTCATCCCTCCTGGTACTGCGGATGTCTGGTGATAATCTACAATTACTTTCTATCATTTAGGCTACTTTACTTTTTGCAGTTCACCAAGCTTGGAACAGATCATTTAACTTGAGGAAACATCCTAACAGCCCTCTCTTAACTTAATCACCTGTTAATCACTCTGTTTATAAACAAAAGTCTGACTCCTGCCTCAGGGGCACAAACTGGGAGCAGTCCCCTGTCGCTTCTGCAGAACTCTGCCTGGCTGCCCGAGTCTTGCTGTTTGGGGGTGCAATGTCCCTCCCTGCTCCCCAAACTCCACCCATGCTTCTCTTTGGCTTTTTCTGTTCTGCTATCCTCAGTGATTTTAAGTTAAGACAAACAGGTCTGTCAGCAGCAGCAGCTTGTCCTGTACTTGAGTCAGCTTGGCCAGCTTTTAGGTGAGTTTTTGAGAGTATTCTTATATTGTTTTTGTCAGCTCCTCCCATTTTCAACTGCCAAGATTGAAGATGTTGCCATCTGTGCAGAATGGCATGTAAATACCCTGGTTGCAGTCTTTATAAGAATCTAGCAGCATATCCCCAAAGAGAATGGTAAATGGTGTAGGTCTGAGCACACACCCCTGCTAAATGCTATTCGTGACAAAAAAGGCTCTGGTGAAGCACTGTTTTCCAGCACGGCAGCCAGCATGCTGTCATGGAATGAGCACACACTGGTGATGAATTTGTGTGGTTACCCAACTTTGCGCAAGATCTTCCAGAGCAGAGGCGTCTCTAGCTTTTTTGCCACCCCAAGCATGGCAGGCAGGCTGCCTTTGGTGGCTTGCCTGCGGGAGATCCACTGGTCCCACGGCTTCGGTGTACCCACCGCTGAATCCACAGGACCGGTGGACCTCCCGCAGGTGCGCCGCCAAAGGCTGCCTGACTGCCACCCTCACAGGGACCAGCAAGGTGCCCCCCGTGACTTGCTGCTCCAGGCATGCGCTTGGAGCGCTGGTGCCTGGAGCTGCCATTGTTCCAGAGACCCTGGCGACTAACAATGTTTGCAGTGGTGCTTTGGCACAGAAGCATGTGATGTGTCTAGTGCTGGGTGTTGCATAGTGTGATTGCCTTTCACTTCTCGCTTTGTACCCAGCCGCCAGCTAGCTTTGGTGAAAGGAAGGCAGAGTATGTAAGTCCTCCTTGCTGGCATGTAGCCTCCTCACAGTCAGGGCTCTCAGCAGTGCCTCCTTATGGCACCAGCTGGAAACTGACTATACCTTGCGGCTTCAGACTAAATGTGCGAGGGATCTCAGAGCAGCATGGGTGCCAGAGGTGTAGTGTGCAGGCCCACCGGCATCTGGATATGCTTTTGTGCTCACCAACCATGCCTGAGCTATGGATAAATAGTCCCAGCCTAGTACACCTTCTGACTTTAACCAGATCTGTTATTGATGGCTGCCAGTAACACCTTCCAGCATAACCAGTATGTTGTGTGTGTTTCTCTACTGTATTTTTTCAGCAGTACAGACCCATTGGGGTATATGTGTGTGTGTGTGTGTGTGTGTGTGTATATATATATATATATATATAGTGACAGGGTCAGGGCAGATGGCTACAAGAGAACGGTTGAAGGTAGATACATTAGCTCCAGGTTAAGCAGGTCCCTTTTCCCTTGGTAAGATAACAGGGACTATTCCAGAACACTCAGGAACTTTCGAAAACTAATTAAGGCAGGCAGGCTAATTAGGACACCTGTAGCCAATTGGGAAGTTACTAGAATTAATTAAGGCTAATCAGGACACCTGGCATAAAAAGACTCTCACTCCAGTTAGTGAGGTGTGTGTAAGGAGCTGGGAGTGAGAGTGTGTGCTGCTGGAGGACTGAGGAGTACAAGTGTTAACAGACACCAGGAGGAAGGTCCTGTGGTGAGGATAAAGAAGGTGTTGGGAGGAGGCCACGGGGAAGTAGCCCAGGGAGTTGTAGCTGTCATGCAGCTGTTACAGGAGGCACTCTAGACAGCTGCAATCCACAGGGCCCTGGGCTGGAACCTGGGGTAGAGGGCGGGCCCAGGTTCCCCCCAAACCTCTTAACTCCTGATCCAACACAGGAAGATCTCTGAGGCTAGCTAAATCCACCAATAAGTGCAGGACCCACCAAAGTAGAGGAGGAACTTTCTCTCTCTCTCTCTCAATCTCTCTCTCGATGTATTGTTAATGAAAAATGTATTAGAACTTTGCTTTACAATAAATATTTAAAAACCTTCTATTAATATACACATACACACAAAGGGGAAGGAAAGTGATATTTTTATTACATATTATTGAAAACCAAAGGGGAAAAAATCAAAATCAAATTTTAGTTGTAATTAGAGCTGGTGGAAAATTTTCAACTTTGATTACATTTATTCATTGAAATTTCAAATTTTTACTGAAAAAACAGCATATTTTCAGGATAATTTTTGCAAAAATTCTGTTCTGTTTTTCAAACCGCTCTTGTAGTAATAGGATTTCAAGGCCTTTACTGAAAGGGGTGGGTGTAAGATGTTTGCAGGGCAGAGCTGAGCCCAGCAAAGAATGGCTTTGACTGTTCTTAGCCAGTATGGAACCAGGGAGGACAATGATTTAGCAAGTGACAGGTTTGTCAGAGCTGTCACTAAACCCTGGACTGGATAGCACTGGGAGAACCAATTGCACTATCACAGCTGCAGCAGCTGTGTTTGCTGCCTGCACTGGCACCGCAGTGGTGCACTGATACAGTGGTGGTTACAGTAGTTCTGAGCCTTCAGAGCAAATGCAGTCACAATAGTGGTGTGAACAGCTGAGCATCACTGTCAGAAGTTGTGTATGTAGAGTGTTACAAGCATACTAAGGGTTTGCTCTAGTGGCTCCAATAAGAAAATGCTGTAGTGCAGATAAGGCCATGGAGAGAAAGGTAGGAAAGAAGAGCCAAGAGATGGGAGAAAGTGAAAAAAAGAATGTTTCAAAAATAGTATTTTGCTCTGCCTTTGTTAAAAATCAAACAAATACCCACCAGCTGACAAAGTACATTGAATAACTGGACTTGCGATGCTGTGCCAAAAAACCACACATGGACTGTGGTGATAAAAGGCTTTCTCCCTGTGGAACAAATCACTTATCAGCTGTGATACAAAGTAAGGAAACATGTCACTGAAAGTGAACGTTAGCTCCACAATACCTGCAATAAAGGAACGCTGACTCTCAGCTGCCTTATTTGGAAGAGAGCTAGCCAGACTTAGACTTAACCTTTACTTTCCTGCTCCTGTGTAACTTTTTATGCCATATTGGCTACTATCTGTGCCTCAGAATGAATATTTTCAACATACACAATTACCATTTTCCACCTTGGTATTTTCCCTTTAAATTTTTGTCTCTCTTTTCAGGCCCTTTGTCCCTCATGCACTTTCATTCCTTCTTGGTCTTTTCCTCCTTTTCTTCTTATTCCTGCACTTTCTGTTCTCTTTCTTTTCTTTCTCACCTTCCAATTCATTTAGGGCCTGATCCAAAGCCCATGCTTTGTCCTCCTCTCTGTCAGAACTCTCTTCTTCCCCGTGTGTTATCATTGAACACTTCGGAAGGGAAGACACGCATTGGAAAAGCCTTTTCCTTTCCCACAAGGCTCTCATTTTTCTCCACGTTCTTTCACTGCACCATGGGGCCAGGACCTTGTTTAAGAGCGATCACTATATTTTCCACACATTTTATTGAATGACTGAGCCATTTATAGTCAATGCTGTGTTCCAATGACTGTTTCTAGCAACTGGCTCTGTCCAGTGATAGCAACACGTTTTTTCCTTTAGCCAGAGAAAGGTTCTTATAAATCCTGATGTGACACTTAATATCTTACTAAATAAAATCTATTACACTAAACTCTCATTATTCAGATCCCTCCCTCATTTTTGATTTGCTTAAAAAAAAATACTGTGGAGATGAAGTGAGCGTTCCAAATACCACCTGAATAGCCTAGTGCACACATTACATGCTTGACTCAGCTCCCAGCAATTTCAGTGGAAAGATTTCTGTGACTTCATTAGGAACTGGACTGGGCCCTAAAAATGTGGTCATTCTTGCAAGGTAATTACTGACTCAGTAATTCCTGCATACCAGTCAAGAAACGCTAATCCTATATTTGAAAAGCTTGGGAGAGACTGCATAGTGTGGGTCATGTCCCACTAATTAATCATTGCTTTCATCCTTAGCAAACAAAGGATGATAACAAAGTATCAGGAAGCTCCTTCTGATTGGAGCCAATTATTAGTGCCAATTTTTTCCCAGAAATATGACCTTTTGTTCCTTAGACATACCTTCCCATGTGCTGGCTGTTTAAAAAAAAAACAAAAAAACCCCCCACCACCAAACAAACAAGACAGATAAGGTGACCCAACGTCCCAATATTAGGGGCTTTGTCTTATATAGGCAACCTATTACCTCCCCCCGATCCCAATTTTTCACACGTGCTGTCTGGACACCCTAAGGACCGAACACTTATAATCTCTTATTATTAGACGCAAACATTTAATTTTTTAAAATGAATGATTTCAGAATGACTGGAGAGTTGCTTAAGGTGGGGCATGTGCGTGTGACTGAAGGTTTGCACTTAACCAAAGAGAGGTCTCCGGGGTTGCTCAGAGCTGTTAAAAATGAGCTGTTTCCTGGGCTGGCCTATAAATTCAGGGCACTTGGAGATCCTGGATGCATTCCAAGCAGCCTGCCAGATTCTAGACAAGCGTGGGTAATTCTCAGGCTCACCCAGCTCTAGCCATTAGCTAAAGTTTCTATAGCTTTGACAGCAAAATATATTTCCTTGGCAACTCTGCTGCAGAACATCCTGGGGCTTCAGGTCAAGCAGAATGCTGTATATTGATATGATCAAAATGTTTCCTTCCAGTTTTGATTTTTTAAAAATGTTATATAATATAACATTGAAAAAACTGTAGCAGTCGTTTTGAAATGGAAAATCAAAAGTTTCCATTCCGAAAAGTTCCACTGTAACCTGATCAAAATGCTTTAACATTTTTCTTTCTTAATGGACTTTTATCAAAATTAACATGCTTCATTTTCAACAAAAGGTGGGAAAATATGTTGGAAACTTTCCCAGCAACTCTCTTCAGGATGGTCCAGAAAGGCGATGCCTGCTCATATCAATTGTAGAGCAATGCAGTGTAAGGTACAACGAATAATAGGTGCCCAGACACCTATTATTTTCCAATTCCCTACCTATCCTATGGTTTCACTTCATCTGCAACGCCAATGTGAGGACCTTCATATAGTGATTAAAAACCATTCTTCAAAGTTAAACTTTCCTCTGGGATCCCAAAGGCACCTTATCTTCTCCGATTTGTCTCTGAGGCCCAATTCTGAAACTGGCACCATATAGGCAACCTCAGCTGCAAGACCAGTGCCTTAGATTGTAAGTTGTTTGAGGCAGGGAATAGCATCATTTTGCCTTTTGTAGATTGTTGATCACATTTCTTGCATTTCACAAATCCCACCACCAGACTTCTGTCTTTTTTAAACTTCAGCGACCAGGAAAGTATATGCTTGGGTATTTTATAACTTGCGTGGTGGTAGCGCTCAACACGTGCAGCATAGGTGATAAAATGGGTAAAGCTGCAGCATGGTACATTCTGTAACCCTGGTTTATTCTTAATAAGGTTTCTCTGTTGTGCTGAGTGTTAGAAATATCGGAAGAAAAATTAGTGCCTCTCCCAGCTTTATCCTCTCTATATGATGGACTTAACGCTCCTTCTCATGCAAGACTGGATCATGTTCTACAGCTTTCCTTCTTGGAGCTAATGCCCTAATGCCCCCCCTCCCCCAGTCCTCCACTGTAGCACGGCAACCTTTTCATATCCTATTCCCTTACCAGCAGGACACTCCAAGCTCCTGACATGAAGCACAGTCTTTGGCTACCACAGTCTGCTCCAGAACAAACACTGACATTACACAGCTCTTGAGGAACAGTAATACCTTCGTAAATCAGGAAGAAAGAGACGTGATTTTAGTCTGAATACAAAAGAGCTTTGAGATCTACAGATGGAAAGTCCTATATAAAAGCTATTATGTGTGTGTGTGTGTGTGTGTGTGGTGGTGGTGGGGGGTTTCTATTGAAAATAATTCTGTTTTCACAAGGGGCTTGATTCAAAGCCAGCTGAAGTCCATGGAAATATGCCCTAAGTAGAGCGGCTGGGAATTTTTGCAAATTTCAAAATTTAGAATCGTTGAATTTTGTAAAAAGGAAGATTTTTTAAATTGTAATGTTTCCCCTCCCCCACTATTTTCCCAACCACAGCCAGCCCTGAGTGTGAAATTCCTTCTTTCCACTGAGTTAATTGGGAAACTAAACAGGGACTTGTGGGGATAGAATCCATCCTTCATCCCATCTTGGGTGGCAGGCCAAGGGTTTTGCATGGAAAATGAATAGTTTGAAGACTCCGACTGTTTGATTTTGACAGCAAGAAGCAATAGCCATTTAAAGATATATTTATCATTTCAGGCAAGCCACCCCCATTAGCTTCTAGAAGGTGTGATTTAAAGTTATTTTGAAAATTTAAAAAAAACTAAAAAGAGAGAAGACTGCAGCTATATGTATCTGCATCTTCACACTGTTGTTGAGAGATCAGATTATAATTTTTTTAGTGAGATTTATCCACATTAATTTAACATAATTAATGTTTGCCTTTAACTACTAGATAAATTGGAGCTGGCAAGTGGTACATGGCAGGGTTAAAATAGTAGTGAGTGTTACTCATGCCCCTCATTGTATGTAAGTAAATATAGAACTGATTCTGTGCTGGCTTGAGATGGCATTGAGTTTTTAAGTCTGGTGTTTCTGATTTTAATGTAACATATCCTGTGTGTGAAAAATGTTGTTAGCACAAATTGTTGTGAGATGAAAGCACACTTGTGTTTATTTTAAATGATTTGCTGTAGTTTGTTTAAAGCCAACATTCCTGGGCAGTGAATGCGCTGGTGATGAATCATTCAAACTAGGTGAGAGGTCAGTACTGCTGAAAGAAAAAATGGAAGTTGAGTGGCTGCATTAAATTTAAAGAAAATGAGTTTTAAAAAAATAAGAATAATGACATTAACATTTTATTTCCAAAGTCAAGGTTTAGAGGCATCGAGAAATACTGAATGTTGCTCTTTCAAAGACCTATTTTTAGTGGCTGTCGTGCCTGACTATTGCTAACCAACTTCACAGATTGTCCACCTTTTACTGAGTGGAAGGGTTGGAATAATGTTAAATACAACTTATTAGCAAGAGCTGTGAAGCCAAGAACAGAATGGTAAGACCACACCAGTGGCCTGATCCAGACTATGAATGGGATTATTATTGATTATTTGTATTCCTATGGATTGGGACCCCATTGCGCTAAGGCGCTGTAGAAACAGAACAAAGACACTCTCTGCCCCAAAGATCTCCCAATCTAAGTATAAAATAAGAGCAGATGGACAAAGACAGATGAAGGTGTAAAAGGAAACAACGAGACTGGGCAGCATGACAGGCAGCAGTCTCAGCGCAACAACAGCCCTACCTTTGGCAATTTTTCAATAGGCAGCACAGCAACGGAGAGTTTTAGGAAGGGATTTGAAGGTGGATAGTGAGGTAGCTTAGTGGATGTTTACAGGGAGCTCCTCCCAAGTGTGAGGGGCAAGTGGGCAATTGGGGCTGGCATCATGGCCCAGCTGAAAGTGGGAATCTAATACTGAATGAGATAAGTAGGGTGAGTACAGGTTGTGAAGGGCCTTGGATGTGAAGACAAGTAGTTTATGTTTGATGGGAAAGAGAAGGTGGAGCCAGTGGAGGGATGCAAAAAGAGGGGTGACGTGGTCAAAGTGACAGGCATGGGAAATGATCTGTGCAGCAGTATCCTGAATGATTATCAGCAGGGTGTGACGAGGTGTATCTACCCTGCACTGGCCCACCTAGGAGTGACCACACACTGTGAGCTGAGGAGGCCATGCCCCCTCACCCCTGCTGTGCATGCTCCAACTGGAGACATGCTACAAAAGGGAGCAGATCAGCTCAGTCAGGGCTGGCTGAGGAAGAGAGCAAATGCATGCTGCAGGCTCTGGCCAGGGAGTTGCTGGGGCTCCAGACAGCGGAGGCTGCACCAGCTGAATTGATGGCAGAACCCCTGCTGACCATGAAGGATGAGAGAAATGGAAGGCCACCCCTCCCCTTAGGGGAACTAATAGAGCAGAACAAGGGTAGGAAGCAGCCCAGGGAATGCAACTGTTGAATCAGGAACCTGAGCCTGGTTCAAAGATTACTGGTTTCCCAGGGCCCTGGGTCAGGATCTGGTGGACAAGGGAGGGTCTGGGGCCCACTACCCCACCCCGCACCTACCATTGGGTGCAGGCACTGACCAAGTACAGCTTTACAGACTCTGGCTTCTAGGCCACGCTACTCTGAAGACAGGGAACAGCCCTAATGACTCTTGCACTTGAGATGTAGCTTCCTATTTCTTTGTACCCCTTAACCCAACACCCCACATTGGGGTGTACATACCCCGCGACACAGGGCGAGACTGCATTTGTCAAGGCCAGAGAAAAGAGGTTGTGGTAATCAAGGCCTGAGATGATGAGAGCCTGGACAAGGGGTTTAGTTGCATGGATGGATGGGAAAGGCCATATCTTAGAGATGTTATGCACAAAGAATCTGCAAGACTTAGACATTGCCTGGATGTGAGGACCTAGGGATAGTACCACGCAGCTGAACCAGGGTTTGATGCTGGAGGGGGGGAGAGTAACCCCCCACATGGGAAATATTGTAGGGACTGAACAATGTTTCTACTGTCATGTGTCAGGCCTGGAAGGGAACAGGTAGGAACCGGGGTGAGCAGGAACCAGGTGCCAGTGCCCTGTGTGGGGAGCTGGACCTAGGCCAGGCAGCCTCTTTTCCCTCCCTATCTGCAGAGCATCCTCTGAACTTCTGGGAGCCCAGGGCAGAGCCACGTCCAGGTGATAGTGGGAACTGGGAAGTGGTGTCCCCCATGGGAAGCATAAGTCAGGCATAGGTATGGGGGAGGCAGGGATGGGACAGGGTCTGCTGGATGTCATTCCTTGCTCCCCTGGGCCTCCCACTGTCCTTATTTTCCTCCTAGCTTACCCCACTAATCCCCAATTCTCCCTGCTCCCTCCCGTCAGCAATGTAGTCGAGGATAAATGCGGATAAACAGAATTTACCTACATCTCATTTAGGGAATATGGAGCTGAGTTTAGGTGTTTAGCCACTATTTTTTACCACTAACCCACTGCTCCCATTGCCCCCCCTCCTGTATGCACATCAGTGCCCCTCCTCCAGAAAGCAAACTTCTGTAACCTCTGTCCACAATGACTGAGAAAGGACATAATAGGTGGTGGGGTTGGGGAGATTGAGAGCTCTCTTTTAGCCATGTTGAGCTTGAGCTGACATCTAGACATTCACGAGATGTCAGAGAGACAGGGTGAGCTTTTAGTTTGGTGAAAGAGTCAGCTCTGGATAGAGAGGTAGACCTATGAGCTGTCAGCACAGAGATAGTAACTGAATTTGTGTTTGTGGAGGATGTTACCCGGAGATTAGGTTAGGGGACCAAGGACAGAGCCCTGTGGAACCCACAAAGAGAGTTGGGGGGAGGACATAAGGACATACTGAAGGAATGATTAAAGAGGTAGGCAGAGAACCAGGAGATGCCAGTCACAAAAATCAAGGAAGGACACGATTTCAAGAAGAACAGCCTGGTCAGAGGTGTTGAAGGTAGCTGACAGGTTAAGAAGGATGAGGTTGGAGCATTTCTTTCCTCAGGGATGCAAACACTATTTTGTATTTCCACAATCTACTCTTCTGGCATCTACTATTGGCCTCTGCCTCTGGGTTCCTGCCTCTGCCTTCCTCTGTCTGGTACCTGCCTTGTTCTTCTTACAGATCTGGGTGAATGCCGAGGAGCCCAAGGAAGATCAGTGTTCCTAAAAACCAGAAGACATGGAGGTAGTGGGATGCTCCTGTGTAAGGAAATCATGCAGATGGGTACACTTTGGAGAATGGACATAATTCAGGGTGGACTTTGTCCTGCATGGAAGGGGTTTTTACACAGAACAAAGATGGAAGGTTTCATCAGAGGGACAACCTGATAATTGTACTGCCACAGTGCTCTTCATCACCTCATTTCCCCCTTATTTTCACACGCAGAAGATTATTCTTCTAGTAGGCTTGCCAAACTGACCTGGATGTCAGAGCTAATCCTATAGCTAGGCAGCCACTTGGAATAGGACTGATTGAAAAACAACCTTTCTCTGAGCAAACAGTGGGTTTAAATTCAATAGGAGATTAACATGGCTAGGAGCATAATGTCTTTACCTAGCACAGTCTATGCTGCTGAGGTTCAGCCAGATATAGTTCTAAAGAGCCCTTGTCCCAGGAAAGGGCTGAATGTACCTCACATGGATGACAATTGCTGCCAATGTTCCTTGTTTGTGAAGGGCTCAAGACAAAACACAAGTTTTCCAGTCTCTCTCCCTCTTACTTGACTAGTTTTTTAGGCTGTGCTTTTTGAAGGAGCCAATGGGATTTAGGTGCCTGACTCCCATAGGCTCCTTTGAAATCCTGGCCAAAATCAGTTATAAAGGTATGGACTAGATTTAAGTCTGGAATGTTTTAGTATGGGAAGACTTGGGTTTGATTCGCTGCTGTGCCACTGACCAGCAGTGAAGTAATTTGGCATCTCTGTTTTTTAGTTTCCTCATCTGTAGGATGGAGCTAATGACACCCTCCTTCATAAAGCTCTTTGAGATCCCTGGATGAAAGGTGCTGTACCAGACTACATATTAATATTATGGTTTTGATTAGACACGTGAGTGATCCATGGACATGCAAAGTCAATTTTTTCCTCATTTGCGCTCATGCAACTTCAATGAGGTTCCATGGCTGTGTAGGTGAGGACAGCATTTGACCCATTATCTAAAAGAAACTATCCCTTATTAATAAGGAATGGATGCTTCCATCTTTCTAAAAAATAGAGATGCAGTTTTAATATGATCAGATACAAATTTGGCAAATCATTTCTAATTCAAACAAGAATTACTTCGGAGAAATTCTATGGCCTGTGTTATACAGGAGGTCAGACTAGAACATCTCAGTGGTCCCTTCTGGCCTTGGAATCTATAGACAAAGAAGAGGGTCTGGCATGTACTCTTACGTTATCTGTAGGAAGGTAAAGGATGAGAATTAAAGTCAGTGACCAGTAGAGGTCAGAGTTGCACCATGTAAATGAAGTTGGAAAGGAAGTAAGTTGACACTTAGGAATAAGTGTTTCAGTGTTGTTGTAGCATGGAGCTGCACAGGATCTGAGCTATCCTAAAATGTGTATTACTAGTCAAAGTTACAATAATTTGCTCCTGACCTGAGAAAAAATATACCACTCTTTAATAGACTGCAACTGTAATATCTACCATCAAATTTGAGTTAGTGCTTTTAAATTGCATTCAGAATATGATGTTTCAAAATGTTTTGCATAAATTTAAACTTTTCCATTATTGAAGCTCTCAAGTACTTGATCTGAGAGAGGTTACCAAATGTGTTTACTTATAAATTTGGAAGTATCGACAAAGTCGCAATGCAGTGAATTCGTCATCTGCTCATGACTAGCAGATGGTCCTCCTTCTTTGCAAGCAAATTGCATGACTCACGTCTTGCATGGTTTGCGAATTGAAACTTAGAAACTCTGATGTTGAGGTGGACAATTCCATCCATTTCTAATCATGCTGCCTGCCTGTGTGATGAATTTATTCATCTTTACAATGAGGATTTTACTATGGATTTTCCAAAGTGCTTTTATTTTTCTTATATACAAATATTTTGGATTGGATTTTCATTTACAAGGAGGCCACTTTACATGGCAATTTAAAAGGGGCTTTAAGTGCATAAATTACATGTACATTTTACAGAGGATGTGAAAGAGGTGACTGAGAGTTACATTTACACAGACTGGGTTTTCAGCATGGGATGTAGCTAAGGCAGATCACTGCAAAGGAGCCTTTTGTGATCACTTAATCCTGGGGCAGTTCTGCACCAGCCTAGACCTTTGCATAAATCAAAGCAAACTGAAGGTTGCGCTAAACCATGCCAGCTGCCAGCGGTCAGAAGGCACTTTAATTGGGCTTCTCACAGGGCCAGGGGTCTGTGCACAAGAAGTTTCAGGATCAGCACCTCTATAGGTAAACATCTATGAGGGCTGGTTTGTTGCAGATTTGTTACAACATTACAAATGTATATGGATACAGTCAGCCATCACCATAAACCCCTACACTTTTGTGAAATGTTTGTTACCAACTGTTCTTCCAGTTTTCTCCATTTTTACCAGCTTGTTCACTTTAGGCTTTTGAGTTGTGTAGTCAACGTCACTGCTTCCCCTGTATAGTCAGGCAGTCAGTTTCCTCTGTTGTTTGTGTGGGTCTGCAAGAGAGCAATGGGGGAGCTGCCCTTTTTAAAAAAAAAAGCATTAGAAAGTGTGATTTTTAAAACTACAAAAAATGGCAGGGGAAACCAAGGACAGGTGTGAACCTAAAAATGCTTTTAACTCCTTTTTGGCAACTGACTAGATTTCAAGTTGACAAGCAACAAATTTGATTCCCAAGTTGTAACTTGTTTACATTAAATATATCTGTTCATCTATTGGGTACAAGAGCGCCACTCATATAAGAGAAATAAGCTTTGCCGTTCTATCAGACATTCACACACCTTCTGTAACATGAGGCACTTGAATTGAAGCCGAGTGTCTTCAAGTACTAGAGAAATGCAAGTGACTGGTATAACTGCACTATGATTTTTTCATCGGCTTTTCTATTTTGAAGTGTTCTTTTCTTGCTTTTATAAAGTGGGATTTTAAAAAATGGTAATTGGGATTGTTTTTTTCCCTACCATTTTTGAATATAAAGACAGACAAATCTTTTATTTATAAAAGAAATTATATAGTTTACAAATTGAATTTATTAATACAATATTTTCCAGATAAGGGCCTTATCTTAAAGCCCATTGGAGTAAATGGAAAAACTCCCATTGATTTAAATGGGTGGATCATGCTTTCAGTTCTGGCATGGCCAGCTGTGAACTTGGCAGCCAGGAACAGAAACTGACCTGTGAGTGCCTTCTCTTTCATCTGCCCCTTTACACTCACGTTACAACAGATGGGAGGTCAGCTGGTGAGTCTTGCCCACATGCTCAGGGTTTAGCTGATCACCATATTTGGGGTCGGGAAGGAATTTTCCTCCAGGGCAAATTGGCAGAAGCCCAGGGGGTTCGCCTTCCTTTGCAGCATGGGGCAAGGGTCACTTGCTGGAAGGTTCTCTGCATCTTGAAGTCTTTAAACCATTATTTGAGGACTTCAATGGCTCAGACACAGGTTTGATACAGGAGTGGGTGGGTGAGATTCTGTGGCCTGCGTTGTGCAGGAGGTCAGACTAGATGATCATAATGGTCCCTTCTGACCTTAAAGTCTATGATTCTATGGACGAACTGTGAGGGCCCAATTCTGCAGCCAATGGGGAATCTCGGTGTGAAATCCTGGCCACCTTAAAGTCAATGAAAGTTTTGCCATTTACTTCAATAAGGCCAGAACTTCATCCTCGGGGTCTAATCCAACTTTTATTGAAGTCAATGGGTGTCTTTCTATTAACTTCAGTGGGAGATGGAACAGGATCTGGATGAGGATCAGGTTCTTTGTAAATAAACCTCCCTTTTAAAAAAAATTAAAGTCAATATTTTAAAACTTACCTCATTTTCAAACATCAATAGCCATGGAAAGAGAAGCTGGCAGCCAGTAGAAAAAAATTGACAGGAGCTCTGACCCAGTCTTATGTTGCTGTTTCCCAAAGACTCCTGCAGTCTGTAGTACCTTATATCTGAAAATCAAATTAAAGTGAATGCTAGGACTATTTTTTGTCTGGCTCCTCCTTAGAAGTGTTAAAGGTGAGCAGGGCTCCTAGTGACCCCATCTCTCCCCATTGCACAGCCTCCTGGGGCCTGAGGCAGCCTGGTACCTTGTGTTTGTAAAGCACATTGAGATTGGGCTAGAAGGTCCTATGCAAATGCAAAGTCCTATACTATTATAAGCATTCTAGAATTGCAAAGTGTCTGGAACAGGGCCTTAGGAATCTTGAAAGAAATAGAGCTGGGCAAAATGTTTTGGATGAAGAGTTTATTTCACTCTCTTTTCCATTGCCATTCATGATGACAATGATTAGGGTAGTCACTGGATAGGGTAAAGAGTGTGAGAATGACTTTATAACCTGGAAGTCATGGCATTCATTTAGGCTGTGAGAGAACCAAATTCAAGTCCTTACTCCAGTGACTAGTTAATTATTTATTAACAGTAGATCAGTTTCACAAAGAGAGATTGAGAAACTTCTGTACCAGGCCATCATATAGCCTAGTTGTTAGAGCATGCACCTCCAGTGAAGAAGACCTGCATTCAAATCCCTTTCCCCCTCAGCCAGAGAGGAGAATTGAACCTGGGTCTCTCACCACCTTGCTGAGAACAGGCACCACTGGGCTAAAGCTGATATGGCTCTTTAGGGTTTAGCTCTTCCCAATGTCTATGAGAGGAGGGGAGAAATGCCACATTTCCAATGATCTGCTAGGGAGCCAGGGAAAGCAGCTTGACCCTGCCCTCAACAGAGCTTCAGGAGTAGAAAACCCTTCCTCAGTTATGGAACTTCACTTAGTAGCAGCTGGTCACTATAGGGCATCCCTGACACTTTAGCTACACGAGTAAACTTCATAGCCATAGTTCACCACTAGTGCAGCAATGATGATAGTGCTAATGTAGACAGGAGTCACCCATTTTTATTTAAATGACAGAGTGGTAAGAGCACCTGAGTCCTACCTACTCTATACCTTCCACTATCATTACCACCAGTGGAGAATTACAGCTATGGAGTCCCCTTGTCCTTGGGCAATTCACTTACCTTTCCATGCCTCAGTTTCCCTTGTAAAGTACTAATCTACTTCAAGGAGGTTGTGCAAAACTCAGTGTATTAATGTTCGGGAGGTGCTTTATATTCCTTAGCTGAAAGGTGCCATAGAAATATGAAGCATTATTAGTAATATATATATAGTAATATAATTATTATTTTAATTTCTTGATGTCTGTGCCTGAGCTTCTTAGGAAAGTGTCAAGAAAGCAAAGTATATAGAGCTAAATATACAACCAACCTTTGTTTAGACAACATATCTAAATGTTTCCCAGACTGGCACAATAAATAACATTTACAGATTCTTCCCAGGAATACGCTGAGGACATCAAACACAACCACATGCTGCAAAAATTCAAGTGCCTTAATTACCTTAAACTTGCAAGCTGTTAATAGAGACATTTCTTTCCAAACTGCACAGAATGACCTTATTTGTTTAGCCTCCATCTCTAGCCTAGCACAAAGTTTTAAGTTTGGCTTATTGAACTATACAACTGCAATTGTATATAAGGGTGATACAGCCAGGAACATGTCCATGAACAAATAAGATATTTTCCTTTGTCTGTGAGGAAGGTGTGATAGGGTACATATATCTTTCAGGGATCCTGGAGGGGACCTCTTGTCCTGCCACATGACAGCTCCTGTGGTGGTGTGCCTTGGAAGAGAAAATGCTGAGCTAGAAAGCTGTGTGGTGGTTTTTTTTTTGGGTTAACACCAAACAAGGGGTGAGAGGTAGCTAAGGGAGATACTCCAGCTGGAAACTAGTTGGGTGCAGCTGAGCCTAGTTAGACTTCAGTACCTCAAAGAGGGATTAGATTCCTCATAGGGGAGGAACAACTAATTACAGTGATTTTGCACTACTGAGAGTCAGCTGGCTGTAATGGAGCTGATCTGCACCAGTGTGAGAAAAGAAAGAGGCCCAATGGGTTTTACTAAGCAGGAAACTAGAGAGGGAACTCTCAGGGAAACAAAAGGGCTGCTTTTGTTGTTGATTTGTATATTTGTTCTAATGTTTACTGACTCTGAAGCTGAGTGGAAGAAATATAGCCAGTTTTTACTAAGTTGCTATTACTTTGGGTAGACGAGATCTCTTGAAATAAACCTGAAACCTCAGAGGGGATTTTTTTGTTCTGAAACCTGAATTTCCTGTGAACCACCCTCTGTAGCTGCCCAGACTGATTCTGCCATACAGAGACTATACCCTAGGACTCTACAAAAGCTAACATGAAATAACATCAGAGAATTAGTTCCTCAAGATGAACACATACCATTTTGCCAAGAGGACAGAAAAGGATGAGAGGTGATAATCTGTCTGGAATTATGTGATTTTTTTCTTTTGCTACTATCCTGATTATTAACATTGTTTTCCAACAAGAAAAACAAAGTCCCCACCCTTCCCCAAAAGAAACCCTAACCCTAATATAGAGAGAGCTTGGAAGCTACAATATAAAAGATCCAAACCTATATAAACAGCCAATGACATAGTCAGATTTAATTTTTAAACTGCCACTATATATGTATATTAAACCTCACTACAATGACAATAGAATATTAATGACAGAAGTGACAGTCATCTTACTTGATACATATTTGTGTCCATATGCTCTCACCTTTAGCCGTTTAACTCTTGGCAGACCCTCTCATCCCCCCACCCCCTCCATTTTATGGCCTACAATAAAAGTTCTATTTCCAAGAGGAAAAATAGAAAAGGAGGAAAAATTAAAACAAAGGAAAGTTCAGATAAGAGTGATAACTAATGGATTGGTGGGATTTCCTTTCCGGCATGTTCTAAACTGCAACAGCATGGATCTAACAAGGCAGCCTTGCATTGCTACTCACAGAGTGGAACTATTCTTGGAGCTACAAGGAGGTAAGACAGCCTTTACTTCAGATGTACAGTGTGCATAGTAGGAGGTACCATGAAATGAGAGTAGCTATGATCTTAACAGCTTTTATAACCTGAGAAGAAGTTTTTCAGTTTAACCATTTTCCTGTGTTCTTATAGCTGCAGCTAGTGCTTTCCAAATCATGGCACCGCTAATCCTGAAAAGACAGTGGGAATTTCTGTGTTATTTAATGTTATATAAGGCAACACACTGGCAAAAAGAACATTTTTGGAGCTGTATGTCTCAAGTGTGGATAGATTAAAGAAGAATTCTATTACATATAGAGATGATACATAACACCCCACCCCTGCCAATATTAGAAAAGGGCTAATCATTTAAACAACAAATAAACTAAAATACAGTTAGGAACATCCATTAATCCAGGTGAAAAAAAATCTACATAGGAGAGCTCTGAAATCTCCTGGGGAGGGAAGGGGGACAAATATTAAGTCAATTAAAATTGTCTTGTATAATTTGATCACTGAGGTCCTGATCTTGCAGGTATGCATGGGATGAAGGTTCCTGTACAAATAGACTCACTGAAACAAAAGGGCTATTCATGGAAGTAAAATTCTAACTAGGGCTGGCTGAAATTTCAAAATGTTTTCAATGAATAAAATGGACAATTTTGTGAAAAATGCCCTCGTTTTTGGCTAGCTCTAATTCTAGTCCTCTTTTTAGAACACCTTTTTATGTCTGAACAATATGTGACTACACTGTAGGATTGCCAGCTGTCTAATCACACAAATCCAAACACACTTGCCCCACCTCCTGCCTTGCCCCTTTTCCAAGGCCCTGCCCCCACTCACTCCATCCCCTCTCCCTCCTTCGTTTCCTCTAAGCCACCCTCACTCACTTTCACCGGGCAGGGGTTGGGGTGCAGGAGGGGATGTGGGCTCTGGGAGGGAGTTTGGGTGCAGGAGGGGGCTCAGGGCTGGGGCAAGGGATTGGGTTGCGGGAGGGAGTTTGGGAGCAGGAGAGAGATCCGGGTAGGGGTACAGGAGGAGGTGTGGGCTTGGAGAGAGAGTTTGGGTGAGGGAGGGGGCTCTGGACAGGGGCTTGGGGAGCATGAGGGGTTGCGGGCTCTGGGAGGGAGTTGGGGTGCAGGAGGGAGTTTGGGTGCAGGAGAGGATTTGGGGCTGGGGCAGGAGGTTGGGATGCGGGAGGGGTGCGGGCTGAGGCTAGGCAGTGCTTACCTTGGGCAGCTCCCAGTCAGTGGTGCAGCCCCCGTGGCTCTCATTGGTTGCAGTTCCCAGCCAATAGGAGGTGTGGAATCAGCGCTCAGGGTGGGGGCAGCACATGCATGGAGACCCCCTGGCTTCCCCCAGGGGGCGGAAGGAAGTGCCAGCCACTTTCGGGAGTGGTGCAGGGCCAAGGCAGTCTGGGAGCCTGCCTTAGCCCTGCTGCACCACCGGACTTTTAGCGGTTTAAAATCTCCCGGATTGGCTTCCAGGAGATTAAGCTCGATTCTGGGAGACTCCTGGCCAAACTGGGAAGGTTGTCAACTCTACTATACTGTTCTGTTTTCCATTTGACCAAGTTTATTTTTGTACTCTAGAAAAATGCAATAATTAATATTCTATCATGTTCGTGGGGAAAAATGTAATGTGTGTTTTAATGAAAGCAAGTCCAATAGAGACCTCCACATGAAAATCTAATTTACCTCAGAAGTGCTTGGGTACTATGGTGTTGGGTGCTGGACAAATGCCTAAGATCAGTGGTTTTCAAACTTTTTGTATGGGTGACCCCTTTCACACAGCAAGCATCTGACTGTAACCCCCTCCCTCAGTTAAAAATGGGGGGCATAATTTAATTTAATGGGGGCTTTGGATGTCAGCCCCACCAAGCTGACAGCTCATGGCTCCCTTGTAACCACCTTGCAACCCCCTGAGGGGTCATGACCCCAGTTTGAGAACCCCTGCCTAAGATTGACAATACTAATGGAAAATCATGGGGCTCAACTCAGTCACTTGAGGCCACTCAGTTCTGTGATTGCAATGGAAATATTAATAATTTACATTTATGCCATGGAATTTCAGTTTTGTGTCTGTAGCCTTTGCTAATTAATTTTTCAGGCACTAACTGCTTTCATGCAACACTCCACAGTTATTATTTCAGAGAAAAACAAATCACTCCATATTATACATTTCCTTCTTCAGTAGCAAGAATTGTTTAACTATGTTTTCATCAAGGGATCAATCCTTTCACTCTCTGCAAGCATGAAGGGTCTCTTGACAGCAGAGGTTCTGTAGTTCTGTTTCATGGGAAACCAGAGGAGGGCAGGGAGCAGAGTGTGTGACAAGATCCCTGGTGCCCAGCTGAGATAATTGAACTTAGTGCCGGGACAGAGATTTGCCCTAAACAGAATATTTTTGATGAAGGGTTTTAAATGTACTGAGCCTTTTATACACTTTGTAGGAAAAATTGCAAATAATTTTTAAAAATGGGTCCAAACCTGATCTTTTGTAAAGTTGAAGGTTGTTCCAATGTGGGCTGCCAGCCCATCTCTACTAGTTCCGATTAAAAATCTGATCCCCAAAGGATTTAAACTAAATATTTTTGAAATATGAAGCAGACTAGGCTACCCATTTTTGATGATCCCATCTACTGGAATTTAAAGAATAAAATCAAAGGTGAGCACCAAGAATTCAACAGGAACAGATTGACTGTCTCACTAATGTGAATCCAAGTTAGAGCAAGAGCAAGTGGTGTTACTATCAATACAGGACTGAACTTGATAGGGAACCTAGATCTGACAGGTCATCAGCTGTTCCTAGCTGCCTTTATGCCCAATATTAACCAGAGTGATGTTCCTCTTATGCTACAATTGATGCCATCATGCCCGCCCTGATGCTCTACTTCTGCTCCTCTCTGCTTTCAGTTCTTTAAGCAGGGCATAAAACAGCACCTCCACAGTCACTATTTCAATCCCTAGCTAAGATTTGTGATGGTAGGTGCCTGAGTAGGCAATGAACTGCTAAAATGCCATTCTGTGATGTTTCCACGCGTTCATTGAGTGGCATCCCTGTCAACCTCTTTCTCACAACCAGGGCTACACAAAATTGCCTTATACACATATCTTATATTAAGCTTTCTAAATTAGGAGGCCACTATCATTAACAAGAATGATTTCTAAGAAGCAGCTCCTTATTGTTAATATAACAAGCAGCAGCACAGGGCTTATTTCCCACACACAGTTACCTCCAACTATAGCCAGATCGTGTCAGAAGACAGGAACGGAGTTGGTGTTAAAGAGAGTTATTTTTGAACTTCATAGTTTCATTATCATTCATGGGAAGTGTGAATGGGAGCCCCCTTTCAGCTCCTGGAAACCCTGGCTCGGTTTCACCTTGGGGTGAATTAACCAGCGCACACAGTCCACCTTCACCAAATGTCTTTGTTACTGTTTATGGTCCATTTACCTCATGATATAACAGCCATCATGTGAAGCCCCCCAGCTCAACCTTTCATACTGCTTCCTTTCCTCTCAGAGCAATCCAGCTGGGGAATTAATTATTTCATTAGCATGATCCTTTCTACCTTTCCCAACCCAAACTACCTAAGTTCCTCTTATTCTAACCACACCTAGTATCCTGGGTGTTCTAAGTGACCAAGGTGCTGGCTTCTAAAGGGCTCAATTTACAGCTGCTAACAGCGCCCTGCACAGGAAGGAACTTGTCCTAGGTATGTAATTCCCTTAAACTAGGGATGAAATTGTAGCCCCATTGAGGTCAATGGGAGCTTTGCCACTGATTTCAGTGGGGCCAGGTTTTCACTCAGGATATCTAGAAAGACTAGGTTTCCAAATGCTAATGTACTGTTGAGTATGTTAACTCATTGTGAAGGTTACAGTGTAGCCAGTGGTGCTATTTCTAGTGTGATGTGACTTCTGCTTTTCTGCTGAATTGTTTGGTTTATCAATAAAAGCGGCAGAGAGTCCTGTGGCACCTTATAGACTAACAGACGTATGGGAGCGTGAGCTTTCATGGGTGAATACCCACTTCGTCGGATGCCATCTGACGAAGTGGGTTTCACCCACGAAAGCTCATGCTTCCATATGTCTGTTAGTCTATAAGGTGCACAGGACTCTTTGCTGTTTTTACAGATCCAGACTAACACGGCTACCCCTCTGATACTGGTTTATCAATGTTATTCTCCCAACCTCAACCCAGCTGGTATGTTTGGTTTGTCTACCTGTTGCATATTGTCTGCCCATTAGAATGTGAGCCCTCTGGAGCAGGGACTGTTGTCTTATTTACTCGTCTGAGCAATATCTAGGATTTCTAGGAGTTAACTTAATATAAATTATTATTAATAATGAGTAATGAGATTGGCACAGATACCCCCTACTCCCTATCCATGCTATCAGAGAGGGTGCACAGAGGAGACCAAGGGAGCTAGAGGATAGTAGAAGAGTGAGAGGGAGTGCAAACTGGGCAGGGCCTGGGGAGCAGAGTACGCAACGGCGGAAGACAGAGTCCTAAGAGAAGACTGAAGCAGCAGGTGGCTAGGAACAAACTGGCAGAGAGAAGAGATGGAACCTTGGGAGAATATGGGGAGGAGGAGAAGTCGATGCAGATAGCACATGATAAATATTCTGTTTAAGTGAAGGAAGATACTGAACAATATTTTCCTTCATGAACATGTTTGTGTCATAGCTATTCAATACATGGTACACTGCGTACACATCTATGTCTCCGGTGAGCAACACAGGCCTGATGCTTGTTCTTCCCTGAGGTGCCTTGCACAGTAACTAATGAAATGATCCAACGTAATTAGAGCTGCTATTTAAAAAATCATTATTTAAAGTAGCTATAGCTCCTCAGTTTTAGGCCATTCTACGTTTTTATCAGTCTCATCTATCATACAATAAGTGAGCCATCCAGTGCCACTTAGAGGGAACAAAACAGCTGTAACTTAAAAGTTTACATCTTCACAATCATGTAAGTTTCAAAGGAATTCTATGTCCCAGGCTGAGATCCACCTTTTATGCCATTTAAAAGAAAAAACAGATACCTGAGTTGAGAAATTATATTTTCCTGGAGTTCTATGCAGGAGTACTGTTGGTTCTGCAATAGTGATAAAATGCAAATTTTGCCCACATTTCTTTCTGTTGACATGAAGGGTAATAATATAAATAAAATACTGTGCTGGCATTTTCAGGGCCATGATGATAGGGTTGCATGGAATGGTATGATTTCCAAGGATTTATACTGAACTAAATGTACTGAACTGCATTAAAAAAATTCTATCGTGTTTAATTTACTTAGAATTACAGTATTAAATTTATAGCATTGAAATGTAGCCTGTAGCTGATCGTGAAATATGAAATGCATCGAGATATTCAATTTTACAGTACAAAAATAAATCTACAGAATGGAGTTAGAAGCCAGGAAACAAAATAAAAAGGAAAATAAAGAATGAAAGTTAAAGAATACAAGAAGTGGAGCATCTATAGTAGTTAGATGTGATTCTTCATTGCCCTACACCTTGCATAGGTATTACATCAGTTCAAAGTGGCTGTAAAATGCTGCTATTCTGATTTAATAGCATTTCATAACCCCTTCTTCCCTGTGTGAACAAGAAGGCCCTGAACCTGCAACCAGAGCTGGATGAATAATAGGATTTTCAGTGTGCTAGCAAGTCCAAAAAATCATTTCAGGTTGAACTGAAAATAACATTTTTTGAATTTTTTGGTGAATCAAAAACTTAAAAAAAAAAAGTTAAAACATTTAGCTTTCTAGAGGTTTTTAAGAAGTTTTTTAATTTTTTTAATTTGAAAGAAATTTCAAAACAATGTCATTTTGAACCGAAAAGTCAAAACATTTAGGCTTTTTGGGGGGGATACATATTTTTTTTTGTTTGACATGCATAATTTGGCAAAACCAGTCTGAATTCCCCAAATGTGAATGTTTTAGCGTCACCAAATCTGTATTTTTTCAATTGAAGAAAGATTTGTTCAAAAAAATTTCATTCAGCTCTACCTGCTACTCGGTGCATTTGGGTCCACTTATGGAGAATCAGTTCCAGAATCAAAGCCCTGAAGAGCTATTTTAAAAATAATTTCTAAAGATATAGTTACAGCTCCTAGTGCAAAGAATTCATATTTCAGACTTAAATTGCTTATGTTCTCTCACTTTTCCAAAAGAAGCTGCACTCTTGACTTAGAGTCCAACTTCAAATAGTCAGTCCTTTTTCAACAATGCAAAGGACATCTGTTATGCTCAACAAGAAGTCATCCAAGGCTAGGTCAGAATCAAAACCAAAGCTGGATTTTGAGCAACAGTTTCACCAAGGCTCTGAAATGCTTTTAAAGAACTAAGGTTCAGAGAGCTGTAAGATGGCAAATAAATAAAATCACATCTCTTCCGACACACATTGTTCTTTCTTTATTACTGTGGTTTTGTCAGAATCGAGCCAGGTGATTAAAAGCTTCTTTTGTGCCCTTGTATCAGAGAAAAGGGAGCGGCAGGAGAACTTTTATGTCATTTTGTCCATCTATTTATAACTACAATTAAATTCCTTGTGCCAAATTCAGTCCTAACGTAAATGGATAAAACTTCATTGGCTTCAATGAACTGGTGTCCACTTATGCCAGGGCTGAAATTAGCCCATTTTTCATGACTCTGCTTCCCTTGAAGTGTCCTGCCATGGGATTAACTGGGAGAGAACCTAAAACAGAAGTGTTCCTCTCAGTCAGCTTCTCCTTTATATGATATATAAAAAATGTGTTATGACTAATTGTCTTCAACATATGTCACAGCGAATTTTGCAGCAATTGAAGAAATCCCATGAAATCTAGCCCATGCCTGTGTGTTAGTGTGTATTATTTATAGTAAATGAGGGAGTGTGCTGGCCTTATTTGAGACTATACCATGGCCATTGTGAATTTGCAGAGCACTGTCATTGCCACATTTAATGCTTTAGAAGCTCTATTTTAATTCTTACTATATGTCTGAGTGACAGTTTTAAAAGTTTGTTAGTGACACATTGGCAAAATGAGGCCAGCAACCAAGAAATATGGAATATTAGAATACAATACCCAGGCTAGTATAACAAGTAATGATGGTTTTCTCTTAGGGTAGTGGAAACATTGAACCATCAGCCATAGGCCTAATGATACAGAATGCCACTAATAGAGTATAATGCGCACCCTGTGACATAGTGAGTGTTTGCCCGTGGTGTATCAAGAGAATCTGGAATACTTTAGAGTGGGATTGTCCAAAGTGTCGAAGAGACTTAAGAGCACAAATCTAAAGTCACTTAGGGGGAGATTTTCAAAGGCATAAATGAGAGTTGAAAGTTTGCAAGCAAGCACGCCTTGAAGTAAAGGAGTTAATTTTTTTTTCAGTAAGAGGACATGGAAATATATTGTTCTCACTAATTAAATATGAAGCTGGCTAACAGTATGCAGGTGTAATTTTCTTATGTTATTAGCCATATTCACTTCTGAAGTGAATAACTACCTGCACTGGTACAGTATATGGGCAGAATAATAGTCATACTGATTTTTACTTTAAGCTCTGAATAAAATTAGCATAATTTTACCATTAGAAACTACAGAAGATAAAATCACATTATAGAGACTGTAGGTGGAGAAGTGGGTGGTCACATACAGAAGGGAAACTGGGAGAGTACTTAAAATACAGCAGGAATAATGAGCAAGTAGGGGGAACTAAAGCAATGAGGAATCGGGTTCAGAGCTGCATTACTTATGGTTATGAAAAAAAGTAGAAAAAGAGCAGGACTTAAGGAGTTTTACTCATTTGGGGCCTGATCCCAAGAAGCACGGAGCATCCACCACAACTGTTGACACTAATGGGATTTGCAGCACCTCTCAGAATCAGGCCCATAAAATAAACCTGTTGAACCATGTGGGATAGCTTAGGCACTGCTAATGGATGGAGAGCTCAATGGAACACTAGATTAATTAACTGTAGAAGCAGAGAACATGATGATGATGTCACTTGAATATATACTCTGGGAATTGTGACCCAAATCATGGGAATTTTTGCCCATTTATCTTGAGTGAAATAAAGCAGACTATTTTTTCTTAGCGATTATGTGATGTAAGTTTGTTTTGATGCATGCTGGACATGGTCAGAACTGTTTCTACCTACCTAGTTAACAAATAGAAATGCAATAGTTTGTAAAAGTGTTTGGTGAATATATGTCTTGTTGTCCGTATTAAGTCAGGGTAGAGGCTGAGGAGATTTGCTACTCTCCATCCTATTAGAGGCTTCTTGGTTTATTCAGATGGGGGATAAAACACTAGGGAAAGAACTGCAAAGATTTAGTGGATAGCAGTAAACTTTATTTAACTGAAGAGTATTAACTGAGGCTGGTCTGTATTGTTCACTGACTGTGGTTAAATGACACTCAGTTCTCGGAAGATCAGAGATATCCTCCACTGCACAAAAATATTTTTTCTGTAGCTAAAAGCATCCAGTTCCGCCCCAAACCCATTAATAGTATTTTCCATGTGTTGGAAAGCTAATGGTCTGATCCAGCTCCCAGTGATTTCAGCATGATTTGGATTGGGCTCTAAGTGAGTACTGGGCCTTAAGGGCCTGCATCTAGAGAAAACAATACAAATGAATACTCAGAATGGACTGACAACAAAATCAAACTCTTGGGATCACAGCTGGGTGCCTTCTCCAGATAGCTGATGTTTGAGTTTGAGTTTGGTGCCTACTCTTTTAGAAGGAGTGGCTTCCTTTCGTAAAAGCAAGGCAATGCATTTTTTACTATGTCATTAGACCAGGGAAACTACTAACAAAGACATTGGTTCTTCTAAAGATATCATATATCTATTACAGAAATGAGGGGTTTTTTCACAGGTACAAAAAGAAACAACTTCAGTAGTTTATAGGGATTTGTATAGAGCAGAATTTTCCTTCCTGGCTGATCAGGATAGGGTTTTGGGTGAAAATGAATTTTTGCAGAATATGAGCTACTTCCTAGAAGAGTTAAGGAAGGTATCATAGGCAGAACTGGTAGCACTGCCTGTTATTAAAGTCGTCTGATACCTCTCCCATTATAGCACCTGTCAGCTGCTTATAACTTTGCTAAACTTTAAATGTTTGGGCTGAAATTTCCTATGCCAGGTGTCTCTTTCAGCTGAATTATTCTGAAAAATTTCAGCCAAAATGCTTCAGCCATTTCTGAGTACGAGGCTAGGGAATATTAGTGTTTTGCTTATGTTAAAAATGTCTAGAGACCTTGTCTTTCAAATTATCTAATGACCACATGTTTTGCAGTAGGCACTTGAAATTTGATGGTGGGATGGCATTTGTACCAGGGATATGTGTGTTGCCATTCCTGTGAAAAGCTACACAAATTTGCCCAAGTGATAACCTTGGAAAAATCACAGTTTGCACATGCTCAATAGAGGCGTCTTCAATTTTAGCAGCTAAAAATCTCAGAAGATTCCATCCTCACAGGGCATGCTTGAGTCGCTCTCAGTCCTAGTGATGTCCAGACTCTGCATGTGCCATCATCACAGAGCAACTGAGCTTGCATCACCCCAGGGCTATAAGCGCTAAGAAGGACTTTACCAGTAAAGGCTGCTCCAAACTGGGGTAGGGGCTGGGCACTGGAACTGAAAGCAGGGAGCCTGTATCACCTCTGTTCTTGGTGAGCCTGAGCTGGCACCCAGGCAGCATGGAGAACGTGGTCTGATTCGAATACAGAGGGGACAAAAATTGGACTGGGGGAGGGGAAAGGAGTAGATTGAAACAGTCTGGTGAGACAGGAAATGGAGCTGGGATGGAAACTGTGACTAGGAGTTGGAGCAGGAGACACTGGGAGCCAGGGGGCAGAGGCCAGGCTGGAATAATTTAAGCAAAGACACTGAGACTGGGAGCTGAGGGAGGGTGGAGTCTGAAAATGGGGGGGTACTGGGAGCTAGTTGGCTGGCGGGGGACGGACACTGAGATTAGAGGATGACCTGGGGGAAATGGGGGGAGACTAGAACTAGGAACTAGTGAGGGGAACAGTGATGGGGGTGGGAAGAGAAATATGACAAGGACCTGGGGCTTTTGGAGGAGAATTGGGACTGCCTGGGCAAAGGAGCTGGGGGGGGAAGGGGAAGACTGAGGTTGTATGAGGAGCATAGGGATGGAGACTGGGAACTAGGTGCAGGAAGGGAAGAAGTGAGATGGGGAACTGGGACTGGTGAGGCCAGGAGACTGGAACGGGGTGTGTGGAGCAGGGAGATTGGGACCCAGATAATGAGCTTGTAGAGGGAGACTAGGACTGGTTTGGCAAGGAGACTGGGACTGGGACAAGGAGCCAAGATGGGGAAGACATAGGATTGGGACAGGTTGGGGCAGAAAGCATCGAGCATGGGAAAAATGGGCAGAAGATTCAATACCCACTAGAGCACACTTCCCACCAGAGCCTGGAATGGAATTCAGGATTCCTGAGTATCATTATTCCTCTCTTGTCAGCAGGGCCGGCTCCAGCGTTTTTGCTGCCCCAAGCGTCAAAAAAAAAAAAAAAAGGGGGCGATCGGTGGCAGCTCTACCGCCATCGCGTCATTCTTCGGCGACAGGTCCTTCCCTCCGAGAGGCTTGCTGCACTGGTGCCTGGAGCTGGCCCTGGTTGTCAGCAAATATCTGTGAAATCCCCTGACAAAGTGTGTGTGTTGTCCCCCTGTAGTGCTGACCCATGCAGAGGATGACAACCTCCTACTGCTATCCGTTTCTCTATTAGCTTGAGTGGCAGAGATCTGTGTGGTGGATCTAAAAGTTCCAGGCCTGCTGATGACCCATGTGGATGTCAATATGATGCCCGGTGATGGAATTTGTTTATTTAAAAAAAAAACAACCTAGAAAAATCACACCAAAAAGCTATCTTAAAAGAACATTATTAAGATTGAAAAATCAAGTAATTTAGGAAATGTCAGAATTAAGCCATGAGACAGGGTCCTGTGGAAAAAGTAGTATTTGATCATGTAATTAAAGACTGCCATAATGCAAACACAAGAAGGCTGAATTAAGGTTGCAGAGGTAATCTTAACTCCGGCATTTCCTAATTTTTGAAAAAAGAACAGGAGTACTTGTGGCACCTTAGAGACTAACAAATTTATTTGAGCATAAGCTTTTGTGGGCTACAGTTAGTCTCTAAGGTGCCACAAGTACTCCTGTTCTTTTTGCGGATACAGACTAACACAGCTGCTACTCTGAAACCTAATTTTTGAGTGCTTGACATTGCAACCTGTGTGTGTGTGTGTGTGTGTGTGTGTGTGTGAGAGAGAGAGAGATGTGAGGGCTTTAGAGACTTTACACCATATATTCTAGACTATAAAGAGCCATCTATGGTCTACAGATGCATGCCTCTCAGTACCACTATGAGTTTTATCTAACTTCATAGCTGATTGATCGGAAACAGTATTGAAAAGCTTTGTGCATGTAGACTAACTGGTTAATAAAAGGCTAAAATGTCAAGATGCTACAAAATAGCAGATGAAGACAAGAGAGAATTACCTTCTCTATTTCCACAGGATACAGTGAAAGCCTTAGACAGAATGGTTTTGTGTTAGCCTGCTTTCCTCTGGGCACAGAGTACTGTACAAAGCTGTCATCTCTTTCTTAAACTGCTCACAGAGATTAAGCTGCTGAAGTGAGGGCACTAAGAACACACTATTATGTTATGCAGAACATATTACTTTTCATGTACTAGGTAAGTCATTGTCTCTGTTTCTAATTTGGTGGGATCAATTAAGATACTCTGCAGTTTGTGCAGCTTTTGAATGGACCAAAGCCCTTTAGCTCCAGAAAATGGTTGCTTAAGGACACCTCAAAAAACAGCTGAGTTTAAAGTTGTTAAATATATTTTCTACCTATTCTGAACAAACCTATTGTGACCTATGCTTAATCTATTGTTCAGATGCAGCATATTATGCTTTACCTAAGGAAGGCCAGGGTAAACATGATCAAAGTGACTCAATTTCTCAAATTATATCTCCTTCTACAAGTTGTTCCTAGCTATGCATCTAGATAGGACCACACAAGATGCTCAAGTTCTATATGGTGGGAAGAGGAACTTGACCACTGGTTCAGTGTATTAGGTCTTTACCGTTGTCACCTGTAATTTGAAATTCTGTAACTGTGCTGACTTGATGTGGAAGAAAGTGTTAGTTGAAAAAGACAAAACATCCAGGTTTCAGTTTCTTTGAACTATAATATTAATGACATGGCTACAAACTACAGAAGAAAATATAAAATTGCTGCTTTGAACCCAAATCTCTCCATGATGGCACCAGAGTTCCAGACAGCTGAGCTCTGAATGAGGGGGTAGAGATTATCTTTTTGTTTGTGTAGAACACCTAACACAATGGGGTCCTGGTCCACAACTAGGGCTCCTAGGTGGTGTGATAATACAAATAATCAACAGTCAGAGAATAATGTCTTTTCTTATGTGGCATCTGGCTGGTAGATCTTTCTCACATGCTCAGGGTCTAACTGATGGCCATATTTGGGGTCAGGAAGCAATTTTCCCCCAGGTCAGATTGGCGAAACCATGGGGATTTTTCACCTTCTTCTGCAGCATGTGGCATGGGTCATTTGCTGGTGTAAATGATGGGTTCTCTGTAACTTGAAGTCTTTAAATCATGATTTGAGGAGTTCAGTAACTCAGCCAGAGGTCAGGGATCTATTACAGGAGTGGGTGAGTGAGTTTTTGTGGCCTGCGATGAGCTAGAGGGCAAACTAGATGATCATGATGTCCCTTCTGACCTTAGTCTATGAGTGCTTCTCCATAACTTCCTTTTTTTGGGGCAGTGGGGAAGTAGCCTTTTATGATACGAAACCATTGCCTTTCCATTGGGTTTTGCGAGAGAGAAAAGTAGCTTTACTTTGTCCATACAGCCTTGTAGGCTTACATGTGATTAGCCTATTTACAGCTGTCAGGTGATAGCTGTTTCCCATTTAGTTTATTTACAAACCTTCACCTATACACAGGTGGTTTCTGTTTTGCTATATGCAGCTCATCCTGGAGCCCACTGCCTGTAGCTATTTTACGTCAGGTCTACACTATAGAGTTAGTGGCAGCTTACGTCGACCTAACTATGGAAGTATCTACACTTAAATTTTACTCCCACCGATGTAGTTGCCCCGCTATGCCAACTTAATAACTCCACCACCATGAGCAGCATAGAATCAAGATTAATGTAGTTAGGTCAATGCAGTGTCAGTGTAGATACTGCCTTGCTTACGTTGACTGTTACTGGCTTTCAGGAGCCATCCCACAATGCCCCACACTAACAGTACAATCGATACAAGTGCTCGTGGTGGGTATGTCTACATTACGGGATTATTCCGATTTTACATAAACCAGTTTTGTAAAACAGATTGTATAAAGTCGAGTGCACGCGGCCACACTAAGCACATTAATTCAGCGGTGTGCGTCCACGTACCGAGGCTAGTGTCGATTTCCGACATGGCAATACCGATTTCAGCGCTACTCCTCTCATCGGGGAGGAGTACAGAAATCGGTTTAAAGAGCCCTTTATATCAATATAAAGGACCTCGTTGTGTGGACGGGTGCAGGGTTAAATTGATTTAACGCTGCTAAATTCGGTTTAAACGTGTAGCGTAGACCAGGCCGGTGAGGCTGCGCACGGCTGACACAAGAAGCAAAGTGTAGACATGTACAAGCAATGTAATTACTGTGGTAGCTGTATGTCAACGTAACTTAGGTTGACTTAATTTTGTAATGTAGAAATGGCCTTAGCTTTAGCAGCGCTAGACTCGTTGTCCTGCACCTTGTGTAATCATGGAGACTAGTGCAAAATAGTATTAAATGCTGCTATTCTGATCTTGTATGTTTTTACATCCATTTTGCACTCACTTTTCATTGGTCTTAATCCTTTTAATTAGGATTCAGTTCCTTACCACAATCCTCTTTGAAGTGATACCAAAGACCCCCTTTTAAAAGCTGTGTAGTTAGAATACCACCTGTCAGTCCTTAGGCAAACTTTAATTATGTACTGACAACCTACCTAAAACATGTTGTTTGAGCCCAATAAATTAGAAATATTCCTTGGCATGTAGCCATGTTTGTTGGTAATCCATGTTTCATATCTGGTCAGGGTCTTCTTTTGAGGATTAGGTGACTTGATTAGGTATTAGGTCTTGGTTAGGTATATTGTCTTGGCATATTTTCCAGATTAAATGTATTTGGTTTCCTATCAGTCTGACAATCTCATCATATATCACACAGATATTACCATTATCTAGCTACTTCAAAGTTGGAATGTATTATGCTCTAGGAATCTTTTCCTATTGATTTTGCCTTGCAGTTTAACTCTGCTCCCGAACAGATGGCAATGGCATCTTATGAAATTTGGGGGGCAGTGTGGCACAATAAGTAAGGCATTGGACGGGGAATCCAGAGACCTTGGTTCTATTCTCAACTCTGCCACTGGCCTGCTGGGTGACCTTAGCTTAGTCACTTCATTACATTGTTTTTTTCCATCTGTAAAATGGGGACAGTGATATTTACCCTCTTGTGTAAAGAGCCGTCATTGACAGATGAAAATGCTAGATGATCCAGTTGTCTGCCACTGACTGCAATGTCCTTTGGGTCAGGACCTGTAAGTATTATAGAGACTATTTTAAGATAGGTGGGGTAGGTCTGCACAGGCATGGTTCAAATGGAAATCACTCCATCACTGAAGGAATATACGCAGCATGCAGTGTTTGTAGATGAACTGCATACATAAATCACGTAGCCTGGAATACCATATACTTGTACTTCTGTTAGGGATGAGACACAACAGTATTCCACAGAGATAGGGCCAGCCTTAGGGAAAATGGCACCCTGGGCAAACTTGTATTTTGGCCCCTGCTGACTCCATCCAGTCTCCCATCAACCCTGAGCCCCAGGGCCTCACTGCTTAGCCCGTCCCCCCCACATTGCCCCAAGCTCCCTTCTGTGGCCTCGCATCCCAGGCCCACCCTGCTCCTTGCCTCTTAACTATGGCAGCCAGAGTGTGGCGGCTGCTGGCTGGGCACCCAGCTCTGAAGGCAGCGCTGCCTTTGGCAGCAGCGCAGAAGTAAGGTGGCATGTTATGGTGTATTGCCACCCTTACTTCTGCACTGCTGCTGGCGGCAGTGCTGCCTTCAGAGCCGGGCGTCTGGAGAGTGGCATTTGCTGGCCAAGAGCCCAGAGGTGCCAGCACAAATTAAGCACTGACAGCACCCCTCTGACTATGGCCAGTGGTGGATTAGCCACTGGACCAATGGGGCCTATGCTCAGGAGCCTGGCCAATTTGGGGAGGGGGGGCTGAAAAATCCCCCCCCTCCCCGCATGCCCCGACCCACTCCGACCACCCGGTGCTCCTGCCGGGGAGGACTGTAGGCAGAAGGGGTGGGGAGGGACCCCCACTTGCTCTGGCCCAGGGGCCCACAAACCCCAATCCACCTCTGACCATGAGGCCCTGGGCGGTCACCCCTGTTGCCCACCTGTAAGGCTAGCCCTGCACAGATTGATTTTCAGGATTTGGTGGCTGTTTTTTAAATAAATAATTGCTAGTTTACTTTATAGCAGAGCAAAGTAAGGAGCTGCAGTGCACTGCACCAACACGCTGTGAAAATTTCAGCAGTCAAACCCAAGTGGAAATACAGTAATTAAACAATGAAAAGTTTTCCATTTCCAATGTAACTTCTACCCTTCGTGGGACTGTTATGTGATCAGACCTTTAATGTGTGAAGTTGTAAAAACCTGGAATGGTTTCCGTCTCTAGAAAAAGCAAAGCCGACATATGGAATTTACTTTTTCAAAAGTCACTATTTAGGGCAGCTAGTAAAGCACAGGAACATGTGTCTCTATCACCCCATCTAGTTCTGGTGGTTATGGCAATGTGATTTGTTTTTTTTTAAAGAAATCTGAAAGGAAGAGAATGAAATTGTAACTAGGACACCGCATAGCCCAGCCCAAATTCTTAAGAAATAGTAGTGCTTTACAATCACATTAGTATCTCAATGCCAGGATTCTATATTTAACAAGCCTTCCCTTCCTTCCACACCCATATGAATTCATTGGAATGCAGGGGAAAAATAAAAGCTCAACTGACTCATTAGGGGCTGACATGTAATTATCATCAATTAAAGGAAAGCTTCCAGAACTGCCGAGCACTGTAATAAATGAAATTCAACTGAGCCCTGCAAGGCAGGACTATAACACTAACCCCGAAGTGTGTGTCTGCTCAAAACTAGGGCAGATTTGGTTTCTTTTTTCGTTAAGTTCTGAATACAATTATTTGTTGATTTGTTGTATAACACATAAATACACTGTATGGAAGGATCATTATGTGAGCAATAACTGGCACTATTCTACAGGAAAACCTTCCTTCATTTCTGAGTCAGTAATTTACAAGTAATAAATCTAAGAAAAGGATTACAGGGGTGAGAGACAGAGGGAAAAATATCAGCAGGGACAAAATTGTTCTGCCCAGACTAAATCATTTCATCTTCCATTGAAAGCTGGTGGCTGGTAAAAAGTGAAGAGACAAAACTAACAGGTAAGGGTGTGTTAAGAGCTGCTTCACAGAACTGGTTCTGATTCTACTCTATCTGAGTGAAAACAGGTTGGAAACTTGTATCCTGCTTATCCTGAGCCCTTTCACTGTTGCTGGTTATTGTAGAGCTAAACCTAATGTTCTAGATTCGGAATAAAATTGTCGGAAGTGGCTTAGGAGTCTAGGCAATTGAAAGTCAATGGGAGTTAGTCTTCCAAGTCACTTGCGTGCTTTTGAAAATTTTACCCTGGAACGCCAACTTCCCAGTTTCTATTGTGGTTCTTTTTCTGCTACTTAAAGATGCATCTATTTCTAAGCTTTAAAAAATATGTCACACTGTATGTCTAGTATCATGATAGACCAATAAGATATATAATGTGTGTTTTTCCCTGTAAAAGCTGATTATACCTGGTTCATCCAGAACTAACTTACCGATTTTAAAAAATTACATGATTGGATTGTCAACTCTTTGAGGTAGGGACTGTCATTATTATTTACCAATTGTATTTGGATAGTGTATAAAGTCTCTGTTATGCTAGGCACTGTCCAAACATATATATAATAAAACAAACCAGGTCTGTAAAGCATCCAGACCTTGATTGGAACCTCTCAGTGCTGCCACGCTACAAATAATAAATAGCCTCAGAGTTCAAACTCAAATCTGGGGGTTAATTTTAATGGCCCTTTTCTGTGTATTATGGTGAACAAAAACTCTAACTAAATCCCTTTGAACTTGCACAGAAAGGGAGGTGGTTCAAAAGCCAGATCTGAATTTTGCAGCTTGTGTTCATCTCTAATTGAAACGTTCAATGCTTTGGAAATTATAAAGGAAAAAAGGAAGTTCAGAAAAACAAGATCACTTATGAAATGTCAGTGTAACATAATGTTCCTCTCAAATGTTAGACTGTGAGCACGTAAAAAAACCCCCAACCCACTGTATTGATATTTCAGGCATGTGTGTGTGTGTATGCGCACAAGCAAACGTATTGCCAAGCATGCACAATGTCACAAGGAAATAATTTCTGGCCATCACATGATGTAGCAGTCAGCAAGCACACTCATATGATCAAACAAGAGGTATCTACAGTACAAGAAAGGATATTAATAAGCCATATTTTGATCCAATGCCATTAATTTCTACCCCAGTGTTGAATTGCCATACCACACAGCTGGTTTATATATGCAGTATTTGTATCATGTGTTATCTACAAATAAACTGATATTGACACACATCCACACTAACTAATTCTAATTTACCATCCTGTCATCCACCCTAAAATTAAATGAATCACAGAAGGTGGAGCAGAGGGGTGGGACAGGGATTATTCATCAAAAATACTTGAAAGGAAACCATGAGAGTAAAAGACAAAAATCCATTTATTCAATCATCTTCTGACCGGTTGTGCTCTTCATTTTAAATGAATTTATTCCTGCACTTATGAAACTAGAACATATGAAAACTGGGTACCAGACAAAAATATTTCTTTCCTTCTGTCTCAAATTTGCTTAGTTCAGGAAAAGCAGTTGTTTTGAGTGAAAAGCTATGTTACAGTCTGCTTCTCCAAGCAATACTGTGTATGTTAAGCAGAGACCGGCCTGAAAGCTGGAGCTGAAATCTAGTTTGCTATGCCTGTACATGCATGTGTCTCGGAGTTCATTACCACGATAGTGTGATATTTGCAGCCCCTATAGAAAAAAGTCCTGTGGGGTTAAATGGAAAATGATCACTTCCTCTAGGGTTTTTTGTTTGTTTTTTTGCATGATCTTGTAGAATTGAATAGCAAATGATACCACTGCCATGCAATTCTATAGGATGTCTCAAAAACAAACATATGAACAAACCCAACTAATCTATAGAAAGGTTGTTATTTTCCAATACACGCTGTAGGTTATTAGAGTAAATTTTGTAAAACTCCATTGGTTTAAATTAAATTCTATACATCTTTTCCAAAAGGCAGTTGTAGGCAACCTCACGGTCACCAGCTGAAAACAAGAAAATAAAATTCTCTGCTAGTGTGAAATGAGGGCCAAGAATTTGGCTCACTATCTAGCATACACTAAAACTAGGTGAAAGTCTTAATTATTCTATTTGTGGTAAGTTTAAACCCTGCAAATTTGCCATGGAAACCATTTCTTCCTTTTTTTGCTGGTGAGATAGAAAACGTGGTTGAGTGACTGAGAGATGGAAAGTACAAAAAAGGAGAGAAAAAGTCTCAAACTGAGAGAGAAAAAGAGAAGAGGGGGACTGAAGAAGAGGGGGGACATGCACCACAGCTCCCAGTAGTGGGTTGGCACAGGGCAGGTGCTGTTAACAGTGGGGAGGGTCTGGGTATAGGAGCACAATCCCTCCTCCTTCAGAAAATAAAAAATGGCTACAAAATAATAAGAAGGTAGGGGAAAAGGGATGACCCACTTAGAGAGAGAGTGTGTGTGTGTGTGTGTGTGTGTGTCTGCAGAAGGGAGGGGGAGTAAGACAATGCAGAAGATGAAGTTCTCACACCCATGTGGGCTGACTCATCGAGTGAGTTTGATGATAGCAATAATGTGATATGGGTTATTACAACAGAATCAAAGAAGGCAGAAGCTCAGAAGAAAACTCTGAAAAGAACTCTGGCAGCAAAGGTCTAAAAGTAAATAAGGCAGACTTCTATCCTATAGTTTTTAAACTACTCAGTCGGTGTCTGTCACCCATCGGGTGCTGGTTGTGCTGTGAGACCCTCTCTATCATCTAGTGACCTTCCCCTTCTCCCTCATGCTTAGTGCTGAAATATAAACCCAGAGCATTTTAATTTAAAAAAGCAAAGAAAGCATTTATTTATTAATTGCAGTGAGGCTCTGAGGTGTTGCAGTGGCCCAGCAGCAAAGCAGGAACCAAGAGAATGACGGATTGCCAGCCTGGGAACACAAGCCTCCCCCACCAAGACTTTGGTTTTGATTCTTCACTGATTTGCACCGTGTCTGATCATTTTACATCTGTGCAAAGTAGGCCATTTCACACCCACTTTGCACAAATGTAAATGATTGCGCTAGGTGCCAAGCTGTGCAGAGGCAGGCTCTATATCTATCTTTGTCTTTTTTACTAAGTCAGATCATGTAAATTTTATCTGGCTGGCAGAAGAGGCTATTAGTGAAAAATCCACTCTGCTTCTTTTCTAGACCAATTTCTAGATCAAAATTGTTCAGTCGTCTGATTCCCCAAACTTAGTATGATTCCCCAAACTAATCATTTAGGATCCATCTGCCACTAATATGAACCCGGCGGGGTCCTTTCTTTCCCCTTTTCTAATCCCAGGTTTTACAGCTAGTCTCCTATATAGTATCTACTCCCCTCATGTGAACTTTCTGAATCCCACTCTTCACAGCTGTAGAATTTCATAATCCTTTTGTTGGCATCACAGCACACGTGTGTTTACTTGAAATGTACTTTGTTAAAGAAACTCAAGTGTACCTCATCAACCATGTTGAATTTAAAAATCATTTTTGATTTGTTCCCACTTGTTATATGGGACAGCTTCCATTTGAGGAGACATTAGTAAGTTTGGGACTGCTCAGCTTCAAAAAGAGGTGACTAAGGCGGAATATGACAGAGGTCTATAAAATAATGAATGATATGGAGAAAGTGAATAAGGAAGTGTTATTTACCCCTTTGCATAACACAAACACTAGGGGGCAGCTGACTAAATTAATAGGCAGCAGATTTGAAACAAGCAAAAGGAAGTACTTCACACAGTGCACTGTCAACCTGTGGAATTTGTTGCCAGGGGATGTTGTGAAGGCTAAAAGTATAAATGGGTTAAAAAAATTGGATAAATTCTTGGAGGATAGGTCCATCAATGGCAATTAGCCAAGATGGTCAAGAACACAACCCTATGCTCTGGGTGTTTCTTAATCTCTGACTGACAGAAGATGGGACTGGATGGTAAGGCATGGGTCATTTGAAAATTGCCCAGTTCTGTTCATTCCCTCTGGAGCATCTGGCACTGGATACTGGGCTACGTGGACCAGTGATCTGACCCACTATGGCCATTCTTACGTTTCAGTCACTCTTGCACTAGAGTAGCTCATGACAGATGCGAAGTGAGACACAAAGATGCAAAGTGAGCTAAAAGGATGATTAGATGCCCATAGCAGATTGGCAGAAAATTACATTATTCTGCCCAGTTGTTTCTATTATTGTGGTACATAACGCACAATGTTCAATAGTCCCCAAACTCTCACCTTCACCTGTTGGGGGTACCAATGCATTGGCTTGTAATTAGGGGCCAAATTTTGCATCTTTACTCAACAACTCCAACATCACAACTCCAGTTGAACTCCAGGGACTGAAGGATTTAACCATGGTATGTAAGACTCACAAGACTTGAAGTCATATAATCCTCAATATTCACACACTAATATGCTCACATCTACAGTTCAGGTGACTGATAATGATTATTTATTTATTTTATTTACTTATTTATTTGTATTGCAGTAGCACCTAGTCATGGGCCAGGGCCCCATTGTGCTAGGGGCTGTACAGAGAACAAAAAGATGGCCCCTTTCCTGAAGAAGTTTACAATCTAAGTATTATCTATAGTTAGCCACTTTATAATTGTTATAAGTGTACTGAAATTGCTTTACTTATAATTATCACACAAGAGATCTTCCATGAAATAGGCAATTGAATTTTTCTGCAGGAAAAATAATCCAGCTATGATGTTCATGCAACTATCTCACTTGTAAATAAGCTATAAGTACTCTTCCTTCAAAACAAGCTTTCCTTGTACTTTACATGGATGTGAAATATTGTATATGGTATTTCTATGCATTCAGTATTGGAATGTCTGGTGGTTCTGAATGTAATAAGGATTTGGTTTTATTTATTTTTTCAAATCACTGAATATCTGCTTGGGGGCTAGTAGACAGGTTAGTGATTTTGAATATCTGTTTGCCAATCATAAATAGGACAGTCTGTCTATCTTCTACCCTCCCCTTCCCACGCCACAAAAGGTGTGTATGTGTGGGTGGAATCAAGATTCAGAGCTTTTCTTCAGGACTCTGGGGGTGATTTTGAACTTTTGTGGTGACAAGTCTATTGTTCTATCTATGGTACTTAAATGACACCTGTTAATGTGATATCTCTGTTCCTCACAATCTTCAATGTAGTTTATCCTCGCAGCATCCCTGTGAGGTAGGTGTGGTGGTGGTATCCCTATTTTACAGATGGAGAACTGTGGCACAGAGAGATGAAGTGCATTCCTCAAGCTCACCCCGGATGTCTGGCAGAGCAGGGAATTGAATTCAGGTCTTGCGAGTCCCAGGCTAGTGCCCTAACCACTGGATCGTCCCTCCTCTCTACAAACTGTTTTATGTTAAGTATTAATCCTGCTTGATTGTCCTTTTGCAAAATACATGAATTTGGGCACAGCCTCCTTAGGTTTTCCTGCAGTAGTAGACTTGCTTTCACATATTTGAAAAGGGAAAAGAAGCAAACCCTCTTCTCAGCAGCAGGGAAGAAAGACGGCAATGTGACGTTACTGTGGTCATTTCCTACTTGCAGGAGGAGCTACAGTGATGGGGCTGTACCAGAACCTCAATAGATCCCTTAGCAGGGCAGAGCCTGGGAGAACTGCATAGCCAATGCCCTCACTTCCTGTGAGGAGATTCAGTGACACCTGAGAGCACCTTACAGCCATCACAGAAACATGTGAGAGAGAGGTAATAATCAGAATGCAGGAAAGAGGTGGACAAACGATCACCCTAGAATGGCCTGGGGTGAAAACTCCCCTCTCCGACTGCCTTATTTCCCCTCTTATTTTAGAGCAGGACAGAGAGACCTGACCAGAGTTGGGAAAGCTGGAGAACTCTTGCTGATAGATATTAATTGACTGTGAGTTCTTGTGCAATATTGTTCTAATGTTCCTGTTCTTTTTTGGTAATACAGTATTTCTTTCAATATATTCTTAGTTCAGACACGGTGGTGTAAGTTCCAAAGAGCTTACGTCCTATAGGATATAACTGGTGGATGAAACGAACAAGCTGGCTGGGGTGGGGGTGGGGGTGGAGAGAGAGAGGCTAAAAAATAGGATAGAATGTTCACCTGCCAAGTCACTCTCAGGTTGTAGTTTACCATATGTATTATGGCACAGGTGAGTAGTAAGGAGGCTAAGATGATGACTTTACAGATCTGGAATGGGAGCTTTTGCCACTCAAATGGGGCAGCATGGGGAAAAAGTGGGAAAGTATTTGTCAGAGAAGTGGAAGATCCAGGCTGTCCTCATTGGCAAAGTTAGGGTGGGAGCTGATTTTGTGATGATAAGTTGGTTAGGTAAGGTGGGGCTAACACATGAAGAGTTTTGTAAGTAAGAGAAAGAAGTTTGTGTTTGACATAGTGGAAAAGAGGAGCCAATGGATGAACTTTTGGGTGGGGGAGTGACTTAGAGCATCAAACCAAGACAATGATCGTTGCAACAGCATTTTGAATTGATTTGAAGGGTGTGAGATTGCCAGCACTGATGCCAGAGAGGAAGGGATAGCAGTAGTTGAGGAGTGAAATGATCAGGGCATAGACAGGAGTCCTGGCGGTGTAAGCAGAAAGAAGGCGTCAGGTGTTGGAGATGGTGCAAAGGAAGAGGCAGTACATTTTAAACTTGCCCTCAATGTTTGGGTCAAAGGCGAAGTAGATTTTCTCTCTGGGTTTCTCATCCTTATTAGTGAAGAGCCTGCATTTAAAATTGACTGTAAATGTAAGATATTTGTTCAGGAAAAAAGAAAAGAACTTTCTTCACACGTATGAACATCGTTGTTTTAAAATAGCATTTTGAAATGTTGGAAGGATATTTGAATGAAATCATTTTCACATGTGGCAGCTTGGGGATGTGTTTTTCATCATGTATTTTCATTAAGCACTATACGCAGGAAATTTTTACATATTGTATTGATCCATAATATAACAACCCCTCATCTAGATCTTCAGTAGGTTTTGAACCCAATACCTTGAGTGCCAAAAGCGGCGCATCTTCCACTGAAACTAAAGGAGTAGCTTCTCTAGTTAGCAGCTCTGGTAGACTACATGGCCCAATCACTAAAGGGTGATGCTGTGCTAGTGTGGTGTCAATAGTATACCAAATGTTATTCTGACTTCTCTGTATTTGTACAGCACCTAGTGGTATGGGGCCCCACGCTGGTTGATTTATAGGGGCTGTTGCAATATAAATGTGTAATAATCAGTATGAAAACTGGATATGGAGAGGTCTGTATGGAATCTGCTGACGTGAGCACGCAACAGTAAAGGGGATTTTTTTGTTACCTTTTCTCACAAGAGAAACAGAATTTACTGCAGAGGCTAGTTCTGCCCAGTGTGAAAGTAGCAAATGCTGCCCTCCATAATGGTACACACACAGCACCCATAACAGAGGGCAGGATGTGTTTGGAGATGTGTAATCTGTTTTCAAAGTTACCACTCTGTCACCTCCTTATCTTTTCTCTGTACACACAGGCCACCATGAGACCACTTGCTCTTGAACTTTTCTCATACCTGAGCTCTGCAAAGGAAATCCTCTTCATTAATCTTTCCTTCCTTATCTGCCAGGAGTCCTGTAACCCAGGGTTCATGAAACACCACATCCTCTCCATGGCCAAACTCCCATGCAAGTCAACTGGCAGTGTGTTTGCTTACCCTAAATCACTGATAACATTGCAATTTGACAATAGTGGTGGGTGACGTGGAGTTGCCCTAAATTTCAATTGTGTTACTCTTAACACTGTTCTTATTCCTCACTAAGGGCAGATTTGTTTGGAAACCACACCCTAGTTTGCCTGTGAATTTGGGAACTGCTCTCAGATGGTTAGAAAAATCCAACACACAAAACCGTGCATATATGTCCCATTTTGACTCTGTGTTCAGACCAGAATCATCTTAATAGCAGCCAATACAAGAAGAGACTCTTGGCTTTCTGTTTAGAGTACAAAGGGACGAGCAGAGTAAGGAATATAATACCTAGAACTGGTACTGGCAGTAGGTCCATTCTAGAACTGGGCAAAGAGGATGAAGTTTTACATGAGCATTCTCTTGATTTGGTTCTAGGACATTTCATGACCTAAAAAGCTCTTATTCCGCAAAATGATCATGAGCACTTTAGCACTGAAAACATGCAAAATGTAATGCTTTGTGTGTTTTCAATGATAACTGATTTTCACCTCAGTCATTTCAACAACTGAAAATAGGACCATTGTTGAGTAAAAACTTTCACCAAATATGGTTCTAAATTCAAAAGGCAAAATAAGAAATTTCACTGGGTGAAATTGGATCAAAAAGATCAAGTTTCTGAATTGCAATTTGAATTCATTTACATATTTCAAATTTGTTTCAGCACTGTATCCCACACTGAAAATTACGATAAAGCTCCATTTACTGCACGTCGGAGATTTAAATTCTTGGTAAAATAACTGCATGTTTTCTCAATTACAGTATGTTGTAAGAGGCAAAAATCTATTCATGAAGGTCCTGATCCTGCAAAGACTTAGATACATGTTTAACTTGATACCCTGTGAATAGCCTCATCGACTTCAGTGGAGTTATGTAAATTACAGTAATTGAGGGACTGGCCCTTAGAGTTGTTTCTATCATTAAATGTCAAGAGCAACCTGGATGGGAAAAACCTCTCCAAATATCACCCTGGAACTGAAGAATTATCAAGTAATCCGAAGGACCCGTCCAAATTATTTATCATATTTAATCATACTGAAAGAAATGTTAACATATTAAACTATGAAGGAAACAACATTAATTCATTTGTTGTTTGCAATACAATTTCTATGCTTTATCAATACTGAAGAATGTTAATTTATTTCCTTGATAGAGGCCTTTCCACATCTACATTTCCTGAATCACATCTTTATTACATTATTTTTATGTTTCTCAGAAAGATGACCATAACTTTCATTTTTTTCCCCTTGCAATAATGCCAAGACCCCTCTCTGACCTGTTTGCCTTGTATGCAGTGCCACTGTCTTTCTGCTAGTGAAAGACTGTGGAGTCTGTTCAGTCTGAGCTGGCTGCAATAATGCCATTCTTCATTCACTTTTGTCCCTTCCAGTCCTACGATTCTATGATTTGCCATTTCAGTACTTCTCTAAAGTGCCGAAGACATCAGGAAAATCAACCCCATTGCCCCGCTTAGATTCAGATAAAAAATTGCAGGTCACTGCTGCTTCCAGACTGAGGTACATTTTTCATATTGTTTGTGGAAACTGTGTCCATGGTGATTTTCATAAAATCTTCACTAACAATTATAGGTGAAGGACCCTTTCTGTACTGAATGGAGCTGTGCGCTTTATCACAGAGCACGTTAAATTTGTTTGGCTCATGTGCTTACCGATGTCTTGATTAAGATCACTGTTATTACCTTCAACTCCTAACAATGCACTGCACTGCTGAGCCCACACAGAGGGTATTGTCCTTGGATGCAAAGATACTGTAAAGCTGTAACCATGCAGAGCTACTCTTAATTTCCTAAGCAACATTAATGTCTCTCTTTAGCAAGGACAATGCAGGTCACATTTCTTTCTTTCCCTCCATCTGATTCACAGAGCTTTTTAAGAGATCACTTCAATGTCTACTGTATCAAGCAGAAATAAGGATTACCAGGGTTAGCTGTAAGGATAAACAGCCACTACCTGGTGTATCGGATTGGATGAGGTGTTAGCAGTTGGTGTAGCTTTGTCAATGAAGTGTGGCCATTTCAGCTATATAGGTGTATCTTTCTTTTTTAGAAAAGTTCTCTAGGTTTTGTTAGACAGTCATAATGAGAATACGCTGTTCATCTCTAGGCAAATATGTTGACAAACTGTGTGCCTCCAACATTGCCCTTACTGGTTGCATCATGGCAACCGGGTCTTGAAAAAAGATCCTAACAAAAAGCCACAAGTGTAGAACATGATTTTGTACTTCTGTGGGCCTCAGTTGTGCAGCTAGAGCTGGGCAAAATATTTTGACCAAAACTTTTTTGGGGGAGAAAAATGCATAATTGGTGACCAAAATATTTCATGAATGTGTGTCGATTTTGCTTAATTGTTTTGGTGGAAAACTCTTTTCAGGTTTTCTTCAAAAATTTTAAATTGCATTTTTCTGTTCCAAATTACTATTTGTTTTGAAATTTCCTTTATTTTTATTTTTTTTAAATGTAAGAAACATGACATGCTTGAAATTGAAATGAAATGTTTAGTTTGACATAGAATAATTTTTTGTGACTTTTTGATTTGCCAAACATATCTTTAAAAAATAATTTTTGGTTTGGCCCGAAATGATTTCCCCCCTCCCAATTTTTTGAAATTGCCAGTGAACCAAACAGTCCATTTTTTGCACAGAACTACCTGCAGCTAACTGTGTGAGGGTGCACCCCTCTGCTGTCAATTGCAAAGTCTGGGACTTATTACCTAATTGTACTGGAGGAAGCTAAAGCAAAATAAAAGGGAAGAATGACAATGGACAAGACAAACATAGCAAGCATTTTTCATTGGTATTTTCCTACCTGCCAACAGTAGATTGAGTCCATACAAATAACCATGCAGTGGTAGGCAATTTGGATTATAAAGCCAAACAGATACTGCAGGAGTTTAAAACAGAGGGAGTTTTCCTTTTTAGATAAAGGCTGACCTCAGAAGGAGAGGTGAAGTCAAGGGGCTGCTCTAAGTTGTGCCTGCTGGTTATGGTTCCCAAGGACCCATAGGCCAGCTGGGGATAGCTGGAGCATACTACACTCCATCCTCACATCGTTTCAACTCTTCCTGATTCCAACACACTCCCTGTGTTGAGGGATGTAGGGAAGAGACATGGCAGCTGCCTACACTAGCTCTATGCCCACTGAGGACTACCCCCAGGCTGGGAGAATCCCCTGAAAGGGGCATGTGGGTGGTTTCTGCTCCTTTTCCACTGCCTGTGTGGCACAAAGTTATGTGCCCTGGCTATCATCCAAGCAAATCGTTTGTGGTTTTTTTTTTTCATTTATTTTTTTAATAGTGAATTCTACACTGCCTGCCATGCATCACCTTTCCTGACAAAACCCTTTTTCTCATGACAAGTAACTATCCCTGAGGGCCAGTTACATAACATATTGCTGGTCCTGCTGCTCTGTGTTTATACAGCTCCAAATCTTGATCCCCTGTAGAGATCACATTGTGTAGCCTACTGGCAGAAAACAAAAGCCGCTTCCTATACAAAATACACAAGCCTTGCTTCTGTGCTTGCATGCTTAGGCAAACGCCCATCTGCGTTTTGGAACTCAAAGGAAGAACGCTATTAATACCAACATGTCAGGTGACGCGTGGCTCATAATTGCAAATCCCTCCCCCCCAAAACCCCTATGCTCCTAATAAGGAGAAAAGAATTTGCTTCATTACCTTGTATTATTTCCATGTGTTTAAAATGTTAAATAACCAGACCAGTTTAAACTCAAACAGCTACCATAGCTACCAGTGTCATAGCAAATGTTTTGAAGGCAAATACATTGGTTTTTCACAAATTCATAAATTTGCAGAGTACAAATGAAAGGTACAAGCATTGTCCTGTTCTAACAAGGCTGCTTCGGCCTCTGTTATTGAGAGGGAGTGCCTTTCTTAAAGAGCTGTGTTTGTTAGTGGAAAGGCTACTTGTGTAGTGTTAAAGGTCCAAGTTCTGGCTAATAATAATATATGGCACTCTCTATTTTGGAACCACTTGGTGGTGAGATGTACATGTTCCCTTCCCTCAACCTTTTCCTCAACCTGTTCCCTTCCCTCAACCTCCTGTTTCTCTCCCCCTCAATGTGGTTACGGATTAATTCATTCTCCTTCCTCTCTTTTAAATGCGGTTGCACAGTCGGCTAGTTGTAATGGCAGGGCAATTGCTCATTAGGTGCTAATGGGGCTAAATCCCACCGGTAATGCTAGAGTCATAGCTGTCTTACAAATGGTAGACACTGGGTAAAGTGGCTGACATCCCACAGAGTGCAGTTCACCTGGGCTACCACTGGAGGACAACCGGTCCTATAGCACATGGACTGCAAGCAGGAGGAGGGAACACAGGCTTGCAAGAGGGGCTAATTCTGGTTTTCCCCCACAAAGAACAGGGAGCCATGCATGTATTCCCTGCCAGCTCCAGCTCTGGAGTCCCTGCAAGCTGCAAAAGGAAGAGGCACAAAGCACAGAATACAAGCATCTCTGTGTGACTAAATCAGATCAATCTCCACCTCCACGGAGACTGAGTATAGGGCTCACTGCTGCTGCCTGCTCTGATTCTCCAGTTCCAGTAATAAGTCGGGGGTTTCTGAGCTCAGGTAGAGGGAGCTAGGTGCGGTGAGGTCAGGTAGGGGGCACCATGTTCTTAGTGTGGAAGGTTGTGTGTGTGTGTGTGTACTGGGCGTGGAGGTTGGGGAGAGTTGTTCTGAGCCTAGGGATGTGGGGTGGGAGGGGATTCGGCACTGAGGGTGTAGTTCTGCACTGTGTTGTGAGGTAGGAAGGTGAGGTGTTCTCAGCCAGGTTGGGTAGAGGATGTGTAGCTATTGGGGTGTTTCTGAGCAAGTGGAGTTTGGGAGGTGGCGAAATGAAGGAGTTTGGGAAAGTTCTGAGCCCGGAGAGGAGGACTGAGTGCAAGGTGGGGTAGAGTCAATGGGTGAATGACGGTATAAGTTGGGAGAGAGTAAGGGGGATGATATAGTAGTGCAGGGGCACACCCAGAAAGTTTCCACATGGTACGCACAGCAGTCACCCTGAGCGGCAGCTCAGCTCTTGTTCCGTGGGGCTGGGCTTGGCTCCCTGCTCCAGGTGATGCGAACTGGCCCCTGGGGTCACAATGCCATTCAGGTTTGGCCCAGTTGTCCCTCTGCTGTGACAGCGAGTATCACTGGGCCAAATTTCACAGAGTGCCATTGCAACCTGGTGCACAGGGTCACAGTTCCTCTTATGTTTGGCCCGATGGCCCCCCGTCAAGGGGTCGCTGAGCCAAACCTTAGTGGTGCTGCAATCCCACACACCTCTAAAATAGGGGAGGGGGAGGCAAACTGATCCTTTTGCCCCCACCCAGGCTGTCCTGCTGCCCTACGGCACATAATGTGTTTATGGCTGTGGGCACTACTAGAGTAGCGTAAGAGCAATATTGGAAAATAGAGACATTCGGAATTGGATTGGACAATGAAGGGGTCACAGAGGGAGAAATGTGGTCCGTTCCCTGACCATTACTGTGAAAAGTTCCATTTTTCATACCTTACCTAACCAAAACTTCCCGGTGATAACCCAGCCTCCTTATCATGCCCAATTAATAAAACCTACAGGAAAGGTTAGGAGGGGTGTGCATATGTGTGAATGCATGGGAGAGGAGAGATGAAGGGAACAGCTTGCTACCTGCAGCCTTGCCACTTACTTTGGGTACCAGTTGCTGCTTTATAATTGAATTCAAGGGGAAATCCCATTTCTTGGGACATTTAAAATTAGACTGAACAAAGCACATGAAAAAATACCATCAGGAATAATCCTGGTCTAGCAAGTGGAGGGGACAGGACTAGAAGACCTATTCAGACTTTCCCATTTTTGGCTTCTATAGTCCTCTATAACTCCACAGAAGTGTGCATAATGTCCTGCCTACTATTAATAGACACCACCTGCAAGATTCTGATCTCAGTTACATCAGAATATGTCTGGAGCAACTCTGTTGATTCACTTTACTGCAAGGGTCAATTCTCGCCCTCCACCCCCTCCAATCAGTAGGAAATGTTATTTTAAAAGATATTTCATTGGAAGGGTTTTAGAGCCTTGTGGCTAGAATTTAAGAGAATGATGTTTGGTTTTTTGCAAATAACTTGAATGAAGCCTGGGGCTGAGCTGTGAAATAATAATTCAGATTGACAAAAAGGCTTTCAGGTTTGCTGAAAATTGTAGCTGTATTGTTAATGTAGAAATGGCTGTAAATCCTGAGCCAAGGTATGTGCTATACTATGATAAAATCTTCAGTTACCAATTCACAACCAGATCTCATCTCCAAGGCTAAATGCTGTGATCATATTTTTAGTTACCAATTTGCTAAGAGAGCTACTTATCTCCAGGATAAAGTAGAATTTTAAGAAATCGTTTTTTTCCCCAAAGGTCTTGAATATATTTATTCCATGACCTAACTAAGTTAATTCATCTGCATCACAAAAGATTTATGTACTGTATTTGAAAAATTAATTCATGGATATGAGTTATAGGGGTTCAAACTGGGGATAAAAAAATTACAATGAGGCACTGCATCCATTTGATAAACAGAAGAATTTTCTGTGCAAACAGATTTATCAAGATTCTTTTTCAACCGATCCTGATATTTGGCTTAAATTATATCTAGCCTTCTGGAGTTACATAAACTATTGGTCAGAATAATTATTAATTCCTGTTTTCTTTCCTGTAACATGTAGAATTTTGATGACTTCATGAAAGGTTTGTTAATCATATGTTTGACACAATTCCTCAAAAGATAAGAACTGGACTGAATTTATCTATAGTTTTTTGTAGCACTTCGAACTTTGATGAATTTTAGAGCTAAAGCAGAACTTCACAGCTCACTCATGTCTCCACAACAGTTCAGTCCAAAATCCTGGATCAAAATGTTATTGCATTTTTGGGAAGCTTAAATCAGGAACTTTGGACCCACCTGTAGCTTAGATCTGTATGTGCCACTATGTCATAGATTATAAAGCCAGAAGGGATCATTGTGATCATCAGGTGGTCTTCTGTATAACAGAGGCCATAAGACTTCCCTGAATTAATTCCTGTTTGAACTAGAGCATATTGTTTGGCAAACATCCCATCTTGATTTAAAGATTTCCAGTGATGGAGAATCTTCCACAACCCTTGGTAAATGGTTCTAGTGGTTAATTACCCTCACTGTTATAAATTTTCATCTTATTTCCAGTCTGAATTTGTCAAGCTTCAACTTCCAGCCATTGGATCTTGTTATACCTTTGTCTGCTAGACTGAAGAGCCCATTATCAAATTTCTGTACCCCATGGTAAATGCTTATAGACTGTGATCAAGTCGGCCCCTAACCTCCTTTGTGCCATTAGAAGCTAGGTATATCTTCTTCTGCAGCCCCAAAGCCAATATGAAAGCTCCTTATCTTTGAAAACCCAGTTTAGCTTGAGTAAGCCACGTCCTTTGTTCTTCAGAAGTAAAGAATGTACAAATAAGTTCCTTGCAAAGGAAGGCAAGAGAAAAAACTTTCACTCTGTGTATTCACTGGGGTTGCCATCCCTCCAGGATTGTCCTGGAGCCTCCAGGAATTAAAGATTAATCTTTAAATAAAGATTATGTAATGTGAGGAAACCTCCAGGAACACGTCCAACCAAAATTGGGAACCCTAGTATGCACATACACACACTGTCTCTCAGTACCCAGGAATCACTGGTTGGGTCTGTCACTGAAATCATGCACACTCAATTCTTAGGGTATCCAAACAATCCCCACCCTGGCTTTTGGCCCTCTCCTGTAGCTTTCCCCCCAGAGGATGACTTTACACAGGAAATAATTTCTCTGGGTTTATGATCCAAAACCAGTTTCAGATGACATCAGCAACAACAGTGATCAACACACTGAAGTCAACTTAAAATGTTCCCTTTCCTAAGCACTAATAACTTGGGTGTCATTGGCAGGAGTCAAGTTAGGGGAGGAATTTCCCCTTCAGTGCAAATCTGAAATGGGCAATTGTAAATATTCTCTATGTTGATTTCCCAGTCTTCAGCATTACTTAGGACCTGAGAGTTTCTGAGCCCATTCTCTTCCATCTGCCAGCCGTGGCACTATTGTGCTTGAGAAAAGTTGAACTCTGCCGGCTGAAATGGCAGCAGTGCTACTGGGATTTTAGTAGTGTGGATACTTGGCTTGCCTTGGAGTCTCTCCTATCCTTTTAGCTGGTACACAGTTAGGAGTCGGGATGGAGGACTAAAGAGTGCTTAGAGCCAAAATCGAAGGCAAAAGACATTTTGTTGCAGTCCTGGCTTCGCTACAGACTTTGCGTGACCTCAGGCAGCTTTTCGTACCTCAGTTTTTCCCCGTCTTTAGAAGTGGAGTTATACTATTTAATCACCTGAAAGTGCTGTGAGAGGTTTGGATGAGCAGTGCTCTCTCAGGGCAAAGTACTATTATTATATTTGTCCCTGCAGCTCTGGATAATTCCCAGGGCTATACAGCACAGGGCCCGAAGAAACTCCCATTGACTTCAGTGGGACCAGGATTTCACCTTTGATTTTGAGTGCCCTCATATGAAGTCAAATTTTGGGGGAAGATTGTAGCAGGGGCCTTACACGCTCAAAATGAAAGCTTTTAAGATTTCACTTTAATGGAAAACTGCCAGTGAAAAAACACATCCTCCTCTTGCCCCATCAGTGGGCAGAGATGTTATTACCGCCATTATCACACAGACACAGGAAGATGGGGTGGGGTGCTTGGAATGCTGCTCTTCTGTGGTTAGAAATGTAAGCAGCCGCTATTTCAAGTTAAGGGAACAGAAGTGACTAGGGACTTTTTGTGGGATGGAATTGACCCTACAGTTACTTTGCATCTAAGCACACCCCTTCTACCCTGCCTTATGAGGCTATTTTGAGTGTCCTTAAAGATGAACTATAGTGTCTCTTTTTGAACAACAAATCTGTTTAAAATCCCACCCCATTCCCCAGGACATCTCAACAGGCTAAAACCTCTGATAAATTTTCTAATAAAATATTTAGAAAATCAGTTTTGCTCATCTGCTAAGTCCTAAATTCGAAGTACTGGTCCAATTTTGGCAATATTGCCAATCTCAAGCATTCAAAAATCATTTTGCAAAAAATGATGAGATTAGCTTAAAAATTATGAGAGTTTAAACAATCATAAATGTTGGGTTCTTGTTTCTTTCTTTTCTGGTTTTTGATCTGTTAAGGTGCGCTCAGGTCAAGTTGTCTAGCTTTCCTTTGCAGCCATGAGGTCCACAACCTTACTTGTTAACAAAATGACATCTGTGAGTCTCATGACTTTAAGAATAGTCACAAGTGTTGTGAGTGTGGTATTGAAATGTCAAGAGCTGGTAAAACTGCTGCTGTGCTGTCATCCCCAGTGAAGTGAAAAGGGTTGTAAGAGTGACACTGAAGGTATGTCCACATTGGTTGTGTGCTGGTGTGCATGTGTCCAAGCATCACCTAAGCCTCCTGCCAGAGTCCATGCTGCAAAGCTGCACATCTGCAATACCCCATGTAGCTGTGTCCAAACTGATGCTGCAGCTGCATGCTTTTTGCACCTGGGTTCATGGGTTTATATCCCCTAGTCCCAAGCATCCTCCCCACCTGGGGTTGCTCTAGTGCTTGTTTGCAGTGTATTGTGGAAAACTTGTCTTCATGGAAGTGCTTTCAGCATTGTGAATGCCTTTTCTTCTGAGTCACTTCTGGCCATTCAAGCTGCTTGCTTTGGTCCTTTGCAACCCAGGGATGAACTATGGATCCATTAGATCAGCTGCTCCTACTCGCATGTGAATATATAAAGTGGAGCAGATGTTTGGCGAGATGCATTTCAGGAAGAGTTTCTGAGACGAAGAAGGCAGAGGGACTCAGGGTCGATGGAGGAGCGGGGGGGAGTCCATTTACAGCAGACTTCATAGAATGCCACATTATTTTCCCCGTGTGGAGTGTCATTTCTGGTACAGCATGATTGACACACTGTGGTGGGACCACATTGTCCTGGAGACGTGGGATGACCAGCAGTGGCTCCAGAACTTCTGCGTGAGGAAGCACACCTCATGGAGCTATGTGAAGAGCTTGCCCCAACCCTCCAGCACCAGAACGCTCAATTGAGAGAGGCCAGACCAAATGCCGAAGCGGGTTGCAATTGTCCTCTGCAAGCTGGCTACCCCAGACTGCTACAGGTCTGTGGCTAATCAGTTTGGTATTAGCAAGTCAGAGGTGGGGGTTGTACTTGTGGTTTGCCAGGCAGTTGTTCCTGTGATTTACCTATGTGTGATTGGCATTAGAAATGTTCCAGAAATAATAGTGGGCTTTCAGAGAATGGGGTTCCCCAACTGTGCTGGGGCCATGGGCGGTACACATTTGCCCATAATTTGCCCTCCACGGGGAGCAAGCAAATATGTAAACTGAAAAGGGCACTACTCCACCATTCTGCAGGGGTAGGGGCAGAGGCAGGTTCACGAACACCAACGTGAGTAGTACTGCCAAGGTTCATGATGCAAGAATTTTCAAAAGACAGTACCTGTCGGGAGAAGCAGGGGCCTATTTTCTCCTAAAATATTATCATTGATGGGGTATTGGTGCCTACTGTTATTTTGGGGGACCCTGCCTACGATGGCTTGTGAAACCATGCCCTGAAAACAAACCACACAAGAAGCATGTGGCAATAATCATTAAAAACATGATAGTTGGCTCTTTCTGGGCTATGGATTGGTGCCCTATCCCAGCTCTACTCTCTCTCCATACTCTGTCTTCCCTGGCTGGTCTCCCACTCCATCCCCAAACAGGTCCTAGCAAAATCCACCCAGAACTTCCACTATCCCATCCTGCTCGTGGGCTGAATCAGGGCATCAAGCTCCATGGACAACTCCTTGGATCCTCTTCTCCTTCCTCTGGCGTCACACTGAGACCCACCAGTTGCAGGAATAGATCATGGCAGACAGTGGGCTCCATGCTGGGGGTGCTGAAACACATCCTATCAAGCTCCTGGTTGCTGGGGTATATGGTGGCTGCATTACCGCATCCAGTGCTGGAGCCCTTGAACTTGAGGTACAGGGATATGAGATGTTTTATGAGCTCCCTGCACTGCACTGCTGTACGATGGATTCGCTGCTCCACCAGCCTCCGCAAAATCTTTCATAAAGATGAATATTTCCGCAAGTTCCTGCTGAAGTCATGGCTCTGGATGTAATCACACCAGATGGTAACCAGCACCCTGATGTGGTTCTCCGGTCAGCGTGCCTCACACTGGGGATTGGATGTTTTGAAATGGTGGGGCAGGGCTGAGGTGGAGCAATTGTGGAAGTGCAGTGGTCCACATGCTCAAAAGGGGATGGATAAAGTACTGGTCCATAGAGAAAAAATGGGAAGGAACCGAGGAGGCCAAAAGGTGGGAAGATACAAGACTGGAAACGGTGGGAACGACAGTTCACTGAGTAATTGCTACATCCACACCACAAAGTGGGCAGGTAGCGAGGAGGGTCAGATATTAATACATGCTCTTGCCCACACACCCAGGTGGGTCTGTTAACTCATGTTCTATGTATCCCTGGGCATGCCTCTAGTGTGGACGATGGGCGGGGGCATAGGGACAAAACCCTACGGCTCAACATGTGTAAAGCCAGAATTTAGAGAGAAAGCAGAAGTCATCATGGATGTCTTCAGCAATATAGGGAGCATTATTTAAGGTGGAAGTTAATATACTAGCTGTTACAAACCAAAGGCCCATATCTGCAAACATACATGTGAGTAACTTTGCACCTGAAGGAGTGTTTGTGGGACTGGGTCCTAAATGTAGAATCCTGAATTTAGGACCTGATAGGTGAGTAAAGAAGATGTTCCTGCCCATTCACCCAACAGGAATTTGCACCATTCTTGCTCCTGAGCACCTGAAATGTTTTGTGTTAAAATGTATTAGTTCATTTATAGTTTTAAGTCTGTCCACACATTTTGTTGTTAATCTGGAATCTTAAAGCAATTTAATTTGTTTAAACATCGAATTTTTTTAATTTCCTCCAGAATTCTTCCTTTCAGGGCAGTCTCATTGGTAACACCTTTTACGCTGTGAACAGAAATGAAAGTGTGACCATGCTCCTTGATTTGCATGTAAAAGAATGTCATGTACATTTCCTCTTAAAAGCCATTTTTCTCCAGCCCATGACTTGTAACTGATTTGCATCTGAGTTTTGTGGGAAATTCTCTACAAAAGGGAATGCCCTACCTCAGAAGTGATTTCTAGCCAGAAGAATGTTAATGAATTACTGATGACAGCTGTTAACATACCTGTGTAGTATTGAAATCAGGTTAATCATTTGCATTTTAGTGAAAGTAATGGATTGCTGTAAAGCTTAGTACTTTAGCAGATACAGATACAGCAGGGTTTTTTTTTTAATGGATAATTAGGCCATGTCTACATTACAAACTCTGGTTGCTGCAAATTACATTGGCATAAAGTGGTGGGGCAGAAACGAAGGGTGACTGGGTGAAAGGGGTCAAGTTACCAGCATGTAATTTTCTCCATCCCGTTATGTCACCCATATCCCATAATTTATGTGCCTTTTAAAAAAAAAATAAAATCCCATGTAGCCTTTCACATCCCTGCACGGCCCATCTTTGACAGAAGCATGAAGTCTGCACAGTTCTACGTTATTGTCATATGTGTTGCCAGCACAGGACACACAATCCTCCAGTATTTTCAGAGTCTCAAGAAGAACCGCATCAGTGGGGACCATGACAATTTCATGGAGGACAGATTGCCGTGGGACATACAAGGAACCAGTTCAAGGTTGTTGTTAGTGGTCACAGAGCAGATGGTGGAACAACACTTCAGAGCTCAAGAAACAAGTGTTGACCCCGGTGGGATTGCATAGTAATACAGGTTTGGGATGACAAGAAATGGCTGCAGAACTTTTGGATGTGAAAGGCCCCGTTCCTGGGTCTGCGTGGTGAGCTCTCTCCATCCCTCCAGCAGCCTGGACACCAGAATGAGGACTGCACTGACCATGGAGAAGAAAGTGATTATCATACTATAGAAACTTGCAATACTGGATTGCTACCAGCCCGTGGGAAATTATTTTGAAGCTGGAAAATCCGCTATTGTCATGTAAGTATGTGGGGCCATTAATCATCTCCTGCTAGGCAGGATTGTGACTGTCAGCAATGTGCAGGACACAGTGGATAGATTTGCAGCAATGGGGTTCCCAAACCGTGGTGGAGTGATAGGGATATGCATACTGTCTATTTCGGCACCAGCCCACCTTGCCCCAGAGCATATCAACAGAAAGGGCTACTTTTCTATGGTTATGCAAGCATTGGTGGGTCACTGGGGATGCTTCACCAACATCGGTGTGGCTGGTCAGGGAAGGTGCAAGATGCTCACATCTTTAAGAACACTGGACTGTAGAAAGATGTAATCAGGGACTTTCTTCCCTGACTGGCGGATTACCATTGGCAATGTTGAAATGCCAATAGTGGTCCTGAGGGACCCAGCCTACCTTTTGTTCCTCTGCCTCATGAAGCTGTACACCGGCCACCTCGACAGCATCAAGGAAAGATTCAGCTACCCTCTCAGCAGGTGCAGAATGTCAGTTGAACATGCTTTTGGTATTATTGAAGGGATGTTGGCATTGTTTACTCACAAGATTGGATCTCTGTGAGAAAAATATCCCAATGGTTATAGCTGCTCGCTGTGTCCTGCGTAATAACTGTGAGGCAAAGAGGGAAAAGTTGCTGTCTAGGTGGAGTGGGTGTCCACTGAGTTTGAACAACCAGACAAGGGCTATTAGAAGAGCTCAAGGCAGAGCTATATGGCTGAAGGAGGTCTTGAAAGAGCACTTGAACAGTGAGCCACAGTCATGCATTGTGGTGGACTGTGCTCTACCTGGCCCTGCAGTTTTGGGGCCTGTTCGGAATTGTGTGGTGTCTGCTGTACATTTATGACTATAACACTGTGTTTGTCACTGATCCTATGAGTTGTCACAGTGTACAATGACAAGTAAATGGGGGCTTTCGCTACTGCGAGGCATTCTGTAGCACAGTGGTTCTCAAAGCTGGTCCGCCGCTTGTTCAGGGAAAGTCCCTGGTGGGCCAGGCCACTTTGTTTACCTGCCGCGTCCACAGGTTCGGCCGATTGTGGCTCCCACTGGCCACGGCTCACTGCTCCAGACCAATGGGGGCTGCGGGAAGTGGCGTAGGCCGAGGGATGTGCTGGCCACCCTTTCCGCAGCCCCCATTGGCCTGGAGTGGCGAACCTGCGGACGCGGTAGGTAAACCGCCCGGCCCAGCCCACCAGGGGCTTTCCCTGAACAAGCGGTGGACCAGCTTTGAGAACCACTGCTGTAGCACATTTAGGGAACTACAAAAGATGAATTATTTTCCCCAAAATAGAATTTTATTAGAGTAACAAAACTGGTGCAAAATATCTGTATATTTAAAAGTAAATACATAAAAAACTTAATAAATTTAGGGAACAGAACTAAGTAAGGGGAACGAACATTCATGTCCATTTTGGCTACACATAAAGCAGTTGTGGCCCTCTCAAGTCAGTGTGAAGCTGTGGCTCTCCTGACCGTCCCCTGGTACAGAGAGGTAAGGGTAGGGGTGGTCCCTTGATCCATGTGGAATGTTGAGGTGGGGGGGGGGTTGGGTGCTAAAATTGAGTTCTCCATGGACTGCAAAGGGAGGCAAGCCTGTGACTGTTGAACCTTGTAGGTCCACAAGAGTCTGCAGCATGTGTGTTTGCTGCCAGAAAAGCCCCATTATGTGTGTCTCTCCTTTTCCTGCGCCTTTCTTCTGTCCACTCTTTCCTTCTCCATACCGTCTGAAATATTCACTCTCCAGGCCCTCTGTTCATGATCTGATGCAATAATGGCTTGCAGGGGATGACATATTCAGCGAGATCAAGTTCTCTTCTTTCTCCTTCTTATCTGGCTCAGGTGTTCTGCAGGTGTGGAGGGGGAGCTGCTTATGGCCACAATGGCAGCAGCTACAGATAAAGCCACCAGAGATACCATTGTCAATATAGAAACAGCAAAAGGTAAGATTCAGAACTTGCTTCTGTTGCTCCCCTAAAGTTTTATACAAGCCACGCTTAATGACACTTACGCTTTGGAGAAGAACTACTTTCAGCACCAGCCATGTTGAATAAGGCCCATCAGGGGCGAGGGAAATGAGGAGGGAATTGTTTGGTTGTACGAGCATAGGGCAAGAGTACTGAATACTGGCGCCATCTTCCACAGGCAGTGGTGATTTTTGCTGATATCTCACTCTTGAAGGTAACGAAGGCACAGAGAGCACAGCTGCTGATGATGTCCCAAAGCTCCTTGGAGGTATCCACGGTGGTGGCGAGGTCTCCACCACATATAGCATGCACAAGTGGCAGGTCCGTGACTTGCCATCAAATTGGCTGTTGGCCTCCTGACATGCCTGGCGCAGTTCCTTCCTTTTCACATGGCCCTGCTGATGATCCCAATTGCACCTCTTCTCTAGCATTCCCCATGCAATCTGCTCATGGATGTCTATGTTTCTACAGTGGGTCCGTAGCTGTGCCTGCGCAGCCTCTTCTGTCCATGGGCCCAGGAGATCCAATACCTCCTGTGTACCCTAGGCCCCAGAGCGTGTCTGGAACATGTAGCTGGCACAGTCAGCAGGGCAGGTGCACATAACTATGGAGAGCTGCTAGGTGTGCTTGACAAGTTGGGCGATCAGGAAAAGTCATTTCAGAAATTCACAGGCTCCTAGTCTCCATGACCTCTGGGCAGTAGAGTTCAGAAGAGCGACCAGACTGGTCAGTGTTGGGCTTTCTGGGAGAGCTGCTGGAGGACTGTTAGGGTTGACATAGGTAACTCAGTACATTGACCATGTCTCAATGCTGTTTGGGGAGATGGTGTTACTGCATTGCTGTATTGGAGCACTTACATCCGTGGGAGCCAAACTTAAGGGTAAACACATGCACAACTAGGTTGATGCAAGGTGACTTACATCGACCTGACTTTATAGTGTAGCCCAGGCCTTTAATACCGAAGGACAGGAGGGGGAGAGATAGCTCAGTGGTTTGAGCATTAGCCTGCTAAACCCAGGGTTGTGAGCTCAATCTTGGAGGGGGCCATTTAGGGATCTGGGGCAAAAGTCTGTCTGGGGATTGGTCCTGCTTCAAGCAGGGGGTTGGACTAGATGACCTCCTGAGGTCCCTTCCAAGCCTGATATTCTATGATTCTAAGTATTCTAAAGGAATCTCTTTTTGTGTGTGTGGGGGGGAACATTTCTTAAAACTCTTCATATTTTCCCAGAGGGATTTTTCTAACAAAACATACCTGTTGGTCAAAGGAAATATTCACTGTATGGGAAAATACAATATATCAGAATCAGGGGCGGCTCCAGGCCCCAGCACGCCAAGCGCGTGCTTGGGGCGGCAAGCCACGGGGGGCGCTCTGCTGGTGCCGTGAGGGCGGCAGGCAGGCTGCCTCCGGCGGTTTGCCTGCGGAGGGTCCGCTGGTCCCGCAGCTTTGGAGGACCTCCCGCAGGAGTGCCTGTGGAGGGTCCGCTGGTCCCACGGCTTTGGAGGACCTCCCGCAAGCACGCCTATGGGAGGTCCGCCGAAGCCGTGGGACCAGCAGACCCTCCGAAGGCAAACTGCTGGAGGCAGCCTGCCTGCCGTGCTTGGGGTGGCAAAATCCCTAGAGCCGGCCCTGATCAGAATGAAAAGTTAACCCCTTAGTAGATGCTCTATTAAACTTTAAGAGGAATGAGGTTATTGGGGATAACTCCATGTGTTTTGGGAAAAGCCAATAAAATACATAAATTGTCAGAGGTTATATGCAAGGCAGCATATATACAGTAGGCAGCAGAACATACAGGAGGGAGCATGCTAGGCCATTGAAAGAATTAAACTGGCAGTTGATGCAGGAAAATCCAAAGTTGTGGGTTTTTTAAATGTTGATTATAAAGTCGCTTTTCTCTTCCATTTATTTGCCCTGCAAGCAAGGCCTGCCAAATCCCAAACATAAGGGGTTGCTATTATCTCTTTGGAAATAGGGATTCTACCCACACACATGGGCAGCATGTGAACCACCAGTCAAGGGAGGACTAATCCCAGCCCCGCCCCTTCAGTGCCCCAAGCCCCCCCCCGCCCTCCCTCAGCTTCCAGCCTCCACCCCAGGACCCAGAGCACCCCAAGCCTCCGCACCAGCCCCAAAGTGGGCAGTTCAGCCCTAGTCTTCCTCCCCAATCCCGGAGCAGGTGGCACGGCCTCAGCCCCGGAGTGCCGGGAGGGAAGGCACCACGGCCCCAGTCCTGGAGCGCCGGGCAGGCAGGGGGCCACCCCACAGGGAGATGGGAGCGGCCATGTTGAACGAAAGCGAGGGGGGAGGGGGAGAGGGGCTGCAGGCGGAGAGTGTGTGTGAGGTCATGCCTGGCTGTTTGGGAGGGCACAGCTCCCCCCGGCCTATGATACCTGCCACCCATGCCTGTACAGTTTAGCAAGTCCAGTGGCTGGCAACCCCATGCAGGGATCCGGAGCAGCTGAAGCTGTTCGGTATTTGTATTGCAGTGTGCATAGAGACTCCAAACATGAGTCAGGGCCCTGTTGTCTTACCCCTTAGACTGGCACAATGGCTTTGGCAGGCCTGTCTGTGGGCTATGGGTAGATCCAATTCTCCATCTCTTGTTTAGTTCCTTGCACAAAACCAGTTGACTCAAGTTTTGTGCAAGGAAGGGAGATGATAACCCTGTGGGAGGAAAGAGTCTGGCATTAGCACACTTCCAATCAGATCGAATTGTCCTGTCATCTTAATCTTGTTGTGAGTGTGGAAGGGGAGGGGTTGTGTTCCTATCTGCAGAATAATTATTCCTGTAATAAAGACGGGGGTTAATTATTTAAAATGTCTTGACTATTTTGCTATATAGTAATTGCCTCTCTTGCATGGCATCCACCCACTTGACTCCGGGTAGACAGCAGGCTTCAGGCTTTCATCAGGGCAGGGATGTCTAGTACCAGATTTTAGAGTACTTTGCACTTCCACCGGAGTGTAGGTGTGTGAGACCCTCCCCTCCTTTAGGAAACTTTACAGGGAAACTCACAGTAGAGGAGTCAATAAGGACACAAATTGGACAGTGAAAGCCAGAGGATGGGCGGTCTTCCCACAGGAGCTTTATTTAAACTGCAGTGATAATGGGGTAGGGAAACTGGAAACACAAAATTATAGGGAAAGTCTGGATAAATAAATGCAATGCAAACACACAGGTACTATAAATACCTACACAAAGAGCTTCCTCCAATGCCCCACTGAATGGATTCTTTTTGTATAAAGGGGGAATTCCTAACAAAGACTGTTGACCATTCAGTGGCAAATCAAGAACAGCACTTTTAAGTCTTATGGGCACAGATGTTGGGCAGCTTCTAGACATTAGGGCTCTGTGTTTTGGGTAAAGGGCTCTGGTGATGGGGTAAAAGACAGGATGCATGAATCTGTGACCAGACAGAAATCCCTCAGGAGCTCCTGAGTCTCTGTCTGTCTATGAGGTTGTGGCGCATGCTCTGTTACCTGCTGGCTCAAGCCTGGTTGGGAGCAATACAAAACAGCCTTTCCTGTAAACATCAGTCCTGGATGAAACCAGGAAGTACAGAGATGCAGAAAGATGAAAAAGAAACAATACAAGACATTTTTCAAAATTCAAAGACTCCAGTTCATTTCACACTTTGGGCACAAAGGTTCCAGTTAGATTTTATGTCATTCAAACTAATGCACTCCGAGGCAAGGATACGGTCTGAAACACTGAAAAAGCAATAATAGGTGTTTAGATACCCTGATGAGGGGTGCTTAGAAAACCCTTAGATAAACAGCTATGGAGCCCACACCTACATTTATAACGATCAGAACCTCATATATGGCAGCCTATGTCTAACCTGTCTTATTGGAGGATCATGAAAAAAACTTGTACATTGCATTGCATGTCCCAGCTTTCCTTTTCCTTGGCAAGACACACTTATCCCTATTTGATGATAACAGTACATCTATTTTTAGACTAATCTCATGTGCTGGTAATCCTATCCGTATCCTATCCTGTGTTATGAAAGTTGGAAAAAACCTCAAAGATAAGAATAGAGGAAATCAAATCATGTTGAACTTGGTAGCAGTTACATTCTGTCTATCTCCGAGTATAAATATAGCACCTTTCCCAAATTGTGAATCTCAAACTTCCCATAAATCATAAAGAAAAGGGGCAGCAATCAATAGCAAATGCACATCTGTTCACTCTTCAGTCCTCAGATCTCATGTTCAAAGCCTTCAGCCTTCATGTCTGCCTGCTTTTGCTATCCAGTGATTTCAGAGCAGAATATGCACCATTTGTCAGGTCTGTGTGGTCTGGGGGAATGAAAAAGGATGGAGAGAGGCCCTGAGCACTACTCGTGGCTCTGACAATGACTCTCTATGTTGTCGGGGTGAGTCTCTTAACCTCTTTGTTCTCAGTTTTCTTGCTTGTAAAATGAGAATACAAAAATGCAGATATCCATTTTAGGGGGAAATGCAAATTTATTATTACTCATGTTTACTCAAAAACAGGGCCTGATTGTGCTAGGCAGTGTACAAACAGAGTCGCAGACAATCTCTGCCCCAAACAGCTTGTGGTCTAAACCGAAGCCAGCACCTTCGGCAAAACTCCCAGTGACGTCAGTAGAACCAGGATTTCCCCCAGTTCCCTTTGAATTTTTCTCTAGAAGTGAATAGAAAGCCAGTGCGGTTATCCAAGTTTGATGTTCCCTCTGGTAAACCCCATCTAAAGGAAGCAGTAATATTCTGATGTAGCTTAAAATGCAGCCCCAAGTGGAGTGCCTGGTAATAATCTAATTCAGAAACAGTAAAGCCATTGATCCAGAACGTGCCACTGTAATCATAGAGGGAAGGTTGAAAAAAGTTTAAGCAAATGCAGCTGGGGAAAAGGTGCTTTTAGGGCACTAACATCACCCAAAATTCGAGGGCCAGCTAAGTATCCAAAAGAGTCCCCCCCACAAAGATGTGAGACACATCCTAGCCAACGGGCTAAACTTTCTCCTGCCCCACAATACTGTTCTTGCGTTCACCCACCTCCCAGTCCGGCCAATCACTGGCAAGGGAAAGTTTGACAAAATAGAGCCGTGACACTCTACACAAGAGAGCCCTCGAGGGAGATGAACAACACCCAAAGCTGCTTTCTGGGTCATACCAGAAAGAACAGAATCTCTCGAGCAATGCCAGCTACCCTCCTGAAGTAGGGACTAAAGGTAATTCCTCAATACCTTGTGATCAATAGTATCAAAAGTTTCTGGCACATCTACAGCTATCAGCACAGATGCCTGGGCATTGTCTTGTGCTGGGGTAGATCATCAGCCCCTGACGTGAGTGTGGGATCTGTGCCATACCCAGGTAGAAATCCTAGCGAAAAGGCACTGAGGAAATCCAAGTATTCCAGATGTCTCCAAATCTACCTCTCTACCACATTCTCAATCTTCCCCAAAAAGGGAAAGCTAGAAACAGTGTGGCCATTGGCCTTAGAAGATTTCTGCAACAGAGGCCTCGCCCCATGTTTAGAAAGCACAATGACATTCTCCATCCCGAAGTCATTTGTCAACAATCTCAACCAGCTATGGACCCAATGCTTCCCTGCTTGAATTTTCTAGCTAAGTGGGGTGAGGGTCCAACTCATAGGGTGCAGAAACAAAGTTACCTAGATTTCCCCAAAGAACAACAGCCAGAAAGTTCACTGTCTTTGTCCTCTCCACACAAACCTCTGCCCTCACAAAAGTGCATAACATGGTCCAAATCCCATTGGTCTGGCCTGCAAAGCAAACAGTGGATTCCTCACAGCTTGAAAGATTTACCTCTGCTGCTCTCACACCCAAGTATCAGCAGGGGTTGAGGGGAACCAGACGTGAGAGAGGTCCATGTCTCAGGGCCAATTGCCATTTTCTTTAGACAAGGTAAGGAAACTCTTTGCCTGCCTTTGGATTTTCTAGTAAATGGGGTGAGGTAACAGGAGCAGAGGGGAGCCAAATAGAAATGGGATGTGACCAGTTCAATTATGAAAAGGATTGTCAAAAGAGTGGGGCAGGGAAGAAACCCATCAGAAAGCGAAGGGGGCGGGGTGAGGTGTGGTGTCAGCCATTGTGTGAGTGAGCAGTCATCTCAGGAGTAGGGCTGGTCAAAAAATTTTCATCAAAACATTGTTTGATGGAAAATTGTGTTTTCAACCGAATGGAATTTATCATGACAAGTTTCTGTTTTCTATGGAAATTCTGAGGTTTTGTTTTAAAAAAAATATAGCCTTTTTATTTATTTTTAATGAGAAGTCAAAAATTTTCCACAGGGAAAAATATCAGTTTTCTGACTCTCTCTCCCCAGTAGATTTCAAAAGCTACAATGAAGACAGAGTTAGTTTGCAAAGGCCTGTGTCTGTCTTGCTGCTGTGTTGTCAGGTCCTTGCTCAAAGCTGCTGAGTCAGACAGATCCATGCTTGTTTCTGTCTCCTTGTGATTTACGTTTTATGGATCTGAGAGTGGAGGGGCCAGAGACCCAACACTCAAAAAGGGAACCAGCTGGCACAACAGCTTCCAGATGAAAGGAGACATATTCATGAGGAGCTTTCTGCCATCCTCCCAGAGGATGAGGCTCTTATGTCCCTGGTCTGCTTGCTCATTTTCCCCCTCCAAGGCCCACATGCAGATCTCAAACACACCTCAGTATGTGTGTGTCCCCACCTCTCACATACGCACTCCTTGTGACTCACTCTTTCCCCTCCCACCCATCAACACACACTTCTCCCCTGCAAATCTCAGCCACCCCTTGGTACCTGCCCTGATTTCCCTCCAAACCCAGACACTCCCACCCGGAAACTGCTCTTCTCCTGAAAACCCCCATAGTTAGAATGACAAGAATGAGCACTTCTTTCCTTACTCTTTCTCTTGGTTGTGTCATTGATGAAGCAGTCCTGGAAACAAAGAAAGAGCTCAGATATTTGGCACACTTCAGCTAATTCTCCAAAAATGTTATTCCTAGCTCTATGAGAGCTGTGCTCAGAGTCAGACCCTGAGTATGACTAATAATACGCCCTTTCCAGGGTTCTGTTAAGTCACTCCTATAACGTGCAGTTTGGCATAACCTAGCATTACTGTTATTGTATACCTATGTTTCTTCATTTTCCCCAACAGCTCCAGTCTTGTTTTTGCCTTAACATATGTGACTGCAGATTGCCATATAAGGGAGAATGTAGCTCCGCTGTGTAATGTATGTAAATTGCATGATACCTGTGGATTATAGTTTGGCAAAGAGAAGCATTTCAACAGTCATGAGAATATGTGAATTTTGATTTCCTCGTCTTTACTGTCAGTCTCTGGAGAGTCAGATGAACAGCATGAGGCTCTAAATCCTCTCCTATTATCATTGTTAAAACATAAAAATAGAATATTTAGGCTGAAAAAGGCAATTGTGAAAGAAGGAATATGTTTTATTCCTTCTCCTTAATGTTGTTTTGGTTGGGGAAAACCCCTCCACCATAATCCCCTACCCTACCCTCCTATCAAAAGAGATGCTCATACTTTGCCATGGTCCAAAGAAAAACAGCCCATGATAAAAGCTTTTGGGAGTTTATTGCCTTCCTTATACTGGCACAAAATAGACTAGGAGTACTTGTGGCACCTTAGAGACCAAGACATTTATTTGAGCATAAGCTTTTGTGGGCTACAGCCCATTTCATCGGATACATGCAGTGGAAAATAAAGTAGGAAGATAGATAGATATCTATCTGTGTGTGTGTATACACACACACACACAGAACATGAAACAATGGGTGTTACCATACACACTCTAATGAGAGTGATCAGTTAAGATGAGCTATTACCAGCAGGAGAGAAAAAAACTTTTTGTAGTGGTAATCAAAATGGTCCATTTACAGCAGTTGACAAGAAGGTGTGAGGAACAGTAGGGGGGAAATAAACATGAGGAAATAGTTTTACTTTGTGTAATGACCCATCCACTCCCAGTCTTTATTCAAGCCTAATTTAATGGTGTCCATTTTGCAAATTAATTCAAATTCAGCAGTCTCTTGGTGGAGTCTGCTTTTGAAGTTTTTTTTGTTGTAATATTGCGACTTTTAGGTCTGTAATCGAGTGACCAGGGAGGTTGAAGTGTTCTCCAGGGAGGTTTTTGAATATTATAATTCTTGACGTCTGATTTGTGACCATTTATTCTTTTAGGTAGAGACTGTCCGGTTTGGCCAAAGTACATGGCAGAGGGGCATTGCTGGCACATGATGGCATATATCACATTGGTAGATTTGCAGGTGAATGAGCCTCTGATAGTGTGGCTGGTGTGATTAGGTTCTATGATGGTGTCCCCTGAATAGATATGTGGACAGAGTTGGCAATGGGCTTTGTTGCAAGGCTAGGTTCCTGGGTTAGTGTTTTTGTTGTGTAGTCTGTGGTTGCTGGTGAGTATTTGCTTCAGGTTGGGGTGAAGGGGTGGGACTGTCTGTAAGCAAGGACTGTCCTGTCTCCCAAGATCTGTGAGAGTGATGGATCATCCCTTATGATAGGTTATAGATCCTTGATGATGCGCTGGACTTTGTCCTCACCCATAACTATTTCACATTTGGGGACAACGTATACCTTCAAATCAGCGGTACTGCTATGGGTACCCGTATGGACCCACAGTATGCCAACATTTTTATGGCTGACTTAGAACAATGCTTCCTCAGCTCTCATCCCCTAATGCCCCTGCTCTACTTGCGCTACATTGATGACATCTTCATCATCTGGACCTATGGAAAAGAAGCCCTTGAGGAAACAGATTGACAGAGCCAGAAGTGTACCCAGAAGTCACCTACTATAGGACAGATCCAACAAAGAAAGTAACAGAATGCCACTAGCCGTCACCTTCAGCCCCCAACTAAAACCTCTCCAGCACATCATGAAGAATCTACAACCTAACCTGAAGGATGATCCATCACTCTCACAGATCTTGGGAGACAGGACAGTCCTTGCTTACAGACAGCCCCCAAACCTGAAGCAAATACTCACCAGCAACCACAGACCACACAACAAAAACACTAACCCAGGAACCTATCCTTGCAACAAAGCCCGTTGCCAACTCTGTCCACATATCTATTCAGGGGACACCATCATAGAACCTAATCACATCAGCCACATTGTCAGAGGCTCATTCACCTGCACATCTACCAATGTGATATATGCCATCATGTGCCAGCAATGCCCCTCTGCCATGTACATTGGCCAAACCGGACAGTCTCTACCTAAAAGAATAAATGGACACAAATCAGACGTCAAGAATTATAATATTCAAAAACCTCCCTGGAGAACACTTCAACCTCCCTGGTCACTCGATTACAGACCTAAAAGTCGCAATATTACAACAAAAAACCTTCAAAAACAGACTCCACCAAGAGACTGCTGAATTTGAATTGATTTGCAAAATGGACACCATCAAATTAGGCTTGAATAAAGACTGGGAGTGGATGGGTCATTACACAAAGTAAAACTATTTCCCCATGTTTATTTCCCCCTCTGCTATTCCTCACACCTTCTTGTCAACTGCTGTAAATGGACCATTTTGATTACCACTAGAAATAGTTCTTTTTCTCTCCTGCTGGTAATAGCTCATCTTAACTGATCACTCTCGTTAGAGTGTGTATGGTAACACCCATTGTTTCATGTTCTGTGTATATGTGCGTGTGTGTGTGTGTGTGTATATGTATGTATATCTAATATATACACACACACACACACACACACACACACACAGAGATATCTATCTATCTATCTATCTATCTATCTATCTATCTATCTATCTATCTATCTATCTATCTATCTATCTATCTACTTTATTTTCCACTGCATGTATCCAATGAAGTGGGCTGTAGCCCACAAAAGCTTATGCTCAAATAAATGTGTTAGTCTCTAAGGTGCCACAAGTACTCCTGTTCTTTTTGCGGATACAGACTAACACGGCTGCTACTTTGAAACAAAATAGACTGTATTTCAGTATGATTGCTAGTAGGCCTGGGGTTTTTCCTCTGTCTAAAAACCAGCTTGAGTGAATATAAATAAAACAACAACAAGCAATTAAAAGGAGTATATTTATCTCCATTACTAAAATGAGCCAAGGAGCCCATAGTACAAAATTTGAAAACCTATAATGTAATCCTCTCTCTCCTCCTTGACCCCAGGGATTTTGCAGACTTCTACCTTTCAAACTGTACATGCATGTCAAAAAAGAATTATTCAGGCAGCATGTGGGTGGGATTTCATATGGAGGTGGTTTTGCAGCTGCAGTGGGCTTTGAGAGCATTGGGCATTTCTTATTTGAATGAAAACTCCATTCCTTTCTGATCAGAGTGTAACATATAGATCTATGAAATGTTTCACGTGTATAGCACTGCATGTGATATTAGTCAGGCAGGAAAGCATCTTACACTGCTTTGAATGCCAGGCTGATGTCGATGTTACCAAGGGAATTATACAGCGATATGCAGTAAATACCAGAAAAAATAATGGCCCTCTCCCAAGACACACCATTAGGTGAGACATAATTAGAGAAGTAAATTAGTCTTATTCAGAAAGATTTTTTTAAAGCATGATGAAATATTAGATAAGGCATATAGGACTAAATCTGAATTATTCAAAATCATGGAATATTATCAGGGCAGAAAATAAGTCTGATTTTTCCTTTTCTTTTTGCTTGCCAACAGTTGATAGGGCTTATCAGAACCAGATGAATTCCAATCTGACCCATTGGTTTGCTTTAATTTTGAGTACAATTACTTTAATGAGGTTTATTCGGTTCCAAGGATGCAGCCTTCATGTGTCAGTGTCATATGCTTCAGTCATGTCACAATCACTGCTGTGACCTAGGATATTGAATGCAGGTTTTTAGTAGCAACCTGGGCCTAAAGTCTCAATTCATAGACTTTAAAGCCAGAAGGGACCATCATGATCATCTAGTCCAGGGGTAGGCCACCTATGGCATGCATGCCAAAGGCAGCACCTGAGCTGATTTTCAGTGGCACTCGCACTGCCCGGTTCCTGGCCACCGGTCCAGGGGTGCTGTATTTTAATTTAATTTTAAATGAAGCTTCTTAAACATTTTAAAAACCTTATTTACTTTACATAGAACAAGAATTTAGTTATATATTATAGACTTATAGAAAAAGACCTTCTAAAAATGTTAAAATATATGACTGGCACGTGAAACCTTAAATCAGAGTGAATAAATGAAGACTTGGCACACCATTTCTGAAAGGTTGCCGACCCCTGATCTAGTCTGACCTCCTGCACATTGCAGGCCACAGAACCTCATCCACCCACTCCTGTTGTAGACCCGCATTCAACAAGATTGATATTTATTATATTATAATATATCTCTCAGTGGGACTTCTCACATGCTTAAGGACCTTACTGAACCGAGGTCTAAATTAAATGTGCAGAAATTGAAGCTCTTATGCTATCTCAACTAAAACTATTAATTCAGGCACCTGCTATGTAATGTTTGAGCCCAAGTTCATTAGTCAATGGAATAACCCATAAATTCTTTCTATAAAAATATGCAATAGTGAAGTGGAATAGCACTTCCCTGCATCCCAGATTAGGAAACACCCCTGTGGAGTTCTAAAAAAGGAGGTTTATAGTAAAAATATTCCAGTTTAAACACACACCTCCACATCAGTACTTCTTTAAAAAATAGAGAAAGGAGTTTCCTCTCTTCATGTATTAGCCCTGTTAGCACTGGTTCTCCACTTGTGAGTAACCCCCTTCTCTTCATGTGTCAGTATAATAATGCCTGCATCTGTAATTTTCACTCCATGCATCTGAAGAAGTGGGTTATTTATCCACGAAAGCTTACGCCCAAATAAATCTGTTAGTCTTTAAGGTGCCACTGAAGGCATGGGTTGTTCATTTCATGGGATAGAATGGACTGGATACAGGCAGGATATAGACAACTTTTAGTTACATTGTGCACATCGTTTCGATTATTGTTTTCAGCAACCTACAACTTGCAGAACTCAACAAAGCATTTACAGCAGATTCAGACCTTCACCCAGCTAGCAAAGTCTCTCCTATAAACGGTTCCAGCTTCCGTGTGACGTAACCTTTCCTGACGTCCATTCAAATTCTTTCTGATCATGTTGTCATTCCAAGCTACCAGCCAGATATCACTCAAAATCATCTTTTTACCCCCACCAATCCAGCTACGGTTGTTTGTTAAACAGAGGAGCCATTTGTAGCTCTGCTAATAGTCTCCATGTGCTCAGTACGTCTTAAAGAAACCTCTGCCTTTGAAACAAGGGCCTCACTTCTTTGTTACAGCCTAGCTCCACTTGCTACAAGGTCTTTGTGCCACTTTTGTGCTCTCTGTTTTCAGGGGTGAGTTGGGCTGCTCTAATTTATGATTTGCTGCCTATGACCCCAAGAGTGTGGATAGATGGGGTGGAAGATGTGGCAGGGAGGATGAAAATGGGAGGGAGGGTGAGAGGAGTCTGAGGGAGGACAGAAGGAATAGGGAAAGGAAGAAATAGCAAAGAGAAGAGCGTAGGGACAAGGGAGTAGTGAATAAGCCTGAAAGCTAGACAATCAGGTGAAGCATGAGCAACTGATCAGTGGATTAAGCAAGGGGTAATTAGTCAACAAATCAGCATGACAATGAGTTAAATAGTTAATTATGCAGTGAAGCAAATGAACAGTAAATTAATTACTTAGATAATTAAATATGTTTATACCAGATGCTCTGATTATTCAGGGCAGATCACAGTTACAGAAATTATTCTCTGGTAATTCAATTTATTCACAGTGCCTCTGAGCATGCAGATAATAGCTGTATAAATGTGAGGCCCAACCCTGCAGATTATGAAGAATGTCTGAATTAGGAGAGCACATCTAGGGTTGGACCAATGGAAAACAGCCTACATCCTTCAGTACCTGTAAGGGCCACATCTTAATCTAATGCGGATTTCAAAAAAAATGTTTGTATAACAAGTCTGGCTGCATTATCAGCTCCTTCTATTTTATTTTAAGTAGATTTTGGTTACTGGAGCTGGCTTTGCACAGGCAGCATGTATTCTGTTTGTGGTGAAATGGTAATATCCAACTGTGATTAAATAAGGAAATTCAGGAAAATAAATTTCTTGTTTACTGTTTAGTTCAATGGGAGCATTTGGAGGAAGAAAGGGATTGAATTGAATTTGGCAATAAGTGGATATTAGAATTCTAATAATTTATAATACTTTACTTTTCCAGTTATATAGAGACAAAATCTAGACAACCTGTTTACAATGAATCTTCCCCCCAATACTTGGAATAACTTTAGATTTCTGTCTAACTACACATTTTCAAATATGAAAAAGTCCTTCCTATAATGTGGTGTTCTTGTAATGCCTATACTTTTCTAAGTGGAATTTTCCTATTCAAGCTATGCATTTTAGTTTTGAAATAACGTCCAGTTTCCTCTCTATTGACTCTATTCTGGACTAACTCACTTTGGTGCCGATCGGGACTACTTTCCTTTCCTTCTGTGAAGTTCTTCAGACTGACCCTAGTGTAACTGAAATCACTCTGGCCCTGTAACTGTAATAATCTACCCCAAGAGCAGTTTGGCAGTAGTTAAATTGAGCTGATGGTAAGCATTATCTGAGATGGTCGATGGTCTTTTCCTTGTCTGCCTGTGTTACATTATTCTCCCCTTACAGTCAATAGTATAGACATTTTTTCCTGATATTGATCCTAGTTTACCTTTATCCACCCAGACATGTTACCTTAGAGACTCTGCTGCGTATTATCCTCGGCTTGCTGTCCCGCAGCCATTGCCGTTCAGTCCAGTCCTCTTCTCCCTTCCTGACTTCATAAACTAAGCTGTTATGGTTTCCTAAAATCCAGGCAAATCATTCTGTAATGTTCAAACTGCTGCTCCTGCCAGCCCTCATTAACCACTGCTACTGCAGCAGAGCATCTAACAGGGTCTAACTGCCGTGTCATCCAGGGCTGCTCTGAGCAGGGTGAGATGACACAGTGGGGAGAATTCTGGCAGCTGCTGGACGCTGGCTCTCCCGCTGCTGGTAGCTCCGGGGGTTGTGCAACAGTGGGACATTTTATTAAATTGCTAATGTTTATGCATCCAGAGTGCCTCAGGAATGCTCAGGGGTCGCCGGCATGTGGCGTTACTGCACACTAACCTGCATTCAGGGATTTTCACTGTGCTGTAATAGTGTCCGTACAGGACATTTACTGTGAGGCAAGCTGGTGTGCTGTAGATTCACACTCTGGCTTGCCAGTGCTGTAACTCGCCATGGAGACAAGCCCTCAGCTATACTCTGTGGCCTGTGGGTTTTTTTAACTTTCAAGGTGCTGGTTTTCTCATTACAGGCCAGATTGGAGTCAGTGGGAATCTTTCCACTGATTTCAATAGGTTTTGCAGTAGGCTCCATAATTCCTGGCATATAAACAAAGCTATTTACACAGATATCACCTCTGAGGGAATGTAATTTTCTTATGAAATGTCCAAGTATGTTTACTATTGTAATCACAGCCTTCAGGTAAACAGGATTGAAGTCCTTACCCTCACCCCCCGACCTGATATGCTATAATTTTGCCCATAAACCTATGCTTGCAGCTAGTTTTTACAGCCTAGAGTGATGGTATAAAAACAGAACTTTTTTTGAAAGGGACCTCAACCTGCCCTCTATTGATATGCCCATAATCATTGACTCATAGATTCCAAGGCCAGAAGGAACCACCAAGATCATCTCCTGTTTACCACAGGCCATAGAACTTTTCCAAAATAATGCCTAGAGCAAATCTTCTAGAAAAATATCCAATCTTGATTTAAATATTGCCAATGATGAAGAATCCACCCCACCCCTTACTAAATTGTTCCATTGGTTAAATACCCTCCCTGTTGAAATCTTAGGCCTTATTTCCAGTCTGAATTTGTCTAGCTTCAACTTCCAGCCACTTGATCATGTTATACCTTTCTCTGCTATACAAAAGAGCCCATTATTAAATATTTGTGCCCCATGTAGGTGCTTACAGGTTGCAATCAAGTGACCCTTCAACCTTCTCTTTGTTTAGCTAAATAGATTAAGCTCCTTGAGTCTATCACTATAGGGCATGTTTCTAATCCTTTAATCTTTTTCATGGCTTTTCTCTGAACCCTCTCCAAATTATCAACATCCTTCTTGAATTGTGGGCACCAGAACTGGACACAGTATTCCCGCAGAGGTTGCACCAGTGCCAAATACAGAGGTAAAATAACCTCCCTACTCCTACTCAAGAGTCCCCTGTTTATGCACCCAGGATCACATTAGTCCTTTGGGCCACAGCATTACACTGGGAGCTCACGTTCAGCAGATTATTCACCACCATCCCCAAATCTTTTTTCAGAGTCACTGCTTCTCAGGACAGAGTCCACCATCATGAATGTATGGACTGCATTCTTTGTTCTAGAGATATACATTTACATTTAGCTGTTTTAAAACTCATATTATATGTTTGTGCCCAGCTTACCAAGTGATCCAGATGACTCTGAATTATTGTCCTCTTCATTATTTTCCACTCCCACAGTTTTTGTGTCCTCTCCAGCCTTTATCAGTGATTGCTTTATATTTTCTTCTAGGTCAGCGATTCTCAAAATTTAGCAACCCGAGGTCCCCCATTTCGATTTAAAATTTTTGGGGACCCCCAACCCTCCTGCTCAGCCCCAAGCCCTGCCCCAAAGGCCTCACCCTGATCCCTCCATCCCTGCTCCCTCCATCACGCACTCTCCCTCACCCTCACTCATATTCACTAGGCTGGGGCAGGGGGTTGGGGTGCAGGAGGGGGGTGCAGGGCCTGGGAGGGAGTTTGGGTGTGGGAGGGGGTGTGGGCTCTGGGAGGGAGTTAGCGTGCAGGGTGCAGGATCTGGGCTGGGTCAGGGAGTTGGGGTATGTGAGGGGTGTGGGGTCTGGCCAGGTGGCTCCCGAAAGTGACTGGCACATTTCTGGCAGCAGCTCCTAGGTGGGGAGGCCAGGGGGTCTCTGTGCGCTGCCCCTGCCTGCAGACACCATCCCCGCAGTTGGCCAATGGGAGCTGTTAGCCAATGGGAGCTGCGGAGTTGGTATTTGGGGGTGGGGGAGCCTGCAGAGACACCCTGCCCCCCAGGGGCCGCAGAGATGTGCTGACCACTTCCGGGAGTGGCGCGCAGGCAGGGAGCCTGCCTTAGCCCTGCTGCACTGCTGGACTTTTAACACCTAAAATCTCCTAGCTTGGCTTCAGTAGCCTCTGGGAGATAGAGGGGGAGGAGTTGAGGGAGGGAGGGGAAGGAGTTGATCAGCGGGGCCTGTTTGAGAAATGCTGTTCTAAGTCATTGCTAAATAACATAAGACAAAGAACCGGTGAGTGCAGGACCCCACTGCGCTCATCTACTTGATGATGATTCCCTGTTTACGATAACATTTGAGACCTATCAGTTAGCAAGCTGTTAATCCATCTAATGTGTGCCATATAGATTTTATATAATTTTTTAATTAAAATGTTATGCAGTACTAATAAAAATGCCTTACAGAAGTCTAAGCATATTGCATTAGCACAACTATCTTTATCAACCAAACTTGTAATCTCATAAAAAAAAGATGATATGTTAGCTTGACAGGATCTATTTTCCATAAACCCATGTTGATTAGCATTAATTATATCACCCTTGTTTCATTCTTTATCAATCACATTCCATATCAGCCACTCCTTTATCTTGCCTGGGATTGGCGTGTCCTATGGTAATTAACCATTGGAACAATTTACCAAGGATTATAGTGGATTGTCCATTACTGGCAATTTTTACATCAAGATCAGGTGTTTTTCTAAAAGATATGCTGTAGTTCAAATAGGAATTATTTTGGGAAAGTTTGATGGCTTGTGTTACACAGAAGGTCAGATGAGATGATTGCAGGGGTCCCTTCTGGTCTTGGAATCTAACTAACTCTTTAAAATATGTAAACCATTTTGAAATTCTCTTGAATGATAGAAATGATGTTATACTGGCCAAATGCTGACTTTAGTGAAGTCTGTGACGTTTTTGCCAAGGAATTCAATGGGATCAGCATGTCACCCTGTAATCCAGAGCATTGATTGTAAATGAATTATTGGCTCTGGAGTTTAAATGCACGAGCCCCTGCAATATCTGGCTTGTCAAAGTGATGTTATTCTGAGAAGTCATTGGAGGAAATGGGAATATTACTTGGTGTGTTGGAAAGTTGCTCTTTCAGTCAGTGTCAGGACTGGTGTGGAAACAGCCTATAAAGTGATTCATGGAGTTGCTCAACTCATGGTACAATGATTTTGCTGATGTGAGGAAAAAATATAAGCGTGAAAATAAATACCTAGAGTACTCTGAGAACTCATGCTACTGCTCCCCATGGTATTTGATGATGGTTTTCCATGTGGAGTCATCTTGTTGAGAGAGAAAAATGATGTGTCTGGTGCTGTGTCAGTCTTTTGCAGCTCTGTAGTTGTTTGAATTTCCAGTACAATAGCAATTATGCCATTGTAGTTATCATTCATTGTAGTTACCTCTACATAAAAGTTTCCCACACCTAATACATCACAGCTGTGTAAGACACATTTATTGTCTTAAATATGAGAGCTACAATGGAATAAGGGCTTAAATTGTGTGAAACATTCCAACTGGCAACTTCCAGTGAAACACTATAAAGCATAAAGGGATGTTTGTCACATGTTGAGGGGGCAATTTGATTAAATCATGACTTCAACCTATATACTGTGGGCCTGATTCTCCTCTCACATTAAATAACTCAGTGGAAGCACACCAGTGTAAAACTGGTCTGATATGAGACTTAGACTCTGGAGCTCTAATTATGGCTACTGCAAGCTATAGAGCTAAAATGTGTAATTGTATAGATTTATGATGTTACATTGGACAACTGGTTTGAAGTAACAAGCCCAGATCCTGATGGATTGGTTAAACTGTACTGGGGAGGCTGGAGAACTTGAGCAGCTAAATTATCCTATATTCAGATGTACCGAAACTTGCCTGAATAGGATGAGAGAAGGAGGACATATGGCAGAAGTTCTGTTCCCACAGTGGTGCTGGTGACTGGGGAGAAGACACTGTAGGTAGAAGCATATGTAAATTACTGCTGTTGAATGCCCAACTGCCGTCAAACTCGTGAACTCTCCCCTCATTTCTCCACTACTTCCTAGCTGTTGCTCGCTGCTCACTTGGCCTGGTTGGAAGTTAGAGAATCAGGGAGTCTACGCTAAGGTCTGCTGCTGGTATATGCTAGCAGAGCTGACCCCAAAGGATGATTAGGCAGAGTGGAGCTCAGCCCCATCCCGAGCCCTCCATATTTCTCTGCCCCACCTCCAGGGAACATCTTCCACCTTAGTAGGGAAAGTGGGGACAATAAGTAGAAAACATACACAGTGCACAGGGAACTTGGCGGATTGGAGAATCCAGCTCTCTGTTTTTAGCTTCCCTCCCTATGGTGTGTGAGTATGGTGACCAGATAGCAAGTGTGAAAAATTGGGATGGGGGCAGAGTAATAGGTGCCTATATAAGACAAAGTCCCGAATAGCAGGACTGTCCCTATAAAATTGGGACATCTGGTCACCCTATGTGTGAGGCTTGGGAAAGAGAAGAGCATGAGTGCATCAGCACACTGTTGAAAGTTAGGAGGGCATAGGAGCTTCATTATTACCATTATTTATTTGTACTGTGATCACCCCCAGAATGTCACTTTCCACACATACAAGGCACATTCCTTGCCCTGATGAGCTTAAAACCTGCAAAGCTGCAAAATAGATGAAGGCTGGTGGGAGGGGAGAAGAAAAGGATTTTTTTTTTTAAGTAATTGGCAAGTATATTAAGGCAGTGCTGTTAGTTTCAGAATAACCATGGTCTGGAAAAAGAGCAGGTCGAAAATACCAGTTTGAATATTTAACATTAGGAGGGAGAGAAGAATTGTTAACTACCCAGTAGTATAAGGCCAATCTTTCTCCAAGTGTTGAGCAAAACACTAGTGTAAATCATGTGGCATCTGTTTGATTATTGAGATGATCTATGTTAGTTAAAGCTGAACCTTCTTGACCTTGGGCTGATACGGTTGCAGGATTCCATGAGACAGATTGCAATTGCTCTGATGTTTCGTAAAAGTCAATGTGTTTGGGTTCGTACCAGGTACTGATTTTACACGTGTCTGCTCAGCTGTGCATGGCATCAACATGGTTTTAATTACTTCTCCATGTCAGACTCAAGATATATCTGTGGAGTGAATGGGAAAGATGAAAGGTAGGCAGAGCTGGGTGTCAAGCATTTCCCATCACCTTTAACTGACTTGTTGCCCTGAGAGGTAAGAGGAAATTCCCTTCCTCTGCAGTGAAAATGTAAAGCTTTATAAAGATTTGTACTGTCAACAGCAAGGTATAATTGGCTTCTTCTTAAGAAAACGAATATGGATTAGCAGCAGGGTGACTGCGGAGGGGAGGGGACTTTGGCTGCTGATAGAGGACTGGAGCTGCCTGTAGTTTTCCTTACTGCGATTGGGTAAATATTACTAGTTAACTTATGCTTCATTTTATTTACAGTGACTTCTTTACGCTGGTTTCCCGAATGTTCCAATTTCACTGTAAAATGCAATTTCCATAAAAAGGAGTGGCCAGCTTTTTTGAGGCCCAGAGTAATAAACATCTTGAATTAAATAAACCCCCACAAGTGTATTAAAAGAAGTTGCAGACGCTTGCATAGATGTAGTAATTCAAAGCATTGGCTGTAAGCAAGACACAGGCATGAAATCAGTAGCTCATCGATAGGTAGGGGAAGTATTTTCACAATATTATCAACTACATTTATAGGGAATGGTAACCTATCTATGAAACACATGCTCCCAAAATTTGGAATGGTATAAATTTGATTCAGGTAGCTGAGCTAGAAAATGCTGCTCAGTCATGCTAGGCACATGCTTTCTAAACTCTGTGGATGCATTCATTCCTAGAAATAAGGCTGCTATGAGGAATAAGCTTGCAGCACTTGGCAAACAGGGATTCTCACTGTTGAAAGTACTTATGTTAGAGGTACAGATAGTTAATCCCCTCCCGGCCAAAAAAGACTGTGTAAAAATAACACCATGCTACTCAATAGACCTGCCCCATGTATGTCAGTGTATTACAGAGAACATACATGGGGCCCGAAAAGCTTGAAGTGGTGGGTCAACCCTAAATTTTGGAAACCTCTAACTGTCAATGTCAACTTTAGGGTTGTTTGGTGGTTTTTAGAGTTAGATTTTGTTCTTAAAATAAAAGTAAGTAGAAGGCATTTTATTATCCTGTACCTTTCCAATGTTTCTTCAGTACAATTTATTTCTTTTTCTAACAGAATTTTTATTTTTAGGATAAAATAAACTAATGGGAAAAATTGCAGTGTGGGCTAGGAGTTCAGATACTATGGTGATGAGAGGCAGTATAAAACCTTAAGATACAACTGCGTCTATTAAGAGAATGAGTTTGGTCTCCAGTGTAAATAAAAATAATCAGAACTTTCCTGTCACCTCAGTCACCTGACATCATCAAAGCAACAATACTTGCACATAATTATGCCCAAAAAAATCATTCAATACGTCCGTTATTTCAACAACTTTTCATGCGCTGAAAAATAGTTGGATTTTAAATTTTTACTGGTATGCTTAATTCCTAAGGGATTCTTGAAATCTTTTGTGCTTTTTAACCATACTTTTAAAAATGAAATAATCACTATTGCAAAGGGGCCAAAGATATCAGCATATCTGACCACCTGGGAATTCCCGAGAACCTCTGAGTGGTTCAGTTTCTGCATAGCAGTTCTTATCCCCCATTCTCCAGTTTAGGGGACAAGGCCATGGTCTGGTTATTTCTGGCTGCTGCAAATGACCTATAGGCAGTCAGAAATAAATGTGAGCAGCCCTGAGATTGCTCTAATTTATATACCATGGGCTAAACCACCCCCAACACTCCCATGATCGGAGAGTCATAAAGATAGCCTAATGCGACCTTTGCCACCCCCACTGCTTGCCAAGCAGAACTTGTCCAGAAAAGAGAATTGGGACCAATGTATCTCCTGCTTAATATTGTGTCCAATGCTTTAAGAATTTAGTCAAAGCTCTTGGAGACTGGAGTCTTGAATTCCTGCCTTCCCAAGTCAGGCACCAATCCATACTCTTGGAGTGCAGTATGACAAAGGAATCTTTTACAGTAAAGGGCAGGGCGTTTCAATATAATTTAATTGTAATCTTTGAGTCTCTACCTCCTTTCTGGTTTGTTTTGTTTTCTCTTGTTCTGAGGAAGTCTTTGTAGGCTAAACAATGAAAAAAGCAGTCTAAAGAACAAAGCTCACATTATCCATTTCCACATACCTCTGTCCTAAGGATTTTCTTTCTTTGCAGCCATTTATTTCAAATATTCCCTGTAGTTAGCAATCCTTTCTAGTTAATGCCATCTAATGCCATTGTCAGAGAGCTGTAATTCTACTTTCATGTCAACAATGAAAAATTATACCACCTATAGCAAAGCTCCGCTTGACACTACACTTGGAAGCAAGCCCATACACAGCGATACTACCTTCAGCTCTGTCCCCTGGTGTGATGGAGATGCATTTGCTGCTGAAAATGAAAGATTTTTGTTGCCTTATTTTTATTTATTTATTTATTTAGTTGGCCAGTGGACAAAAGTCTTAAGTTTCTATTTTATTTTATTTTATTTTATTTTATGTCTGCAGTTTTCATACACTTTCTTTGATACTTGAATGTACTTGTGCAGTTTTTGCTCACACTGCAGGAATACTCAAGGAGCTAATAGAGGAGGTATCTGAGCCTCTAGTCATTATCTTTGGAAAATCATGGGAGACGGGAGAGATTCCAGAAGACTGGAAAAGGGAAATATAGTGCCCATCTATAAAAAAGGAAATAAAAACAACCCAGGAAACTACAGACCAGTTAGTTTAACTTCTGTGCCAGGGAAGATAATGGAGCAAGTAATTAAGGAAATCATCTGCAAACACTTGGAAGGTGGTAAGGTGATAGGGAATAGCCAGCATGGATTTGTAAAGAACAAATCGTGCCAAACCAATCTGATAGCTTTCTTTGATAGGATAACGAGTCTTGTGGATAAGGGAGAAGCGGTGGATGTGGTATACCAAGACTTTAGTAAGGCATTTGATATGGTCTCGCATGATATTCTTATCGATAAACTAGGCAATTACAATTTAGATGGGACTACTATAAGGTGGATGAATAACTGGCTGGCTAACCGTACTCAGAGAGTAGTTATTAATGGTTCCCAATCCTGCTGGAAAGGTATAACAAGTGGGGTTCCACAGGGGTCTGTTTTGGGACTGGCTCTGTTCAATATCTTCATCAATGACTTAGATACTGGCATAGAAAGTACATTTATTAAGTTTGCAGATGATACCAAACTGGGAGGGACTGCAACTGCTTTGGAGGACAAGGTCATAATTCAAAATTATCTGGACAAATTGGAGAAATGGTCTGAGGTAAACAGGATGAAGTTTAACAAAGACAAATGCAAAGTTCTCCACTTAGGAAGGAAAAATCAGTTTCACACATACAAAATGGGAAGAGACTGTCTAGGAAGGAGTACAGCGGAAAGGGATCTAGGGGTTATAGTGGGCCACAAGCTAAATATGAGTCAACAGTGTAATGCTGTGGCAAAAAAAAGTAACTGTGATTCTGGGATGCATTAACAGGTGTGTTGTGAGCAAGACACGAGAAGTCATTCTTCCGCTCTACTCTGCACTGGTTAGGCCTCAACTGGAGTATTGTGTCCAGTTCTGGGCACCGCATTTCAAGAAAGATGTGGAGAAACTGGAGAGGGTCCAGAGAAGAGCAACAAGAATGATAAAAGGTCTTGAGAACATGACCTATGAAGGAAGGCTGAAAGAATTGGGTTTGTTTAGTTTGGAAAAGAGAAGACTGAGAGGGGACATGATAGCAGTTTTCAGGTATCTAAAAGGGTGTCATAAGGAGGAGGGAGAAAACGTGTTCACCTTAGCCTCTAAGGATAGAACAAGAAGCAATGGGCTTAAACTGCAGCAAGGGAGGTTTAGGTTGGACATTAGGAAAAAGTTCCTAACTGTCAGGGTGGTTAAACACTGGAATAAATTGCCTAGGGAGGTTGTGGAATCTCCATCTCTGGAGATATTTAAGAGTAGGTTAGATAAATGTCTATCAGGGATGGTCTAGACAGTATTTGGTCCTGCCATGAGGGCAGGGGACTGGACTCGATGACGTCTCGAGGTCCCTTCCAGTCTTAGAATCTATGAATCCAGCCATACCAGTGTTAATGCATCATGATGTTTTCCAGCTGAAAACCTAATCGATTTGGTTTCTAATATTTTTCAAGTGACCCTCCATCCACCACCATGCAGAACTTCTTGCTACTCCCACCTTGCTTTCTAATGCCACGTTCCAACTAATCAAGAATGAAAGGTGATATTAGGAAGAAATGAACTGAATTAAAATACCAGCCAATAGCCAACAGTCTGAATATTCACTTCTGTCATAACATGGCTGATGTTACTGGTAGCTTTCATCAGCAGAGCATAAAGTTAGGAACACATTCTTTAGGGTACTTCTACCAGTGCCTGGGCTCGTCTCAATACTAGACAGAGCTAGAAGACAGCTGAGCAATATTTTCCTAGATCTCTGTGTAGTGATTGTGACAGCTATTGCAACCGCATGCAATATCCCTGAGGACCATATTCTATTAAGTTTATGTATCACTGTGGGCCAGGCACTGCATGCAACTTCATGGGGGTGGGTTACCATAGCTCTTCCAGGAACCAAAAACACTAGGAGCTGATTAAATTGACTCTCTTCCCACCCCCTTGCCCCTGCTTGCCAGGAGCCGATCAAAAAAAAAAAGCAGCTACAAGCCAAAAACTAGCCAATAAGCAACTCCCAAGGTAATTAAGCCAAAAACAAGCCCAATTTCTGCATTTTTTCCCCCATGAGTTTGGCATGTCTGCTAGAGACCTGAGACCTGACTTGGGAACTCCTGGAGTTGATCATAGAGAGGGAGATAGAGGTGCAGTTACTGTAAAACTGTGACAGTGATATACATAGTTGGCCTCTAACAGAGGAAACATGTAAGGTGAAGATCTGAGTTTTGGTGATAGTTACCCTGCTCTGAGTTGAACTTTTAGGGCTTAGATAATTTGTAAAATCTTATGCAATGGCTTCTCATGGAAGTGAGAAAGCTTTCTTCTCCTCAACTTCAGTGTCTGTGAAAACTTGTCCAACACAGCTGTTCTGGATGGTGATAAATCTTGATTCTATCAGCTGGAAATAGTCAAGTGCTTCTCACTGTTACAAATTTTCTTACTCTTTTGGGGAAAGATCATATGTTTGGACGGGATTAGTTGTTTCTATGGGGGCCGATCCATGTCTGGAAGGAGAACCTAATGTAAGCAAGACCTCTGCCCCTCACAAAGTCAAGTTGAAGAGGTATTGGGTCTGTTGTTGGTGGACATGGTTAGTGCTGCTCTGTTGGATAGCAAGAGGCCAGATTCCATCTAAATAAGCAGGTATTCTTCTCTTTCTCAAACTATTTCTTGGTGTCATATCTGCCCTTTGTGATCTACTATAACCCTCAGATCCTTTTCAGCAGTTCTACCACCAAGCCAGTTATTCCCCATTTCATATTTATGCATTTGATTTTTTCCCCTTCCTAAATGTAGTACTTTGTACTTGTCTTCATTGAATTTCATCTTGTTGATTTCAGACCAATTGTCCAATTTGTGAAGGTCCTTTTGAATTCTAATCCTGTCCTCCAAAGTGCTTGCAATGTTCCCAGTTTGGTGTTGGTCACAAATTTTATATGCATACTCTTCACTCTATTATCTAAGTTATGAATGAAAATATTAAATAGTACTGGATCCAGGACTGATCCTCTGCGGAAACCCGTTTGTTACGTACTCACAGTTCGAAGCTGTTTTAAACCAGTTGTGCACCCACATAATAGTCATTTCATCTAGTCCACAGTTCCCTAGTTTGCTTATGAGAATGTCACATAGGACTGTATCAAAAGCCTTAGTAAAATCTAGATCTATCACATCTACTGCTTCCACCCTATCCAGTAGGCCAGGATAGACAAGATATTCATGCTGATTTTGTTAGATCTATTGGCAGCCTTTAATACTGCTGTTCATGGGGTTTTAGTGACCTGACTCAGGACCCTGGCAGGTGTGGCTGTACTCATTCTTGAGTGGTTTAGTTTTACATTTCAGAGGCCTCTGAATGGTTTGGGTGGGTGCTCTTCAGGCCCAAAGCACACTCAAGGGCAGGAATCCACAGGATTATTTGCTGGCATCCCTCCTGTCCAACGTCCATGTGTAGCCCCAGAATGAGATGCCAGGTGCTTTGGGCTGCAGCGCTATCTGTATGTGGATGACACAGATTTCTGTATAGCTTTTTACTTACACCTAGACCATGTGATGTCTATACTTTCCCAGATCCTGGCCAATGTAGAGGGCTGGAAGAGGATGAGCTGATGGAGGTTCAATCCAGATAAGAAGTGATGCTGGTTGCTTAGGGGACCCAGCTGGAGAACATGACTCAGTTGGAATCTGCCTCCTCTGTATTGAAAGAGTATATCCATCCTTTGCTAATCTGTGGGTACTTTTGAACTAATTCTTCCTTGATTTTGAGATGGCATGAGTGGCCAGGGTGGTTGCAATACACAACCATTTCTCTCAAACATGGAACTTGCCATGGTCTGCAGTGCTTTTATTGTTCCTCATTTGGTTCACTGCAGTATGCTGTGGTACAATACATGTGCTTATGGCTAAGGACTGCTCACAAGTTGCAGCAGGTGCAGAATATTGAGGCTACTTGCTTAGCATTTTACTACATCAGTGCTCCAGAGAATACATTGACTCCCTCTTCATTTCCAGGCAATTCAAGCTCTAAAATTGAAGTTCAGGCATTGAAATTGAGCAACAAAGCCCTGTATGGTTTAGGTACTAGCTATCTGAGAAGCTGCCTCTTCCCTAAATGCTCAGACATAGCAACTGAGGTCAGCTGAGGCACTTGAGCTGCTGTCATAGACTGAAATGTTTATTATAGGAGTAGATGGGTGCTTTCAGTAGTGAGGCCCTTAACTCTGGAATTTGCTCCTCCCATTGTCCAATAGAACCCAAGTCTGTTGACCTTTAGGTCACCACAGCAAACCTTAATGTTGACAAAGGCTTTTTTCTGAGCGGGCTAAAGGGGTGGAATCATCTTTTAAACTGATAGCTTGGTCCTATTGTTTCCAGACTGCGTTAGTATTTACATTAAATGTTTGCATTTGC